>NC_034201.2:730217-1052775 GCF_002021735.2 Oncorhynchus kisutch | reverse complement strand
GTTGGAGAATGCATTTTGTGCCAGGGTAGTTGGAGAATGCATTTAGGGTAGTTGGAGAATGCATTTAGGGTAGTTGGAGAATGCATTTAGGGTAGTTGGAGAATGCATTTTGTGCCAGGGTAGTTGGCGAATGCATTTTGTGCCAGGGTAGTTGGCGAATGCATTTTGTGCCAGGGTAGTTGGCGAATGCATTTTGTGCCAGGGTAGTTGGAGAATGCATTTAGGGTAGTTGGAGAATGCATTTAGGGTAGTTGGAGAATGCATTTAGTGCCAGAGTAGTTGGAGAATGCATTTTGTGCCAGGGTAGTTGGAGAATGCATTTAGTGCCAGAGTAGTTGGAGAATGCATTTTGTGCCAGGGTAGTTGGAGAATGCATTTAGTGGCCAGAGTAGTTGGAGAATGCATTTTGTGCCAGAGTAGTTGGAGAATGCATTTTGTGTCAGGGTAGTTGGAGAATGCATTTAGTGCTAGGGTAGTTGGAGAATGCATTTAGTGCCAGGGTAGTTGGAGAATGCATTTTGTGCCAGGGTAGTTGGAGAATGCATTTTGGGTAGTGGAGAATGCATTTTTGGGTAGTTGGAGAATGCATTTAGGGTAGTTGGAGAATGCATTTAGGGTAGTTGGAGAATGCATTTAGGGTAGTTGGAGAATGCATTTAGTTGGAGAATGCATTTTGTGCCAGGGTAGTGGAGAATGCATTTAGGGTAGTTGGAGAATGCATTTAGGGTAGTTGGAGAATGCATTTAGGGTAGTTGGAGAATGCATTTTGTGCCAGGGTAGTTGGCGAATGCATTTTGTGCCAGGGTAGTTGGCGAATGCATTTTGTGCCAGGGTAGTTGGCGAATGCATTTTGTGCCAGGGTAGTTGGAGAATGCATTTAGGGTAGTTGGAGAAATGCATTTAGGGTAGTTTGGAGAATGCATTTAGGGTAGTTGGAGAAATGCATTTAGTGCCAGAGTAGTTGGAGAATGCATTTTGTGCCAGGGTAGTTGGAGAATGCATTAGTGCCAGAGTAGTTGGAGAATGCATTTTGTGGCCAGGGTAGTTGGAGAATGCATTTAGTGCCAGAGTAGTTGGAGAATGCATTTTGTGCCAGAGTAGTTGGAGAATGCATTTTGTGTCAGGGTAGTTGGAGAATGCATTTAGTGCAGGGTAGTTGGAGAATGCATTTAGTGCCAGGGTAGTTGGAGAATGCATTTTGTGCCAGGGTAGTTGGAGAATGCATTTTGGGTAGTTGGAGAATGCATTTAGGGTAGTTGGAGAATGCATTTTGGGTAGTTGGAGAATGCATTTAGGGTAGTTGGAGAATGCATTTAGGGTAGTTGGAGAATGCATTTAGGGTAGTTGGAGAATGCATTTAGGGTAGTTGGAGAATGCATTTAGGGTAGTTGGAGAATGCATTTAGGGTAGTTGGAGAATGCATTTTGTGCCAGGGTAGTTGGAGAATGCATTTTGTGCCAGGGTAGTTGGAGAATGCATTTAGGGTAGTTGGAGAATGCATTTAGGGTAGTTGGAGAATGCATTTAGGGTAGTTGGAGAATGCATTTAGGGTAGTTGGAGAATGCATTTAGGGTAGTTGGAGAATGCATTTAGGGTAGTTGGAGAATGCATTTAGGGTAGTTGGAGAATGCATTTAGGGTAGTTGGAGAATGCATTTAGGGTAGTTGGAGAATGCATTTAGGGTAGTTGGAGAATGCATTTAGGGTAGTTGGAGAATGCATTTAGGGTAGTTGGAGAATGCATTTTGTGCCAGGGTAGTTGGAGAATGCATTTTGTGCCAGGGTAGTTGGATAATGCATTTTGTGCCAGAGTAGTTGGAGAATGCATTTTGTGCCAGGGTAGTTGGAGAATGCATTTTGCGCCAGAGTAGTTGGAGAATGCATTTTGTGCCAGGGTAGTTGGAGAATGCATTTTGTGCCAGGGTAGTTGGAGAATGCATTTTGTGCCAGGGTAGTTGGAGAATGCATTTTGTGCCAGGGTAGTTGGAGAAATGCATTTTGTGCCAGGGTAGTTGGAGAATGCATTTAGGGTAGTTGGAGAATGCATTTAGGGTAGTTGGAAAATGCATTTAGGGTAGTTGGAGAATGCATTTAGGGTAGTTGGAGAATGCATTTAGGGTAGTTGGAGAATGCATTTTGTGCCAGGGTAGTTGGAGAATGCATTTTGTGCCAGGGTAGTTGGAGAATGCATTTAGGGTAGTTGGAGAATGCATTTAGGGTAGTTGGAGAATGCATTTAGGGTAGTTGGAGATTGCATTTAGGGTAGTTGGAGATTGCATTTAGGGTAGTTGGAGAATGCATTAGGGTAGTTGGAGAATGCATTTTGTGCCAGGGTAGTTGGAGAATGCATTTTGTGCCAGGGTAGTTGGAGAATGCATTTTGTGCCAGGGTAGTTGGAGAATGCATTTAGGGTAGTTGGAGAATGCATTTAGGGTAGTTGGAGAATGCATTTAGGGTAGTTGGAGAATGCATTTTGTGCCAGGGTAGTTGGCGAATGCATTTTGTGCCAGGGTAGTTGGAGAATGCATTTAGGGTAGTTGGAGAATGCATTTAGGGTAGTTGGAGAATGCATTTAGGGTAGTTGGAGAATGCATTTAGGGTAGTTGGAGAATGCATTTTGTGCCAGGGTAGTTGGAGAATGCATTTAGTGCCAGAGTAGTTGGAGAATGCATTTAGTGCCAGAGTAGTTGGAGAATGCATTTTGTGCCAGAGTAGTTGGAGAATGCATTTTGTGCCAGGGTAGTTGGAGAATGCATTTAGTGCCAGGGTAGTTGGAGAATGCATTTAGTGCCAGGGTAGTTGGAGAATGCATTTTGTGCCAGGGTAGTTGGAGAATGCATTTTGTGCCAGGGTAGTTGGAGAATGCATTTTGTGCCAGGGTAGTTGGAGAATGCATTTTGTGCCAGGGTAGTTGGAGAATGCATTTTGGGTAGTTGGAGAATGCATTTTGGGTAGTTGGAGAATGCATTTTGGGTAGTTGGAGAATGCATTTTGGGTAGTTGGAGAATGCATTTTGGGTAGTTGGAGAATGCATTTAGGGTAGTTGGAGAATGCATTTTGTGCCAGGGTAGTTGGAGAATGCATTTAGGGTAGTTGGAGAATGCATTTTGGGTAGTTGGAGAATGCATTTTGTGCCAGGGTAGTTGGAGAATGCATTTAGGGTAGTTGGAGAATGCATTTAGGGTAGTTGTAGAATGCATTTTGGGTAGTTGGAGAATGCATTTTGTGCCAGGGTAGTTGGAGAATGCATTTAGGGTAGTTGGAGAATGCATTTTGTGCCAGGGTAGTTGGAGAATGCATTTAGGGTAGTTGGAGAATGCATTTAGGGTAGTTGGAGAATGCATTTAGGGTAGTTGGAGAATGCATTTTGTGCCAGGGTAGTTGGAGAATGCATTTTGTGCCAGGGTAGTTGGAGAATGCATTTTGTGCCAGGGTAGTTGGAGAATGCATTTAGGGTAGTTGGAAAATGCATTTTGTGCCAGGGTAGTTGCGTGGTCTTTTTTTCCCTCTGAATGTCGTTCTGTTTTTTTTCATTCCATCCTCACAGATCAGCATCTTTATGACCCACCTGTCCAACTACGGGAACGACCGTCTGGGTCTGTACACCTTTAGGAACCTGGTGAAGTTCCTCCAGACATGGACCAACCTGCGGCTGCAGACCCTGGCGCCTGTGCAGCTGGCCCAGCGCTACTTCCAGATCTTCCCCGAGGAGAGGGACCCCATCTGGCAGGTGTGTGTGTGTTTGTGTGAGAGGCCATGAGAGCTGTGGGGTCACTGGGTGTTTGGAACTCGGGACTATCATAAACCAGGCTGTCATTTAAGAGAAGGCTAGATCGAAGAGATGTTGCCTTCTGACTCCATTGCGTCATAACAGTGCAAATCTTATTTTGGTAGGTACAGCTTAGGAGATGCTGGCTCTTTGAACTGTGGTCTTGTGGTGCTCCTGCTTCCACAGTACCACTCTCTGACACCGTTTCCCATCAACGCAGAGAGAAGACAGGTTTCCTTCCCGAAGAGGTCCAAGTGCCATCTTGGCAGTTGCTCACACTGACTGTAAATATTGAGTTCTCACAAAGTGGAGAGGTTAATGTGTACCGGCCGGCTCCCTTTGAAGTTTGGAGCAAACTTGTGCCTGCCTGGGTCCATAGGCTTCTTCATCACAGCACCGTGTTAAGTGTCCTGGGATTAATGTGATATCCTGGTCACCTCATTACCCATCAGGCAGATGTCAGTGGGGACTGAAGGGAAGGAGGCAGGTAGATTGAAGGCAGTTGGCGTCCGCTTGACATGCAGATTGACCCCGAGGCACATGAAGATGCTCGCCTCGCAGGGCGGCTCTGAACTATTTTCCACACAGATCCACTGAAGGCTACTTACCGCTCAGGAAGACCAATGAAAAGGCAGCCTGCCTGATACTGACTACGGGTTCTCTCCCAAGTCCTTTCTTGGACACGCGTAATTGATCAAGGGGTGAATCAGTAACCAAAGGTTTGAGTCCGCTCCCTCAAACCTCTGTTGGACTAGACTGGTTGGGTTCATTTGAGCGGAATTAAAAGCTACATGTCCTCTGATAGGCATCGTTGGTCCCACAGGGTGGATACGGTTGCCTGTAACCATTGTGCCGCATGTTTGTACACCCCCTCACTGCTTTCTTGGTTGGCTTTAATCACCTGGCTAGGTCAGTGGTGGACTTTAATTACAAACAGACTGCCGCTAGATATGATACTGGAGCCTGAAGAGAGAGAGAGAGAGGGAGAGTGTGTGTGTGTGTGTGTGTGTGTGTGTGAAAGTCACATCCATGGCAACTTATCCTGAGGCACCTTACCGTTTACTGAACTGAACTTCCAGGTGAACTAACTCTGTCACTACAGGACCCCTGTGAGGACAAAAGGCACAAAGACATTTGGTCCAAAGAGAAGACGTGCGACCGATTCCCGAAGTTGCTCATCATTGGACCACAGAAGACAGGTGAGCAGTAAACAACGGATATTGTTTTTGTACAATATGATATCTCATGAGGCACTGCATCGCAGTGCTTGAGGCGTCACTACGGACACTACAGGTTCGATCCCGGGTTGTGTTACAACCGGCCGTGACCGGCGAGTCCCATAGAGCGGCACAAAATTGACCCACCGTCGTCCAGGTTATAGGATGGTTTGTCTGGGGGGGGGCTTTACTTGGCTCTTCGCGCTCTTGCGTCTCTTTGTGGCGGGCCGGGCGCCTGCAGGCTGACTTCGATTGTCAGTTGAACTGCGTTTCCTCAGACACGTTGGTGCGGCTGGCTTCCAGGTTAAGCTGGCGGGTGTTAAGAAGCACAGTTTGGCGGCTCATGGATATATGATTTGAAGGCGGAAGTTTACATGCACTTAGGTTTTTCAACCACTCCACAAATGTCTTGTTAACAAAATATAGTTTTGGCAAGTCAGTTAGGACATCTACTTTGTGCATGACACAAGTAATTTTATGAACAATTGTTTACAGACAGATTATTTCACTTATAATTCACGGTATCACAATTCCCGTGGGTCAGAAGTTTACATACACTAAGTTGAATGCCTTTAAACAGCTAGGAAAATTCCAGAAAATTATGTGATGGCTTTATAAGCTTCTGATAGGCTAATTGACATCATTTGAGTCAATTGGAGGTGTACCTGTGGATGTATTTCAAGGCATACCTTCAAACTCAGTGCCTCTTTGCTTGACATCATGGGAAAATTAAAAGAAATCAGCCAAGACCTCAGAAAAACTGCAAGTCTGGTTCATCCTTGGGAGCTATTTCCAAACACCTGAAGGTACTATATCTATATCCACAGTAAAAACGAGTCCTATATCGACATAATCTGAAAGGCTGCTCAGCTACGGTTTGCAAACTACGGTTTGCAACTGCACATGGGGACAAAGCTTGTCCTTTTTGGAGAAATGTTCTCTGGTCTGATGAAACACAAATAGAACTGTTTGGCCATAATGACCATTGTTGTGTTTGCAGGAAGAAAAAAAAGGGGTGGGGGGGGGGGCTTGCAACCTGAAGAACACCCATCCCAACCGTGAAGCACGGGGTGGCAGCATCATGTTGTGGGGGTGCTTTGCTGCAGGAGGGACTAGTGCACTTCACAAAATAGATGGCTCAATGAGGAAGGGAAATTATGTGGATATATTGAAGCAACATCTCAAAACATCAGTCAGGAAGTTAACCTCTTGCGACGAGCAATCCCGGATCCGGGATCGTAATCATAGCCTCAAACGCATTAGCATAACGCAGCGGACATAAATACCCCTATAAACGTTTCCTATTCATGAAAATCTCAAATGAAATGAAATAAATATATTCAAACACAAGCTTAGCCTTTTGTTAACAACACTGTCATCTCAGATTTAAAAAAATATGCGTTACAGCCAACGCTAGACAAGCATTTGTAATTTATCATGGCATAATGCTATGCTAGCTCTGCTGGTAGCAGGCAACATTTTCACGAAAATAAGAAAAGCAACCAAATTAAATCATTTTTACTCTCAGACCCAACAGCCTAATCTGTTTTTATTGAAAAGATTAACATTGTCATTTTACAGCAGTCTCAGGAGGGCTATCGCTTCCTTAGGACATCTTTAAGAAGTTTAATTAGGCTACGCACTAAACCTGAAATTCCCATTTAGTGGGAAGCAGTCAAGGTTACAATAAAACCCAATGGCTGACTGCTTGACTGCCTCTGTGGTGATCCTATAAATTAAATAAAGTGTGTGACACTCTGTAAATGACTGCCCAGATGCCAATTATCCATCCCTTCTCTCCTTGCTGTCAATAAACAGAGGTTCAAGGCTGTTCCATGCCAGGTAGAGAAGCGCTTGTCCTTCTGGTGCAGTGGATCTAGTACAGTTAGCCATACCCTAGTGGTGTGTAGAGTAGACTATCTGAGACACAGTACATTATCTATAACCCCCAGCTGCACCTGGAACGAGCTCAGGTCATGTCTCTGGATGTACAGGTAACTGCCAAAATAAAGGAAACACTTGAGTAAATGGGGGATACAAAGTATATTGAAAGCAGGTGATTCCACACAGGTGTGGTTCCTGAGTTAATTAAGCAACTAACATCCAATCATGCTTAAGGTCATGTATAAACATGCCCAGTTGCACATTATTGCGGCTACCATGACTAGAATAGAATAGATCTTTGCAGTTTTGGAAACGTCAGTGTTTTCTTTCCAAAGCTGTCAATTATATGCATAGTCGAGCATCTTTTCGTGACAAAATATCTTGTTTAAAACGGGAACGTTTTTCATCCAAAAATTAAAATAGCCCCCCCTAACACCAAGAGGTTTTAAAGCTTGGTCGTAAATGGTTCTTCCAAATTGTCCAGATGTACAATGAACCCAATCATACTTCCAAAGTTGTGGCAAAATGGCTTATATTTGTTGGCAGAACTGAAAAAGCGTGCTCGAGCAAGGAGGCCTACAAACCTGACTCAGTTACACCAGCTCTGTCAGGAGGAATGGGCCAAAATTCACTCAACTTATTGTGGGAAGCTTGTGGAAGGCTGCCCATAACGTTTGACCCAAGTTAAACCATTTAAATGCAATGTTACCAAATACTAATTGAGTGTATGTAAACATCTGACCCACTGGGAATGTGATGAAAGAAATAAAAGCTGAAAGAAATCATTTCCTCTACTCTTATGCTGACATTTCACATTCTTAAAATATAGTGATGATCTTAACTGACCTAAGGCAGGGAATTTTTACTAGGATGAAATGTCAGGAATGGTGAAAAACTGAGTTTACATGTATTTGGCTAAAGTGTAAACTTCTGACTTTGTGTGTGTGTGTGTGTGTGTGTGTGTGTGTGTGTGTGTATGCGCGTGTGTGTGTGTGTGTGTGTGTGTGTATTATTTATTTTTGTATATATTTGTTTATATATGTATGTTTATGTATATACACATACTACCAATCAAACGTTTAGACACACCTACTCATTCAAGGTTTAAAAAAATATTTTTACAATTTACTTCATTGTAGAGTAATAGTGGAGATATCAAAACTATGAAATAGCACATATGGAATCATGTAGTAACCAAAAAAGTGTTAAACAAATCCAAAGATATTTGAGATTCTTCAATGTAGCCACGCTTTCCATTGATGAAAGCTTTGCACACTCTAGGCATTCTCTCAACCAGCTTCATGAGGTGAGGTAGTCACCTGGAATGCATTTCAATTCAAATGTGTGCCTTGTTAAAAGGTCATTTTGTTTCATTTCTTTCCTTATAATGCGTTTGAGCCAATCAGTTGTGTTGTGACAAGGTAGGGGTGGTATACAGAAGATGGCCCTATTTGGTAAAAGACCAAGTCCATATTATGGCATGAACAGCTCAAATAAGCAAAGTGAAATGACAGTCCATCATTACTGGAAGACATTAAGGTCAGTCAATGTGGAAAACTTCAAGAACTTTGAAAGTTTCTTCAAGTGCAGTCGCAAAAACCATTATGTGCTATGATGAAACTGGCTCTCATGAGTACTAAAACAGAAAAGGGAGACCCAGAGTACTTCTGCTGCAGAGGACAAGTCCATAAGAGTTACCAGCCTCAGCAATAGCAGCCCAAATAAATTCTTCAGAGTTCAAGTAACAGACACATCTCAACATCAACTGTTCAGAGGAGACTGTTTGAATCATGCCTTCACCTTCTTTGGTCTGGAGTCCAAATTTGATATTTTTAGTTCCAACCGTCGTGTCTTTGTGAGACGCAGAGTAGTTGAACGGATGATCTCAGCTGGTGTGATTCCCACCGTGAAGCATGGAGTGGAAGGTGCTACGGTGTGGGGGTGCTTTGCTGGTGACACTGTCAGTGATTTATTTGGATTTCAAGGCACACTTAACCAGCATGGCTACCACAGCATTCTGCAGCGATACGCCATCCCATCTGGTTTGCCCAGGGCTGGGGTGTTTTTGTTACCAGCCACCAGCATGGCATTGTTTGTTAATTAGAAACAGCTGCAAAGTTATTCCAAAGTTATTGGCCACCTCCACTTTTTTTATACCATTTAAAAATGATCCAAATCCATTGGAGAAAGAAAATAAATGTTTACTTATTTTTTAGCTAGTCTGTGTTATAAATATATATCTGGTCGTTTTATAAATTGTTTAATTGCGTGATAGGATGGCATTTTGCAAAACCCGCTTGCCCCGTCCCCCCAAGAAGAATGGATTTGACCAGTAAAAGTCACTACATGCTCCAGATAAGGTTAGCAATATGGCTGGCTAGCTTTCTAGATAAGGTAATCATGCTAGCTAGCTACACTGACAGCTGTCAGTGCCCTATTTGTGGATGTTTGTCAACGCCACGTTGAAATTCCATCTCCCAATTTGTGAATATGTATAAGAAGCCTTCATCATCCCCCAGAGGTAGAGCGGAAATGCACATTTAGGTTCCATGACAGGAAATTACATTGAAATAGTGGCAGCAATTTCCTCTGGGGTAGTCTTTTAACATTCAGGTAACTTTCAAAATAAATTAAACACCAACATAGTGTCTTAATAGGGCGTTGGGCCACCACGAGCCGCCTGAACAACTTCAATGCACCGTGGCATAGATTCTACAAGTGTCTGGAACTCTATTGGAGGGATGCGACACCATTCTTCCGCGAGAAATTCCATCACTTGGTGTTTAGTTGATGGTGGTGGAAAACACCGTCTCAGGCGCCGCTCCAGAATCTTCCATAATTGTTCAATTAGGTTAAGATCTGGTGACTGAGAAACAAACACTTAAACCCCCTATACTCCTTTGAGACCCCTCTTTCAAAGTCACTGAGATCTTCTATTCTAGCCATGGTAGCCAAAATAATGGGCAACTGGGCATTTTATACATGATTGGATGTTAATTAAGCAACTAACTCAGGAACCACACCTGCGTGGAATCACCTGCTTTCAATATACTTTGTATCCCCCATTTACTCAAGTGTTTCCTTTATTTTGGCAGTTACCTGTACATCCAGAGACATGACCTGAGCTCGTTCCAGGTGCAGCTGGGGGTTATAGATAATGTACTGTGTCTCAGATAGTCTACTCTACACACCACTAGGGTATGGCTAACTGTACTAGATCCACTGCACCAGAAGGACAAGCGCTTCTCTACCTGGCATGGAACAGCCTTGAACCTCTGTTTATTGACAGCAAGGAGAGAAGGGATGGATAATTGGCATCTGGGCAGTCATTTACAGAGTGTCACACACTTTATTTAATTTATAGGTTCACCACAGAGGCAGTCAAGCAGTCAGTCATTGGGTTTTATTGTAACCTTGACTGCTTCCCACTAAATGGAAATTTCAGGTTTAGTGCGTAGCCTAATTAAACTTCTTAAAGATGTCCTAAGGGAGCGATAGCCCTCCTGAGACTGCTGTAAAATGACAATGTTAATCTTTTCAATAAAAACGGATTAGGGGGCTGGGTCTGAGAGTAAATTTACACATTTCACCATTGTAATTACCAAACTGCACCAGCATTCACTATAGTCTCATCAGCCATCTTGTCTGTCAACTTTACATCCACCACTCCTCTTTACCTGGCACTTTATCTCTTACTTAGTTGAGTGTTTTGGGCTCTCAGCCTCTAGGTAGACCTGTTGCTATTTAAAGCTATAGCACATTTCAGATGGGTAGTAAATAGCCCCTTGTAAGAACCAGAAATATATCAAAATTTTTTGCATTTACCAGGGGTGGAAAAAGTGCAGAATTGTCACACTTGAGTAAAAGTAAAGATACCTTAATAGAAAATGACTCAAGTAAAAGTGAAAGTCACCCAGTAAAATATTACTTGAGTAAGACTAAAATGATTTGGTTTTAAATTTAAAAAAATAAAAAATTACATTGACGGACAGCGAGGGGCACACTCCAACACTCAGACATAATTTACAAACTAAGCATTTGTTTTTAGTGAGTCCGTCAGATCAGAGGCAGTAGGGATGACCAGGGATGTTCTCTTTGATAAGTGCATAAATTGGACCATTTTCCTGTTAAAGTGTAACGAGTACTTTTGGGTGTCAAGGCAAATGTATGGAGTAAAAAGTACATTATTGTCTTTAGGAATGTAGTGAAGTAAAAGTTGTCAAATATAAAAAGTAAATTACAGATACCCTCAAATGTCTTAAATAGTCCTTTAAAGTAGTTTTACTTAAATACTTTACACCCCTGGCATTTACAATTCCTTCAGAAATATTCACCCCCTTGATTTTTTCCCCCACATTTTCTTGAGTTACAGCCTGAATTGAACTTGTATTAAATGGAGATGTTGTGTCACTGATCTAGGCACAATACCCCAAAATGACATCACAATACCCCATAATGACATCACAATACCCCATAATGACATCACAATACCCCATAATGACGTCAAAGTGGAATAATGTTTGTAGAACTTTTTGGAAATCAATCAAAAATAAATCATCTAAAATCTCTTGAATCGGTAAGTATTCAACCCCTTCATAAGTTCAGGAGTAAAAATGTGCTCAACAAATCACACAAGTTGTATTGACCCTGTGTTCAATAATAAGGTTAACCTGCTTTTTAAATGACTAGCTAATCTCTACCCCACATATACAATTATCTGTAAGGTCCCTCAATTGAGTAGTGAGATTCAACCACAAAGACCAAGGAGGTTTTTCAATGCCTCGTAAAGAAATGCACCAATTGGTAGATGGGTATAAAAAAAATAGACAATATCCCTTTGAGCATGGTTATTAATTAGGCTTTGGATGGTGTATCAATACACCCAGTCACTACTACTAACTCTGTTGCCAAAGAGGAAGGAAACCACTCAGGGTTTCCAGTCAATTACAGAGTTTAATGGCTGTGATGGGAGAAAACGGAGGATGGATCAACAACATTGTAGTGAAGCCACAATACTAAGTTAACTGACAAGAGTAAAAAGAGGGAAGCCTGTACAGAATAAAATATTCCAAAACATGCATCCTGTTTGCAACAAGGCACTAAAGTAAAAAATGTGTCATAACTTTTTGTCCTGAATACAAAGGGTTATTTTTGGGAAAATCCCTCCCCCAAAAAACACATCAGAGTACCACTCATGTTTTCAAGAATGTTGGTGGCTGCATCATTTTGTGAGGTATGCTTGTTATCGGGCAAAGACTAGGCAAAATCTGAGAGGAAAACGTGGTTCAGTCTGCTTTCTAACAGACACGGGGAGATGAAATCACCTTTCAGCAGGACAATAACCTAAAACACAAGGCCAAATATACACTGGAGTTTCTTACCAAGACGACATTGAATACTAATCACGACATTGAATACTAATCACGACAAGATATATTAGTGTTTAATACATGTAAGCATTGTTCTTTCTCCTTGACATTATAGAGTATTTTGTGTAGATCGCTCACCAAAAAATGATCATTAAATATATTTTATCCCACATTGTAACACAACAACATTTTCAAAAACTGAAGTGGTGCGAATACTTTCTGAAGGCACTATGTCTAATATCTAACATATATTTACATTGCCTAATAGTATCTATATTGGATATTTGTATCAGCAATACTCATGAAAACTGCTGGTCTTTGTGCAGGCACCACAGCCCTGTATCTGTTTCTAGGGATGCATCCTGATTTGACCAGTAACTACCCCAGCAAGGAGACCTTTGAGGAGATCCAATTCTTCAACGGCCACAACTACCACAGAGGCATCGACTGGTACGTGACTTCCCTTGTTCTACTTCATCATTTTCATCGCCGCCACTACGGCACTAATTCCTCTTCTCCAAGACATTTCCAACATTCCTGGTTGTGTTTTGGGGGCAGCATGTTAGAATGGAAAGAGAAATGGCTAATGTTAACCCGCCATGCTTTTCATACTGTATTAAACCAACTGTTTTGAGACATGTTCCAGTTAGTATTTTGGGCTTTAGAGGAATGTTTCATCCTTCGAAGGGAGAGGCTTTGGTTCATCTGAGCTCAATCATTGATTAACAGAAAGCAGACCATTGTATTAATGTGTGGTGGGCTCGGTTGTGGAAAATTGGTCTCTTTCTGCGACTGGTTTTTGCCGGTTCAGTCATATGTTTTATCCAGAACATTTAATCATTTTCATAGTTATTGATGACAAATAAAACTAGGATGTTGCTATTTGTTATATGGACAAGAATGATGTTGTTTATCTTGAATCATTCTGATCCTTTTTGTCAAGCAATTGTTGTTGTTGTACTTTAAATGGTGATAATGAATTGTCTTTTGGTGACTCATGATTCATGTAATCTGGTTCAAACTGCTCTGTCTGTTTGTCCTCGCTGGAACAGGTACATGGAGTACTTTCCCCTACCCTCCAACACCAGCTCAGACTACTACTTTGAGAAGAGCGCCAACTACTTTGACTCGGAGGTGGCTGCACGCCGGGCTGCCGCCCTCCTGCCCAAGGCCAAAATCATCACCATCCTCATCAACCCTGCAGACAGGGCCTACTCATGGTACCAGGTGAGCCTCCCTCCCAGAGAAAAAAAACACTTCCCATCGTTCCATTTCCAACACCAGACTCTATTATAGGGATAGCAATTGGGTGAAATGCTGTGGGTGGCTTGAGGGTAGCTTTACTCCTTTTCCAGGTCAGCCGCATTGCTGATTTCCCTTGAGCTTGCAAATAAAGTATCTAATATCCTGGTATAGAAATAGGTGATGTACCGGTTTGTAGGAGTGTGAAATGAGTTGGAATGCCCTCTGCAAGGACACAGCACTCTGGAGGAATCTGGCAAGGTGGGCTGACTGTGACGTCATATCTGTCTGTTCTGCCCCAGCACCAACGTGCCCATGGTGACTCAGTCGCCCTGAAGTATACTTTCCATGACGTCATCACTGCTGGCCGCAATGCCCCCATCAAGCTGCGGGTGCTCCAGAACCGCTGTCTGGTACCGGGCTGGTACGCCACCCATCTGGGCCGCTGGCTAAACCACTACCACCTCAGCCAGGTATGTTTGGTCATCTGGGTCCCAGGTGTGCATGCTTATACTTATGTGTGTTTTACAGTGATTGTGCATAAGCATGTGCTTAAATGGAAACCAACGTTTATTCAGTCTGTATATACTATGTGAACGTGGTTAGTACAGTGTGCAGTGCGTTTGTGCGTGTGTGTTGTCGGTGTTGAATTTAAGACCGCTCACCTAGTCTATCTGACCTACTGTGCTGTTGTGACTGGTTCTTCAGATTCTGGTTCTGGATGGTCAGGTGCTGAGAACGGAGCCTTTTGCTTTGATGGACAAGATCCAGAAGTTCCTTGGGCTGACGAACACACTGAACTACCACAAGATCCTAGCGTGAGTGTCTTATTTGGGCTTCGAAACCACTGTAGACCCACTTGCTGGAGCCAACACATGGCAAATGAAGGCTTTTGTTTCCCTAACCGTTGTGGAATATAACATTATGCTTATTAATGCATTGAGCTGGCCAACACCCGTGTGGTTGTGCAGGAGCCTATCTTTCCTGTTTAGAGCAGAGGTGCTTGCTTTGTAAACAGCTTTGATGTGATTTTTCAGAATGTTCCCTTCTGGAGGGATTACCATCGCTTTGACATGTCTCTGCCAACCTATTCCCTTTCTTCTGCCTCCCCCTGGTCTCCAGCTCCCCCCCCCCCCATATCTCTGTTTCTGCCTCTGATGCTTGACCACATAATCACTCAGCCATCCTTGTAAACAGCCACATCTGTCAGCCACATCCTCTGTAGACAATGGATATGCTTTGTCCCGCATCTCTTCTCTAAACACCAAGAGCCGCAAACCATCTGTTCAGGATTGTTTGATTAGGTTGGGAATTTATTTTCATCATTTTTGACTGGCCCTCCTCTGTTTTATGGTTCTGTGTTCCTCTGTTCTAGGTTTGATCCCAAAAAAGGGTTCTGGTGCCAGTTGTTAGATGGGGGGAAGACCAAATGCTTGGGCAAGAGTAAAGGACGGCGATACCCCGAGATGGACACAGATGTAAGTTACGAACCTTTCCCTCAAGATAAGTGGATTAAATTATTCCACACTTATTTCACTTTTGTCACCTTGAAAAGCAAGTATTTTTAGATGTTATAGAAGAAAAAAATATGTATTTCCTACAGTCTGCTTTATCATTGCATGTCTGTGACAGACTCCTTTCAGGCTGGGTTTGGAAAGCCACCAGATCGGGCAGAGTGTCTAATGAGCAGACATAGAGTGGAGTTGTGAGGGGGGGCAGGGTGGGCAGTGGGCACAGCTCAGGTCCTTGAAGTTACCTTGACTGTTTTGGCACAGACACCTCGGAGGTAATTAGCTGGGTAATGGCGGGTGATTTTTCTCTCTCTGCTGCAGTCAGAATGGCAGGGCCCATGAGACTCACACAGAGCTGCAGTGCCCGCTGACTGAGTTGCTCAGTATCTGGGCAAAAAATCTCTGCACACTAAGTTAACTACAGATCATAGACAATGTAATGTGGTATTGTTCCCTGTGCATAAAAGTTAGATTTTCATGATAACATTTTAATATTTTTATATAATTTGAACAACACCTAAATGGGCAATTACTGTATCCAGGGTGGGAACTATAAATTATGTATTGGTCTATTCAAAATGTTCTTGTAACTATATGACCCTATATTTGACTCTCTCTCTCTCTCTCTCTGTCTCTCTGTCTCTCTCTCTCTCTCTCTCTCTCGTCCTGTGGCAGTCTCGCACCTTCCTTAGGGAGCATTACAGGGACCACAACATAGAGCTGTCCAGGCTGCTCTATAAGATGGGCCAGCCTCTGCCCAGCTGGCTCAGGGAGGAGCTAATCCACACCAGGTAGCCTCAGCATGGCCAGGGACACAAGGACAGAGACGCCACCCCAGCCTGCTCACACATAGGGGGTGCACTCTCCCCTCCGCTCCAGCCAGCCAGCGCCACGCAGGGTGACCAGGAGCTGAGGAAGCGGGAGAGACACAGCAGGCCCTCCATGCCCACTCAACCCAGTGGCCCCCAACGACCCCAGTTTGGGGTGTGGGCCTCCAGAAGGGAAAGAGGCAGGGGTGAAGGAGAGACATGAACTGTGTTTAGGATTGCTCTATTTCTTTCTCCGAAAGAATGACAAAGTGCCCGTCTTGACCATGGGCACATGCACACAGCAACGCTGGGGCAAAGCGAGAGGAGGGAGGGATCAAAGAGATGTATCATTTCCTCAAGGAGAACCAATGTTATTATTCGGTCTCACACAGACAGGCAGACACACTCACTCTCTGTGTGCTCTGCAGAGGGCGGAGAAAGACTTTGTTTCTCTGTGCCAGTAAAGGAAAAATACACTAGCCAATAATGGATCTTCAAGTGCCGGAGTGGATTGTTAATTTGAAAGTATTTCTGAATTTATATTTGAATCATTAACACTCATATACTGCAGGATGTCTGTATTTCTTCCCGAGCTGTTATGGTTGCACAATGCATCTTTCGAGCATTGTGTGTTCCTTTCAACTGTCCCATGTTTTTAATCTGTGTTCATCTGAAAACATAACTGGAGTCCACGATATTGCTCCCACAGACCACACTGATACTTGACCTTTATCAAGTCAAATCACCTTTGGGTCTCTAAGACCTTCAATTGAATGAATCCACAGTACAGTGGGATTAAAAAAGTGAAAACGGTAATATTTCCAAATGAGACCAGCTTGCTTTGTTTTGGTCAGTGAAACGTTGTCCTTGGTCGGAACTGCCTTAATAATGAAATATTGAAAACCCATTCCTAAATACAGCTGGACCCTACCATGTCTGTAGAGTACACTACAAACTGAACGTAAATGTGACATGAAAAATGTAGCTGCGTGTTTTTTAAGGCCTTAAAGTGGATATTTCACTCCAAGGAGACGGGCATCCTCGTCGCCATCCAACTTGTTACTGTACCAAGCACGTCTCTTGATTTTCCGCTAATCGAGCAGGATGTTGATTCCATGGTCTTTCCCAACTCAACTGACTCGAGCTCAATCACTTCCCTATTCATTCTGTCATTTGATTTGTTACTCCTTTTGTGCCTGTACAATAGGTGAGTGCAGAATAGAAGGATATCTTTTGATCGGCTCCAATGGGGGAAGGATACTGGTACCCCTAGCCCTTGTCTCCTAGTTTCCAGATACAGACAACACGGTCTTCCCTTCCACTTGGAATGGCTTTGCCACATGTTGTGGTCAAACCAACACACCCGGGGAGCGTAGGTCACAGCAACATATCTCTAGCTCTGCAGCGGTTGATGTAGTATGCCCTTTGAACCCAAGCCCACTGGATCAGTTGGTCGTGTAAATGGCGGCCTGTAAGAAGTGGTCCTTATCCTTCCTTGTTGGATGGCTCTTAAAGGTTCACACTGTCCCACGTCATCCTCGGACGTTGTTCATCAACGCATCTTATAGTCCTAGTCATAGTGTCCAATCAGGTGTGTTCTGCAAAGACTTTGGGAAAATTAAGAGGTGAAATTGGATTTGAAGCTGCAAATTCAAGACTGTTAATCCCACCCTCTGGAGGAGCTGGGGTGTTCTATACAGGAGACATTGAGAGCCTTTTCTTTTCTCAGTTTATTAGTCAAGGTTATAGGAATGTAAACTCACTTCATTTTATCTCCTGTCAGTTGCAATGGATGCATATACGAATAATATGAACATAATCTGGGAGGTTAATGTTTCTTTGTTGTATTCCAATCCGGTATGTACAAATACATGATCTACTCTGAATCCATGCTCTCCTAGAAGCACAGTATTTACTTCTCAACACGGTGTAAGAAGAAGGTTTTGGGACAACTTTCCTGTTAAAGAGAACCGTCCTTGTTTGTGTGAGGGATTTTGCAGTGCTCCAGAATTCGAGGGTCCATTTAGCATTTTGTATAACTTGGGCCCTTGTAAAGAAGTGTGGTCTTATGGGTCCATTCTAGATTAATTGTATTTAAAGTACCAAATCATGCACCTTGTGTGGTGACACACCACGCATGCACAAATGCTGCTCTCATTTCAATTTGTTCAAGGAGCTGTAATATAGTCACAAATCCTTTGTTTTGTCATTTCCTTTTTACTTTTGAGCTGTTTTACAATGCAATATAAAGTACAATTGTTCTGGTTCAGAGTATCAGGGAGGGTGTTGTGTTGTTTGAGCCTAGAAACTACGGTCAGGAGATGGGCCGAGCGAGTTCCCATGTCTGGGCAGTTCCTTCTTTACCCCACTCACTCAGCAGGAGTCCCAGTGAATTTCACTCTGTATGATAATGTTGGACATTGAGTAGTGATCATTAACTATAAGGAAATGATAATCATCTGGACTGTACAATCAACCAATTGTTGTTCATATTTTTTATTGTTTGTAGCTAATATTTTTAATTTACAAATAAAGAAACCACTGTCTTTTAAACTTTTGTCATGCATTTTTATTTTACATGTAGTTGATGACGATCTCTTGGAATATGTAATGTGATAAGAGCAGGACAGGGACCCAACCTGAAAACTGTGTAAACCAATGGCACATAAACGAGGTTTCATCCAACTGGCGACAGATTTTCATGCGAATATTCAAAAAAATCACCAAGAAAATATCCGCATTTTCGCTCCAAACGGATTTGTTGCGGATAAAACTCAGTGCGTGATGACAGTGCAGAAATGTATTTTTTTTCCCCCTTAAATGTCATGTACCGAATAATAAAAGTGCAATGTGTTTCCGTCGCATTTTCAATTCTACGGAGTTATGCATTAAATAGCAAATACAGATACTCTGGACCTGGCATTTTAACTCTAGCCAACGGCACGCAGATACAGTCCGGGTAGGCTTGTTTATGGATAAGAGCGAGAATAGTTTTATTTGTCAAACGGCAGGCAAGCATCAATCATGTCACCAGAATGAGACCCTCGATATATTTGGGAAAGGAGCATCAAGATCATCGTGCACTTTCACCACCCTGTGAAGTTCATAACTTCATCTGTAGCCTAATCAACTGCATTGGTGTCTGTCCTGAGTCGTATTGGGAGGACCACACACCATATCATCGCGTTGACTCCAAGTTTACTTCGATCTGATGGTTATTATATAATATTTGCGCAGAAGGGCGTTTCCACCACAATTTCTGTCAATTAATTTTCCCGACGCAAAAAGATCCCATGTCAAACAAATTATCTGTCGGCATTTATAAAAATTGTACCGAAACTACCTGTTTCTATCACAGCTGTCGTGATTTTTTCAAAATAAGATGACTTTACTTTCATAACTGGATGGAAACAATAAATCCAGTGCTTAATTTGAGCTGAACGGAACAGGATAGGGAAAAGTAATGTATTCTCATAAATATCAAAGAACGTGACAGACAATTTAAAATAGATTTTATATTATTTTCCTCATGCAAAATGTACATGGATTAGTTTTTTGTTCAATGGATTTATTTCTCTGAAATGCTTTCCTTAAGTTGTTTTTACATCGCATATTTAAAAACCATACATAAATCTCACATGTAGGGATGAATTATTTAGTCATTGCATTTGGTGTTAGGCAACATTATTACTACTTTGTTTCTTGTAGCTACTGTAGATGATACTTGCCATCATTTTGAGAATAGATTGAGATGGGGTAGACAACTATTGTAGGTTTATAATTTATGTAAGTTTTGAAAATGCACAGAAACCTGTTTGTCATACACTGTAGTTGTGGCTGCCCATAAGGTTATGGCATCACATTGGATTTATAAAACATGGTTTAGATATTATGGTTCTAACTAATTACTAATTATTTTATTATTATTATACTAATTACCTATTATTTTGGACTGAGTCCTCCCAGAATTTCCATTGGGAATCGTTTATGCATATTGCCAACAGCAATGCAATGTGCTTTGTGGACTTCACCGGACAGAGGTTGCTCAGAGGTTGCTCTTCTGATTTCAGTTTTGTGATGAAACAAAGGTGTGGTTGAATTTATTCTGCCACTGTCTTCTTATCGTCTCGGCCTTAAGCCTATTTTTCACGGTGTCAAGGCATATGAACTAACAGGTTACAGAGCAAACAACACAATTATCACAACACATACACTAGGTTGTAATATGGCTTTTTTTCTGGTTTAGCTTCCCCAGTGATTTTACCCACGCACCGCTACTGTACACAAGCAATTTATTTATAGAAAATGTTGGAGACTAAATGGTGTTCTGAGTGATATTGACCTTTTATGTTGAACTTGTAATGTTTAAATGTGTCAATTGATCGAGTGAAAACTTTAAGTGATGTTGACATAGAGATGAGATGGTTTGCGGCCAAGCTAGCCTATCCCATAGAATAACATGAAGAAATGGTGCCAGCTAATATTCTGGTTTGAATTTATTGATTCATACCTTCTCTGAGGTAACATTGTGGTTATTTTTCTACTCCGTTTATATTTTTCTATGCCCTGACATCTCCAGATTTCAAGTGTTATATATTACAGAGTTGTATTATTTTTATTTTTTTAAACGGTATACACTAACGCTAAGCTAACTGCGCTAACACTAGCCTGTCAATTCTATAGGGTTGCTATTAGCTTAGTGCTACCGTAGGCTTGCTGTGTATTGAGATGGCTGATTTGGTTTATTTTTTATTTAGCTATAAAGGTTAAAACAGACTTTCTTATATGTGTATTTATTTTTATTGAAACAGTACATGATTGTTAACTTTTATATAATCTTAAGATAATGGTGTATTTTTAAATACAAGTCAGTGTATTAGCTGGCATGACTATTTTAAATAAAGAGAATGTATTATGTTACTGTACTTACAGTACGTTCTAGTCTTTTACAGCATCTGACTGAATTATTCATGTTTTGCAGATCAAAATTCACCCAGGCTCAAACGTTACGGTCCCAAAGAACGTCTGGAGGGCGGTCATGCAACTAGGCCAACAGTTACATTGACATGGCAAGAGCTGCTGTTGGGTGCTTTTGATGTTGACATGTTGCTGAGGAGCAACCTGAGAGGTATGTTTAGAAATCGTATAGACCGTAGAATTAGAATGACTATAAGGGTCAAAGGACCTTAGATCATGGAAGGGCTGGGCCTTGCAGGTGATGGAGAAGCATTTTCAGGCTCAGTCGAATTTCATCTCCAAGTTTGAAGAAGATCTAATCACATTGGGTCATTTTTGGGGGGGTTTCCATCTCAGAATGCACATTTAAGGATAACAGGTAACCGGAGGCACATCGCCTGTGAAAGAGGCTAGTTGCTGTTCACGCAAACCAGCACTGTTTCTTATGGGAATGTCCGTTTTACTCATTCTAATTCTATGGGACTATGGAAAGGGAAAGGGGGATACCTAGTCAGTTGTACAACTGAATGCATTCAACTGAAATGTGTCTTCCGCATTTAACCCAACCCAACTAAATCAGAGAGGTGTGGGGGCTGTGGTATAGTATGTATATATATATGTATGTATTCTTTGTAGCGTTGTACAGCTAAACCAGAATCATTATCTTTAGACCTAACTTAAATTTAAATATTTGGCTGTGTCATTAATTATGACACATTGAACTTATTTATTTTGAACAATTCTAAATGGTAAAGCTAAAATGGGAGACAAAAGAGATTGGATCCTGAAAAAGTGATAACAATAACTGGTGAGTAGGTTTTTTTCTTCATCGATTACAAATATGCATTTGACAGTGTACAGGTATCATCATGATATTGTTCTAAAAAATAATATCACTTCTAAATGACTCATGGCAGAAAGAATGGTGAATATTTTTCCAGACACTGATTTTGAGATGTATTTTTTTCCCCCCATTCAACAAATGTTAAAGGGATAGTTTACTTTTTTTAGAGTTTATAGTCAGATTGCTAAATCCCCTCAAGTCAATAGTGGCTATTTAAAAATCTTTGAACCATTGATTACAGTTTCTCCTGGCCCATGGACTACTTTCAGGGTAAGGAACCCTCTTACTGACTATAAGGGTAAAAAAAAAAATTGAACTATCCCTTAATTTAATCATTGCAAATAGGGCATTAATGTTCAAGGATTTCTTATTCAACTGAATCTTATAAGCCTTTGAAGAAAAAACCCCACAAAAAAACATGTATGACCCCTAACCCAACCCCTAACTGTTCTATGTGCTATTTATCTTGGATTTGTTGCATTCCCTCCACAGATTCTGTCATGAAGTGCTTACCTGGTTCAACAAATGGACACGTGGGAATGTCTTACAACAATAAAATGGCTGAATTAAGAAGCAATGGGAGCAAAACATTGAATTAATTGGATTAAATGTGTTTAGTGTTTTGAGTCGTTTGTTCAAACGTTTTATTACCATGACTACTAAGTATCACTAAATTAATGCTCCTGTTACATAAACTATATTTACAAAAGTATGTGGACACCCTTTCAAATGAGTGGATTCGGCTATTTCAGCCACACCCGTTGCTGACAGGTAAATAAAATTGAGCTGCTATGCAATCTACATAGACAAATATTGGCAGTAGAATGGCCCGTACTGAAGAGCTCAGTGACTTTCAATGTGGCACCGTCATAGGATGCCACCTTTCCAACAGGTCAGTTCGTCACATTTCTGACCCAGTCAACTGTAAGTGTTGCTATTGTGAAGTGGAAACATCTAGGATCTACAACGTCTCAGCCGCGAAGTGGTAGAACACAAGCTTACAGAACGGGACTGCCGAGTGCTGAAGTGCGTAGCACGTAAAAAAATAACCTGTCCTCGGTTGCAACATTCACTACCGAGTTTCAAACTACCTTTGGAAGCAACGTCAGCACAATAACTGTTCATCGGGAGATTCATGAAATGGGTTTCCATGGCCAAGCAGCCTCACATAAGCCTAAGATCACCATGCGCAATACCAAGCATCGGCTGGAGTGGAGTAAAGCTTGCTGACATTGTGCTCTGGAGTGATGAATCATGCATCACCTGAACAAATCTGGGTTTGACAGATGCCAGGAGAACGCTTCCTGCCCGAATGCATAGTGCGATCTGTAAAGTTTGGTGGAGGAGGAATAATGGTCTGGGGCTGTTTTTCATGGTTTGGGCTAGGCCCCTTAGTTCCAGTGAAGGGAAATCTTAACGTGACAGCAAACAATGACATTCTAGATGATTATGTGCTTCCAACGTTGAGGAAACAGTTTGGGGGAAGGCCCTTTCCTGTTTAAACATGACAATGCCCCCGTGCACAAAGCGAGGTCCATACAGAAATGTTTTGTCGAGATCGGTGTGGAAGCACTTGACTGGCCTTCACAGAGCCCTGACCTCAACCCCATCGAACACCTTTGGGATGAATAGGAACGTCGACTGTGAGCCAGGCCTAATCGCCCAACATCAGTGTCCAACCTCACTAATGCTCTTGTGGCTGAATGGAAACAATTCCCTGCAGCAATGTTCCAACATCTAGTGGAAAGACTGTTTTTCTGCAAAGTATAAAATAGTAAAAATAAAGAAAAACCCTTGAATGAGTAGGTGTGTATAGGTGTGTATACAGTGCCTTGCGAAAGTATTCGGCCCCCTTGAACTTTGCGACCTTTTGCCACATTTCAGGCTTCAAACATAAAGATATAAAGATATAAAACTGTATTTTTTTGTGAAGAATCAACAACAAGTGGGACACAATCATGAAGTGGAACGACATTTAACTTTTTTAACAAATCAAAAACTGAAAAATTGGGCGTGCAGCCCCTTTACTTTCAGTGCAGCAAACTCTCTCCAGAAGTTCAGTGAGGATCTCTGAATGATCCAATGTTGACCTAAATGACTAATGATGATAAATACAATCCACCTGTGTGTAATCAAGTCTCCGTATAAATGCACCTGCACTGTGATAGTCTCAGAGGTACGTTAAAAGCGCAGAGAGCATCATGAAGAACAAGGAACACTCCAGGCAGGTCCGAGATACTGTTGTGAAGAAGTTTAAAGCCTGATTTGGATACAAAAATATTTCCCAAGCTTTAAACATCCCAAGGAGCACTGTGCAAGCGATAATATTGAAATGGAAGGAGTATCAGACCACTGCAAATCTACCAAGACCTGGCCGTCCCTCTAAACTTTCAGCTCATACAAGGAGAAGACTGATCAGAGATGCAGCCAAGAGGCCCATGATCACTCTGGATGAACTGCAGAGATCTACAGCTGAGGTGGGAGACTCTGTCCATAGGACAACAATCAGTCGTATATTGCACAAATCTGGCCTTTATGGAAGAGTGGCAAGAAGAAAGCGATTTCTTAAAGATATCCATAAAAAGTGTCATTTAAAGTTTGCCACAAGCCACCTGGGAGATACACCAAACATGTGTAAAGAAGGTGCTCTGGTCAGATGAAACCAAAATTGAACTTTTTGGCAACAATGCAAAACGTTATGTCACCCTGAACACACCATCCCCACTGTCAAACATGGTGGTGGCAGCATCATGGTTTGGGCCTGCTTTTCTTCAGCAGGGACAGGGAAGATGGTTAAAATTGATGGGAAGATGGATGGAGCCAAATACAGGACCATTCTGGAAGAGAACCTGATGGAGTCTGCAAAAGACCTGAGACTGGGATGGAGATTTGTCTTCCAACAAGACAATGATCCAAAACATAAAGCAAAATCTACAATAGAATGGTTCAAAAATAAACATATCCAGGTGTTAGAATGTCAAAGTCCAGACCTGAATCCAATCGAGAATCTGTGGAAAGAACTGAAAACTGCTGTTCACAAATGCTCTCCATCCAACCTCACTGAGCTCGAGCTGTTTTGCAAGGAGGAATGGGAAATAATTTCAGCCTCTCGATGTGCAAAACTGATAGAGACATACCCCAAGCGACTTACAGCTGTAATCGCAGGAAAAGGTGGCGCTACAAAGTATTAACTTAAGGGGGCTGAATAATTTTGCACGCCCAATGTTTCAGTTTTTGATTTGTTAAAAAAGTTTGAAATATCCAATAAATGTCGTTCCACTTCATGATTGTGTCCCACTTGTTGTTGATTCTTCACAAAAAAATAGTTTTATATCTTTATGTTTGAAGCCTGAAATGTGGCAAAAGGTCGCAAAGTTCAAGGGGGCCGAATACTTTCGCAAGGCACTTCTTGATACCGTTTGAAAGAAAACACTTTGAAGTTTGTGGAAATGTGAAATGAATGTAGGAGAATATAACACATTAGATCTGGTAAAAGAAAATACAAATAATAAGACAAGCGTTTATTTATTTGTTAAAATTTTTCATCTTCTTTGAAATGCAAGAGAAAGGCCATACTTTCAGATAGGAGTCTAGGTGTAATATAGATTTTGGCCACCAAATGGCAAAAGTGTGTGTGCACATACACATGGTTAGCAGATGTTAATGCGAGTGTAGCGAAATGCTTGTGCTTCTAGTTCCGACAATGCAGTAATAACCAATGAGTAATCTAACTAACAATTCCAAAACTACTACCTTATAGACACAAGTGTAAAGGGATAAAGAATATGTACATAAAGATATGTGAATGAGTGATGGTACAGAACGGCATAGGCAAGATGCAGTAGATGGTATCGAGTACAGTATATACATATGAGATGAGTATGTAAACAAAGTGGCATAGTTTAAAGTGGCTAGTGATACATGTATTACATAAAGATGCAGTAGATGATATAGAGTACAGTATATACGTAGACATATGAGATGAATAATGTAGGGTATGTAAACATTATATTAAGTAGCATTGTTTAAAGTGGCTAGTGATATATTTTACATCAATTCCCATTATTAAAGTGGCTGGAGTTGAGTCAGTGTGTTGGCAGCAGCCACTCAATGTTAGTGGTGGCTGTTTAACAGTCTGATGGCCTTGAGATAGAAGCTGTTTTTCAGTCTCTCGGTCCCAGCTTTGATGCACCTGTACTGACCTCGCCTTCTGGATGATAGCGGGGTGAACAGGCAGTGGCTCGGGTGGTTGATGTCCTTGATGATCTTTATGGCCTTCCTGTAACATCGGGTGGTGTAGGTGTCCTGGAGGGCAGGTAGTTTGCCCCCGGTGATGCGTTGTGCGGACCTCACTAGCCTCTGGAGAGCCTTACGGTTGTGGGCAGAGCAGTTGCCGTACCAGGCGGTGATACAGCCCGACAGGATGCTCTTGATTGTGCATCTGTAGAAGTTTGTGAGTGCTTTTGGTGACAAGCCAAATTTTTTCAGCCTCCTGAGGTTGAAGAGGCGCTGCTGCACCTTCTTCCCGATGTTGTCTGTGTGAGTGGACCAATTCAGTTTGTCTGTGATGTGTACGCCGAGGAACTTCAAACTTACTACCCTCTCCACTACTGTTCCATCAATGTGGATAGGGGGGTGTTCCCTCTGCTGTTTCCTGAAGTCCACAATCATCTCCTTAGTTTTGTTGACGTTGAGTGTGAGGTTATTTTCCTGACACCACACTCCGAGGGCCCTCACCTCCTCCCTGTAGGCCGTCTCGTCGTTGTTGGTAATCAAGCTTACCACTGTTGTGTCGTCCGCAAACTTGATGATTGAGTTGGAGGCGTGCGTGGCCACGCAGTCGTAGGTGAACAGGGAGTACAGGAGAGGGCTCAGAACGCACCCTTGTGGAGCCCCAGTGTTGAGGATCAGCGGGGTGGAGATGTTGTTACCTACCCTCACCACCTGGGGGCGACCCGTCAGGAAGTCCAGTACCCAGTTGCACAGGGCGGGGTCGAGACCCAGGGTCTCGAGCTTGATGACGAGTTTGGAGGGTACTATGGTGTTAAATGCTGAGCTGTAGTCGATGAACAGCATTCTTGTAGTATCTGGGATCTACATCTGTTTATATTAGTTACTGTGCTGTTACTAAGCAGTAATGCATTACGGCAGTGTTACGTTACTATACCTAATAGGAAATGTACATGCGCACTGGAATGCCGCGAACTGTAGAGCACGAGGGGTTTTTGACTAAACGAAAACTAACTGTACTCCCGTCTCCTGCCTGGTCATTTCTCCACAACACAAATATTACAGTGGCGACGAGGTGATTAAACTACATAAACGGACATTGCTTGAAGGGAAGAATGTTGTGTGAGTAATGAAACTCAAAATAATTATGTAATTCGTCAGTTATTTTTTATTTTCTTTCGCCAGTAGAGAAGGCTAAGCACTGCTAGCACTGCTAGTACAGTATTCAGGAGCTGCCAAGTAGCAAGACTATTGGAGTCCAGAATAGCGACACTGCCCTCTGGTGGTTAAATAAAAGAAACTGTCATTGAACCCATTGAAATTAGGCGATCTCAGTGGAGAAATATTGGCAAGAAGAAAGAAAAAAGGAAGAAGGAACGTAACACGGTGTGTACATTAATACAAATGAGTGCAGGGAATGAAGTAATTGCAGAAACTTCTGAAGTGAAGAATTAGATGAATATTCAGAAAATTAAGGAATATAAGGAAACTGAACAATTAACTGTGAAAATGGCAAGCATTGGTCGAGTACCAGAGTTTGAGGCTACAAAAGAGGATTTTGATTCCTATTTGGAGCGTTTTGAGCGTTGGCTGGCTGCAAATGAAATCAAAGATGGAAAGAAAGCAGACGTATTTCTCAGTGTTTTGGGTCTAACTGAGTATGGATTGCTGAAAGGTCTCATTGAACCAATGAAAGCAGTGGAGTTGAACTATGCAGAACTGACTGAAACTCTTTCAAGGTATTTCAAGCCTAAGCCAATTCTCATTGCAGAATGTTTCAGATTTGACCAACGTCACCAGAGTCAAGGGGAAACCGTGGCTGACTACATCCTTGCTTTGAAAAGGCTGGCAAGTACATGTGAGTTTGCACGATTTCTTGATGATGCTCTCCGAGACAAGTTTGTATGTGGTCTCACAGGTGAAGCATATCACAGAAGGCTCCTGTCAGAGAAGGACCTGACCTTTAAGAAAGCCTGTGATATAGCACTTGGACTCGAGCTTGCCCACAGGGATACTATTGAGCTATCGGGACATGCAGAACGTCAGAAAGGTGTTCACAAGGTCAGTGATGCACGTGGTGAAAAAAGCTCACAAAAGTCACACTTTTTTCAGTCCCATCCTCAAGGTTACACAAGAACAAAGCAGCCCACATCTCAAAGGTCTAAGCCAAGTTGCTACAGATGTGGGGGAGATAATCATCAGCACAGTGAATGTCGATTCCAAAAGGAAAAGTGCCACAATTGTGGAAAGGTTGGACATTTACAGAGAGTGTGTAAAGCCTCAAAACGCACAGCAAGAGCGCACAAAGTGTCAGACGCAGCACAAGACGAGGAAGGTACAACTGAAACAGTAGTGGAACTGTTCACAGTGTACACAGCTCAACAACTAAAAGATGGAATCTATCTCAACATGGAGTTAGCGGGAAAACCAGTAAAAAATGCAGCTGGACACAGGAGCGTCTGTATCTCTGGTTCCAGAGAGACTCTACAAAGAAAAACTGAAAGAGTGTCCTCTTCAGCCCGCGTCCATCCGCCTTTCTTCATACACTGGTGACACTATTCCTGTGTTAGGGCAGATCCAGGTACCAGTCCGGTATGAGGGAAAGGAGTGGACGCTACCGCTTGTCATTGTTTAAAGGAGAAAAATCTGCCTTGCTAGGCAGAAACTGGCTACAAAAGATCAAGTTGAACTGGGGAGAAATCTTCAGTCTGAGAAATGACAAACCAGTGAGTCAGGCTACACTCACTAACATGCTGGAGAAGCACAAATAACTTTTCAAAGATGGCTACGGTGAAATACAAGACTTCACAGCAAAAGTCAAAGTGCAAGAAGGAACCAAGCCTATCTTTCACAAACCACGTCCGGGTCCCTATTCTCTTAAGGAAGCAGTAGAGAAGGAACTGGACCGCCTACAGAAGAATAACATAATCACGAAAGTAGCGAGGAGCGACTGGGCCGCTCCGATTGTTGTAGTCCCAAAGAAAGACAAGACCGTCAGAATGTGCGGTGACTACAAGGTCACAGTAAATCACTGCATACTACCAGAGGAATATCCACTACCAAACGCTGAAGATCTGTTTGCCACTCTAGCTGGTGGGAAGGTTTTCAGTAAGCTGGACCTGGCATTCGCTTATCAGCAACTGAAGCTGGATCCGGAGTCAGAACAGTATCTGACCATCAATACACACAAGGGGCTATTCAGATTCAATTGCTTGGCCTATGGAATCTCGACAGCTCCAGCGATATTCCAACAAACAATGGATCAGATCTTGGACGGTATAGACCATGTTGTGTGCTTCATGGACGACATCCTCGTGTCAGCACCAACCATTGGAGAGCACCTTGTAGTGCTGGACAAAGTGATACGGAGTGAGAATGAAACGCAGCAAGTGTGAGTTCCTCCAGGACTCAGTGGAGTATCTCGGATACAAGATTGATGCACAAGGCCTGCACCCAACCAACAGCAAGGTGGAAGCAATCGTAAACGCTCCAGCACCCACAAATATCTCAGAGCTGAGGTCATTTTTGGGGCTCCTGAACTATTACGGAAAGTTTGTGGCAAACTTGTCCACATTGTTGCATCCGCTTCACCAACTGCTGCAGGCCGATACAAAGTGGAATTGGTCCCCACAATGCGAAGAAGCATTCAAGACTTGCAAACAGCGTCTGCTAAAGAGCAAGTGGCTTGCCCACTATAACACAGAGATGAAGCTGAGACTTGCGTGTGATGCATCTCCATACGGAGTAGGAGCCGTCATCTCACATGTTCTACCGTCAGGTGAAGAACACCCTATTGCATTTGCATCACGGACTCTGTCACCAAGTGAGAAAAATTACGCTCAAATTGAGAAGGAAGACCTGAGCATAATATTCGGAGTGAAGAACTTTCACAAATACCTCTACGGAAGGAAGTTCCAACTGCTGACAGATCACAAGCCTCTGTTGGCCATCCTTGGACCAAAATCAGCTATACCAACCCTTGCTGCACTTCGAATGCAACGTTGGGCTCTGATATTGTTAGCCTACGACTACGAGATTGAGTACAGACGATCCAGTGATCACGCAAATGCCGATGCACTATCAAGACTACCATGCAATAGTGACTCCGACAGTGAAGATGATAGAGCAGTCTTCCAGATCTCTCTCATTGATGAACTGCCCATATCTGCTTCTGACATAGCAGAGGAAACAAGGGAAGACCCAGTGCTTTCCAAAGTCTTGGACTTAACATTAGGCGTTTGGCCAACCTTCGTAAATGATGATAACCTTCGTCCATTCATCGACAAGAAAGACCAGTTGTCCACTGATCAAGGGTGTGTTCTGTGGGGATCAAGGGTGGTGGTACCTCACAAATTCCAGAGGAGACTGCTATCTGACCTGCATGAGGGACATCCAGGGATCACTCGAATGAAAGCACTCGCTCGCAGTTATCTATGGTGGCCTGGACTGGATCAGGACATTCAACAGCATGTAGGCCACTGCTCACCTTGTGAAGCTGTTCGCAACAAGCCTGCTGCTGCACCTCTTCATCCATGGTCCTGGGCTGCTACACCTTGGGAACGCATCCATGTGGATTACGCCGAAATTGAGAAGCAACATTTCCTTGTTGTCGTCGATGTCCATTCCAAGTGGATGGAAGTGTTCCCTACTCAACTGACCACAGCTGAGAAGACCATCAATCTTCTCAGACACCTGTTTGCATCCTTTGGACTAGTCAAGGAGCTCGTATCGGACAATGCCCCCCCGTTCACGTCAAATGATTTTGAAATGTTTCTCAAGAACAACGGAGTAAGGCACATCCTGTCACCACCTTACCATCCGGCATCAAACGGAGCAGCGGAGAGAGCCGTGCAAACCTTTAAGAAGGCCTGGACTAGACTCGAGGTTCAGTCTGTGCCCATCCACCAAAGGCTTCCCCGGTTCCTGTTTACTTACCGTAACACCCCACACACAGTAAGGGAATGTACACCAGCTTAACTGTTTCTGAAACGCCAACCACGTACCCGCCTGACATTGTTGAAACCAGACTTGTCAAGCACTGTGGCAAAGCACCAGCTACAGCAGAAGAAAGCTCATGACAGACACTCAAAGACTGTCAGAGAATTCAAAGAGGAAGAGAGGGTGATGGTACGTGATTTCAGACACCCCAAGCGCCTGTGGAACTCAGGTGTGATCTTGCAACGCAGAGGACCTTTGACTTACCAAGTCCAAATTGGTCATCGCCAGGTCAACGTTCATGTGGATCATCTGCTACGGTCCAACGCCCCAGCAGAGACATGCCGAGAGAAAAAGATCAATAACGACACCCAGGACTATTCTCCTGACTGTGGACTATTCTCCTGACTGACCTTCCACCCGAACCTGGCCCACCACAGGAAGCCCAGGAGGAGCGGAGATATCCTATTCGACAGCGAAGGGCACCTCAAAAGCTTGACCTGTGAGTTGAGCTGGTTAAGGAGGTAACGGACAGTAAAACAAACACTTTAATATGTCCTCGATAAAAGGAAAGAAAAAGGACGTCACCTGGGTTAGTTATTAGGACACAAACTCCATCTTCGGGGCAGAATAATCCCCTGGATTTGTGCTGGGCTCTGAAAAGTCTGCTTTAACCCAGTAGTTGAAAAATGTTTAAGAATGCATTGTTCAGATATTGCATTAGTAGTTACCTAACATATTTACCTTGTTATCTGGGAGTTAAACACTATGGGGGAGGAGTGTAGTATCTGGGATCTACATCTGTTTATATTAGTTACTGTGCTGTTACTAAGCAGTAATGCATTACGGCAGTGTTACGTTACTATACCTAATAGGAAATGGACATGCGCACTGGAATGCCGCGAACTGTAGAGCACGAGGGGTTTTTGACTAAACGAAAACTAACTGTACTCCCGTCTCCTGCCTGGTCCTTTCTCCACAACACAAATATTACAATTCTCACATAGGTATTCCTCTTGTCCAGGTGGGTTAGGGCAGTGTGCAGTGTGGTTGAGATTGCATCGTCTGTGGACCTATTTGGGCGGTAAGCAAATTGGAGTGGGTCTAGGGTGTCAGGTAGGGTGGAGGTGATATGGTCCTTGACTAGTCTCTCAAAGCACTTCATGATGACGGAAGTGAGTGCTACGGGGCGGTAGTCGTTTAGCTCAGTTACCTTAGCTTTCTTGGGAACAGGAACAATGGTGGCCCTCTTGAAGCATGTGGGAACAGCAGACTGGGATAGGGATTGATTGAATATGTCCGTAAACACACCAGCCAGCTGGTCTGCGCATGCTCTGAGGGCGCGGCTGGGGATGCCATCTGGGCCTGCAGCCTTGCGAGGGTTAACACGTTTAAATGTTTTACTCACCTCGGCTGCAGTGAAGGAGAGCCTGCATGTTTTGGTTGTGGGCCGTGTCAGTGGCACTGTATTGTCCTCAAAGCGGGCAAAAAAGTTATTTCGTCTGCCTGGGAGCAAGACATCCTGGTCCGTGATGGGGCTGGTTTTCTTTTTGTAATCCGTGATTGACTGTAGACCCTGCCACATACCTCTTGTGTCTGAGCCGTTGAATTGCGATTCTACTTTGTCTCTATATTGACGCTTAGCTTGTTTGATTGCCTTGAGGAGGGAATAGCTACACTGTTTGTATTCAGTCATGTTTCACACTCCACGGTTTCTGGTTTGGGAATGTTTTAATTGTTGCTATGGGAACGACATCTTCAACGCAAGTTCTAATGAACTCGCTCACCGAATCAGCGTATTAGTCAATGTTGTTGTCTGACGCAATACGAAACATATCCCAGTCCACGTGATGGAAGCAGTCTTGGAGTGTGGAATCAGCTTGGTCGGACCAGCGTTGAACAGACCTCAGCGCGGGAGCTTCTTGTTTTAGTTTCTGTCTGTAGGCAGGGAGCAACAAAATGGAGTTGTGGTCAGCTTTTCCGAAAGGAGAGCGGGAGAGGGCCTTATATGCGTCGGGGAAGTTAGAATAGCAATGATCCAAGGTTTTGCCAGCCCTGGTTGCGCAATCGATTTGTTTTCAGATTAGCCTTGTTAAAATCCCCAGCTACAATGAATGCAGCCTCAGGATATGTGGATTCCAGTTTGCAAAGAGTCAAATAAAGTGCGTTCAGAGCCATCGATGTGTCTGCTTGGGGGGGAATATATACGGCTGTGATTATAATCGAAGAGAATTCCCTTGGTAGATAATGCGGTCGACATTTGATTGTGAGGAATTCTAAATCAGATGAACAGAAGGACTTGAGTTCCTTGTATGTTGTTGTGACCACACATATAACACATGTCTATGTCCTGGGAAGTTGGCTGTTGTATTCAACGTCATTCTAGTCACATTAGCGCACGTTAGTAACATCCATCCCGGTTTAGGGACACGCATTTTGTTAAAAGTACATTTGTGGAATGTCTTTCCTTCTTCTTCTTGTATTTGAGCCAATCAGTTGTGTTGTGATAACGTAGGGGTGGTATACAGAAGATAGCCCTGCTTGGTAAAAGACCAAGTCCATATTATGGCAAGAACAGCTCAAATAAGCAAAGAGAATTGACAGTCCATCATTACTTTATGACATGAAGGTCAGTCAATGCGGAACATTCCAAGAACTTTCAACGTTTTTTCAAGTACAGTCGCAAAAACCTCTACGATGTAACTGGCTCTCATGAGGACCGCCAAAGAAAGGAAGACCCAGAGTTATCTCTGCTGCAGAGCATAAGTTCATTAGAGTTAACTGCGCCTCAGATTGCAGACCAAATAAATGTTTCACAGAGTTCAAGTAATAGACACATTACAACATCAACTGTTCAGAGGAGACTGCAAAGACACCATTACTAAAAGGACACCAATAATAATAAGAGATTTGCTTGGACCAAGAAACATGAGCAATGGACATTAGACCGGTGGAAATCGGTCCTTTGGTCTAATGAGTCCACATTTGAGATTTTTGGTTCCAACTGCCGTGTCTTTGTGAGATGCAGAGTAGGTGAACGGATGATCTCCACATGGGTGGTTCCCACCGTGAAGCATGAAGGAGGAGCTGTCCAAACTGTTGACTGGTACTGTATATAAATATATTTTCCACTAACCCTACCACCCCTCCCCTAATTGAAGTAAACTAATGAACAACAACACTTAGGCTTTTACTTCCAACTTATACATGCTTTAAAAATGTTATAGACACAATCTATTTTACATTAGTTATTCTTGTTTGTTTTTACTCCTATCCTTCCACTACCATCAACCCATCCCATCTATTTCTGAAGACCATACAGTTTTATTCACTAAAGTTCTGAACCTACATACATTTTACGGACACCGTATATTTTACATTAGTTATCTTGTTATTAGACCCACCCTTCAGATCCCTCCCACCTATCTCCATCCCTGTTAGATTTCTATTTGCCATATGTTTTTCAACTGTGCTGTGATGTTTCACTAAAGTTCTGAACCTTTCTATTTTCATAGTTTCTACAGATTGTAAATTAAAGAAACATTTTTTTGCTAAAAGTATTATTATATTATTGATCGATTGATTAGGATTTTTCAAATCACCCAGTAGTGCTATCTGCAGTTCTTCAGACATTCCTGGACCTGCGACCAAAAACAAGCTACATGTGGACAGTACCAAAACAAATTATCTAATGATTCTGTCTCATCGCAGCAAAATCTGTAAAGCTGGGATGTTTAAAAAAAAAAAACATGTATTTAATCAGGCAAGTCAGTTAAGAACATTCTTATTTACAATGATGACCTACCCTGGCCAAACTCTAACCCGAATTTAAATGAAAAATTCTAAGTTTTGAATCCAGCGTCATTTTGGGAATCAGTTCAAAAACCATGTGCCATGGAATCAGTACATCGAAACTCTCTTCCCAACTATTTTGCAATCTATGTGGCACAGCTGTCAATTTTTTGGGTCCTTAAATGAAACTGGTATACTTTTTTATTTATCACAATTTTCTTTAACCAATTTTGGTCTTTGATGCAGGACTGACAGACAAGTTCCTTTCTTTCTCCCTCTTCCATTTTTGCGGTAATCCTGCAATTAGTTGGTTGTAATTTTGGGTAGAGCAGACATTTCCATATATATATATTCGTGGAAAGCCTTCTCAGAAGAGTGAAGGCTGTTGTAGCAGCAAAAGCGGGACCAACTCCATATTAATGCCCATGATTTTGGAATTAGATGTTTGACGTGCAGGTGTCCACCTGTTTTTGGCCATGTAGTGTATTTAATATAAATGTGAATACTGCATGTGTCACACATATACGAGCATATAGTAATATGCCCATACATACAGATATATGTATCCACACACATAAGTACATATATGTCACATACTGTATATGTTGAAATATACAATAATGGGCCGTTTTCATATGTCTGACTCATATTTCTGATTTATACACCGTACAGACAACGAGAGAGAGAGACTGTGCGTGCTGTTTATGCTACAAATGAACCGCTTGATGGCAGTGAAGTGCATGGTCTACTTCCGGAAAAAGAAAGCTTGAACTCTGAACCCGGTTACGTTTGTTCTTTCCTTTCCTGTTTCGGCTTTAGAAGAGACACACACAGGTACAATGTCGCAGAATTAATATCCAAATTAATCATGTTTAACATAAAGTACAAAGTGTCATTTGTGCTTTTAATCGATACACTGAACTTTGATTGGTATGTTAAATGTGAAATTTGTCTGAAATCGGCTTCAGACGTTTGGATTAGATGGCATTGGTGTTGGCTGTAAGCAGCGGTTTCCATCACTGTAAGGCCTGAATTTCGCTTGCCGGATGGAGCATATTGAGTGGGTTTTATGATTTGCCATGTTAACCATATTGTCTTCAGTCATGTGCATTTTTGCAGCTTTGAAGTCGAATACGTTTTAAAATGAAATCAAAGAGACCTGCTGAGTGATGCTAGTTAGGTTGCTGTCGTGGTAATTCAGTGCTAACCTTAAAGTAGTCGGCTAACGATGGGCATCTGCAGTTTTTAGTCTCGACTTTGCTATGACTGACAATTACACATGGGTTATTTTTTTTATGGAAATTGTCGTGTTGTATATGCTATGATATAGCACCACAGGCAAGCAGCTAGACTTGCTAGCTATGTGATTTTTGTGTCGAGCGTTGGCTTTTAAGCCAGACAGTTGGTTATTGGTCAGTTGCGATAATGGCTAGTTAATGGTTGTCCATATACTCTCCTACAGTTACTTAGCGAACTAGCTAGTTACAAAAGTATATTGTGGTGAAGTTATCTACAACGGAACCCATCCTTAACTAAGACCTAGCCTGCTAACTATTTAGCAATGGTGCCCACACCACCTGGTCCCAAATTGGGGCACTTGAATGGATGCTAATGCCAGGCATGTCTGACGTCATCAATACTGACAAATGCATCTTTTGCAGCTATGGCACCTCGTAAGGGTAAGGAAAAGAAGGAAGAACAGGTCATCGCCCTGGGACCCCAGGTTGCCGAAGGCGAGAATGTCTTTGGAGTCTGCCACATCTTTGCATCCTTCAACGACACCTTCGTTCACGTCACTGATCTTTCTGGCAAGTAAGTACAGGATACAATGGAATAGTGCAAGCCCAGCTCTATAATAAAAAGACTATGCCGTTTCTGGCTTAAACTGTAAAGTGCATGCCATCCGTCAATAGCAATCGGTTGTATGATCATATGATTTCAAATGCTTTGTTCTAAACACGTACCTGCGCCCTCCAGGGAAACTATCTGCCGTGTGACTGGTGGTATGAAGGTGAAGGCCGACAGAGACGAGTCCTCCCCCTACGCCGCCATGTTGGCCGCCCAGGACGTCGCCCAGAGGTGCAAAGAGCTGGGAATCACTGCCCTCCACATCAAGTTGAGGGCCACTGGCGGGAACAGGTTAGGAAACCCTTCCTCACTGATCTGAAGCACAATCTGGTGTTGCTCCATGTCTTTTGTACATCTACAGTGGATGGTGCAGCTAAATTGTTCTGGTACTTTGTGCTTGGACTACTCTTGTTGCATGTGTGAATATACCATGCAATTAAAGGACCCACCCCCAGAGGAAGTGGCAGCCGCTATTTCAATGTAATTTCTTGTCCTAGAGACAAAATGTACCTTCAGGTTCCACCTCTGAAGAATGGTGAATGCTACTTTACATATTCACGAATTGGGTGTGAGAATTTTCCTGTGGAGTTGATAAACCTCAACAAATAGGTCACTGACAGCACAATATAGCCAGCTAGCATGCTAAACTTATCTAGTTAGATAGCTAGGTATAGTATCTTGCTAATGTTCTTTTATTTTTTCTACGCCATATTTAAAAAAAATCCAAGCTGGATCTATGGATGGAGCTGGATTTACAATAACATTTATTTAAGGAAAACTTCACCACTGATGGAAACCACTGGCGTGTCTTTGACTTTGCCATATTTAAAATTTTTAAATAACTTTTTATATAACCAGGGGAAAGCATTAAGACCAGGGTCGTCTTTCCAAAGTTAGTTCAAGCAATGTGAGCGACAATTCAAGCATTATCACTACAGCATTAGTTACATACATACAAATATGTTGCATTACATTCAAAAGGTCAGTGGAAACTAATGTATGCAATCAATCAAAAACAAGTGCAGTTTCCATTGGTATCAGAGCCTCATATTCCCCTTTTGGGACCAAAGACTAAAGTTGTAGTGACCTGTAGGCCATTACAGGACTTCGGGGCATAGTAACTGAAAGTAGTCTTCCCTAACTTAATTAAGAGACCCGCAGAACCTCTAGAACCAACCAGTCTTATCGTTACTAGATTTCCAATTTAGAAGTGAGGTAATATGGGAGTTTCTAATGTTGGGCCCTTCTGGTCGTCAGAATATCAGACAAATTAACAGCTCACAAGCTGGGAATAAAATTACCTTATTGGTCCACCAGTCACTAACAGTTCTTTTTTTTTTTTATCTACCAGACAATCAAATTTTTTACCATCCAAAATATCCCCCCCCTACTAAAATCACACCAACTAAACACAAAAAAAGATACGCATGCTTTCTCGGCGCAGCGGTTTACGGCATCGCAAGTGCTAGAGGCGTCACTACAGACCCTGGTTCACAACCGGTCATGGTCGGGAGTCCCATAGGGCGGTGCACAATTGGCCCAGCGTCATCTGGGTTAAGGGAGGGTTTGGCTGGGGTAGGCCATCATTCTAAATAAGAATTTGTTCTTAACCGAATTGCCTGGTTAAAGGTTAAACAAAATACAATTCTACAACAAATGTAACAAGTAGTGTGGTATGTGGGTCATTGAATTTCTTCGTGTATTTTAATCAAAATATCACAAATGAGACAAATGTTCCTGACTTTTTAGGGCGGAAGGTTACCGTGGTAGCGCGACTCGTCATGTTTGTGCCTGTGAGATTGATTCTGACTAATAGAATGCCTTGTCTTTTCTTCCCTGACAGTTGAAAGTCAAACCTAGAAAAACAACCCAGCTTGTGAACAAAACAATGTAAATAGCCAAGAAACACAAGGACACTCTCACTTCAGTAGACTTTCGTTTCAAGTAAATGAGACCAACTCTTTATGCCTGCTTCTAAAAATGAATCTTTCACTCAGCTCTTCAGGTGCTCACAGCCCCCAGCCAGGACGTTTTGCAGCACAAGGTGTAATGGGCTATATAGATTCATAGTTCTTTGACTTTACAAGCTATGAAACAGAAAAGGGGATAACTTTGATAACAGCTACTGCAGCATTCATTTGACCATAAATGTGATGCTTGACTATTTTTATTCACAAATGGGAGTGAAATGCTCACACTGTGGAGCACTGACCACCTGCCAACATGGCTGGTGACATAGACATCTCATCTACCAGCAGGTGTTAATTTTATGTGTAAATGGTGCGTATGGAAATAATCACAGCTCTTGTCTTTGCTCATGATCATGCACACTGCAAATGACAAGTGAAAAAAATAAATCATTATCTGGATGTTTTTTTAGCAACCGTTACACCAATCAAAGAACTGTAGTGAAGTGGAACTTTAGTGTTGAACACATTCATCTTGGGGGAGCAGGTTGTGTTAAATGACATCACGCAATTATACAATTTTATAAAATGGTCAATGTATACATACTAGCTAAAGAGAATTTACAAATTTATCGAATGGATTAAGGTCATTTTCTGGGGGGGGGGGGGGCAATATCAAGTCTCGGTCTCAAAGAAGAATCACTTGGCACCTGTTCCTGATTTAATAAACAATGCCATGCTGGTGGGTGGTAACATTGAAATAAACCCAGCCCTGAAACGAAACGTAGGTATCATGCATTCGCACGGATTTGCACGAAGTGGGTCGTTTGAATTTGTCTCTTCAAGGCCAAATATATCATACTATGACTAAAGCTATGACTTGCCTTAAATTGATGTGCAGCACCATTCTTACAGCTCGAAAAAAGTGGATTTCTACTCGTGCGGGCGTTTACGTGTTGTGGAACTGAATTTATCTACAGTGGACTATATTAGATTGTCTTGTGTGCAACCGTACTCAGTGTGAACATTTTGCCTTTCAGAACCAAGACCCCTGGACCAGGCGCACAGTCTGCTCTCCGTGCCTTGGCTCGTTCTGGCATGAAGATTGGACGCATCGGTAAGCTTTAGCTCATTTACTCTGTCAGGAGTATCTGTAATAAACGAGATGGTGCTGTTATTTTTTCTTCAACCCCTGCCTTCGACCAATAGATGGTCCATTTGTTAGTAGGGCTGGGCGATTTATATTTGAATTTGTATTAGTGCGATGTTCCAAATGCCTGTATTGCAAGAATCAAGTTTTTTTTATTATGATTTAATGAGCGTTTGCCTTTTTGGTTTATCTCCTTTGCGCCTTCTGTACTGTGTGCACTGCACCTCCCCACTTGCACAGACACAAAGCCACTGCCACTCACGAGATCACGTCTCCCTTTCTGACAACAAGCGGTTTGAACTCGCTATTTGCATTTTAAGATTTGGGCCAACCGAATCTGTCTTATGATGCTGTTTTTGTTTTAACTTCCAAAATGAAGAAAAGCAGACCCTACTACAGTAAAAATGGAACATTAATGAACATTAGTGCTCAGTTTCTTCCGCTCTGCATTGCGGTACGATCAGTGCTATTTGGCATCCTTGGGATAGCCCTAAACTTCAGCATGACCATTATAGAAGTTTACTTTCAATCGGTGTTATGGACCTCCCAAGCAACCCGTATTGCACAGAACATTGCAGTACCCCCCCATACCGCTAGCAGCATTTTAGCCACAGTTATGTGCTAGCTGTCTAGATTGTGTTATAAATATGTAAGGAATTTGCTACTCAGTTCTCATTCTGAGAAAGTATTTTATCCATGTAGGCCACTTGATTTCATCTAGACAAAGTGACCAGGCGTTGTTCAAACAGTTGGAGACGGACAGGAGGGTGAATTCATAAGTTAACTTCTACCTTTTTAACAAGCAAATAGATCCACGTTGGCTTTAAATGAAAAGGTTAGCTGGCTACTCACTAGCACGTGGGCTTGTGCTTGATTGTTTGCAACGTGTTTTTAATTTCCTATAATGCCTGCTACTAGGCGTTAGTCATTAGTGGATGTGCATAGTTCTGGTTAAATTAGTAACAAACTGCCTTTTTGTAGACAGGACTTGAGAACCAGATGTGTGATTATTGCAAAAAAAGCAGCATCAACTTTTTTGATATAATTATTAGAGGCTCTTATGGTTTTGGAAGACTTCTATTTAGCCTAGGTATAACTTTACAAGCACTGAATTGGATTATTCCTGACTGTTTGAAATGCAGTGTATCGACCTTTTTTAATTGTGCAGCAAGCTTATTTAGACAACGTTTATATTCATGGGAGAAGAAGAAAATCAACAGTAGTTGTATATTGTGAATCCCCCATTATTTAATTTGAATCCATATCGCCCAGTTATAGCACTGCACTGCCATGGCTGATTCAACTAATCATGGAGAGTGTTGGGAAACACCATGTCTGCCTATTTCATGCACGAATGGTTAAATATACTGCTTATATTGATGTTTTCCGGAGGATGGGAATGTTTCATTTGGGAAATTATTGTTCTGCTAGTCTCATACTAAATGTGAAACAATTCTACTTTTCTGTTGGCCTCTTTTTGTTTAAGCCTCCTGAACACGGTGTAATTTATATGCATACTGTAACACGTTTGCTCATTCGCCTAGTTAATTATTTCATTCCAGCATTCACTTAAAGCATTTTAATCAATTTCTTAATTTCCTGCACTGTTATTTACTTCACATTTATTGTCTTAGTATGCCTCTATTTCAAGAACGTCCTAATAATATAACATCCTAATAATATTATCTATAATATTTTCCTGTGCGTTTTTGGCAGTTCTTACTCTGGCCACTAGAGGACGATCAGTCAATTACTTGGTCTGTACTCCCAAAGTTGACTGTGATTGCCAGTTAGCTAGCAGTGTTCAGCTGTTAGCAGCCAATGGCTAGCAGTTTCTTACTGCTGATTTACAAAACAAAAATGGATGATTGGCATCTTATTTGAGTCATTATTGAATTATGTAACAAATCAAACATTAAATCTTTAACAATTCATGGTAAGCTCATAAACCATAGTTTTAGACTGGGTGGGTGTTTGAAACACTTTATTTGCTGAAATGTGTGCTATTGCCCGGCTAAGGGGGACAGGCGGCTATGAGACTTCAATTAAAGTTATACTGTACTTTGGAATACTGCTGTCACATCAATGTCTTTTTTACATTTATTTAGCAGATGCTCATATTCAAAGTGACTTTGGATGATACATTTTGGCCAAATGTATGAATCTGTTCAATGCCCTTCAGACAATATTCATTGAACATGTTAAAATAAGGATGTTGATGAATGAAGGATTCAATGTACAATTCTTGTTACTGTTTATCATGCTCACTAACGTTTGCTCTCTTGCAGAGGATGTCACCCCTATTCCATCAGACAGTACCCGCAGAAAGGGAGGTCGTCGTGGGCGTCGTCTGTAAATGTGCTTATTTTGAGTTTTCACTCAATAAAAGGTTAATTCCGACCTCTGCTTTTGTCTGGTTTTTCAATGGTTTCTCCTTTTTTTTCACCAAGTCTGTCTAGGAAAAATATCCTATTGAATGTTCTTATACGTCAAGCAAATCGTTTAAATTATTTAGCAAAAAAAGCCTGCTTGGCAGCAAGTTGTATGCAGGGATATGAGTGGCTTTATCAAAGGGTTGATTAACATTGAACAAAAATATAAACGCAACATGTAAAGTGTTGGTCCCATCTTTCATGAGGTGAAATAAAAGATCCCAGAAATGTTCCATATGCTTAAGGTTATTTCTCTAATCTGTTTACATCCCTGTAAGTGAGCTTTTATATTTTGCCAACATAATCCATCCACCTGACAGGTGTGGCATATCAAGAGGCTGATTAATTAAACCACACACTGGTACACCTTGTGCTGGGGACATAAGGCTATTCACTCTAAATTGTGTTGTCACAACACAATGCCACAGATGTCTGAAGTTGAGGGCGAGTGCAATTGGCATGCTGACTGCAGGAGTGTCAACCAGAGCTGTTGCCACATTATTGATTGTTCATTTCTCTAACATAACCTGCTAATGTCAAATCATGCTTTATACAGCACAATTCAGACATGGAATGCAACACTATGTGCTTCAAAGGAAGAGAAAATAAAAATTTACTACACAAACGCAAGGATAAAAATAACCAATGCCAGTGCCAGAAGACCTGAGGGACCTACTGGGTACATAACTTAAGCATGGGTCTGATGTATTGGGGTGCACAATTGTGGATTGACTTAAAAACCAATAGAATCTTTAAATTAATTTGAGTCTTGGGTATGACGCTACAAGCTTGCCACACCTGTTTGGTGAGTTTCTCCCATTCTTCTCTGCAGATCCACTCAAGCTCTGTCAGGAGTGTCGCTGCACAGCTATTTTCAGGTCTTTCCAGAGATGTTTGATCCGGGCTCTGGCTGGGCCACGCAAGGACATTGTCCCGAAGCCACTCCTGCGTTGTCTTGGCTTTGTGCTTAGGGTCATTGTCCTGTTGGAAGGTGAACCTTTGCCCCAGTCTTAGGTCCTAAGTGCTCTGGAGCAGGTTTTCATCAAGGATCACTCTACTTTGCTCTGCTCCTCTTTCCCTCCAACCTGACTAGTCTCCCAGTCCATGCCACTGAAAAACATCCTCACAGCATGATGCTGCAACCAGCATGCTTCATCATAGGGATGGTGCCAGGTTTCCTCCAGACGTGATGCTTGGCATTCAGGCTGAAGAGTTCAATCTTAATAAGATCAGTGAATCTTGTTTCTCATGGTCTGAGAGTCCTTTAAGTGCCTTTTGGCAAACTCCAAGCAGGCTGTCATGTGCCTTTTACTGAGGAGTGGCTTCCATCTGGCCACTCTGCTATCATAACTCTCCTGTGAAGATGCCAAGGATTAGGTTGCAGTGGGTCCGCTCTACAGCGCCCTCTCTCTCTCCCGCAGAGGGAGAGGTGGAGGGGGCCACTTTATGGCGGTCGTAAAATACGCTGCCTCTATGCGCTGTAGTGGTCAAGATTGGAATGTCACTGTGGAACAGAGACACTTAGACATTAAAAGGTTGAATAATTGAACAGTATTTATGTATTCCAAGCAGTTGAAATGGCCTGTGGACAGCTAAGGGACAGTCATGTCGATTTTGTTTCATTTGGTGATCTCATGACAGGAAACACAAATTACTGTGTCTGGTTGTGTACACTTCTCAGTTATGGGGTTTACATCTAAATGTTGGGAAACATATGATTAAATATGAAACTATTTGTGAAAATATGTGATGTTAACCTTCTAAATAAGAAAATTGTGTTCCATATGAAGCCTTAACCAGGTCAGTGGCCACGCCCACGTTAGCACAGACATTACCTCGGCGTCGTCTCCCAGAAGTGTATAAAACCACTCGTGACAAAATGTACATTTTATGCCAAAGAGACCCACGGTAAGCCGGATGTCATGAATGGTTAAGAAATCTACAAACTAGAGTTAACGCCAGGACGAGGTTCCCACGTTGGGATGGCTATCACTCTAGAGACCAAAACATGCCGGGTGAAGCTGGTGTGTGAAGTGGTTCAAACTACAACTCTACAAAAGGACAAGACCAGAAAATGTGGAGATCATCCCCACGCTGAAATGGTGAAGAAATCGACAAACTAAAGACCAATTATTCAGCCTGCAGCTGTTTAAATACTTTAGTCTGGTAAACACATCTGTCCTAAGAACATTTCTGAATGTTATAATGGATACTTCAGAGTACCAATCTACAGCTATGACAAACTTTGATCTCTGGTGGACAAACCAGAGGATTTCTGTTGACTGTCTATCCAGCAGACGGACTGGCGATCGCAGAGAGGGACAACAAAGACACTTGTAAATATGTAAATTGCAATTTCTTTTCGAATGAGCGGTTGCTCATTTTCAAAGTATTAGCTCTGAGTTTCCCGCTCTTGAGCTGTCCACACCCCTTTCCTTTGTCTACCAAGCCGTCATATCGGTTTCGTCCACTAGGGACTTTTTTATTTGTATCACGTGTGCCTTTCCAAATCATGTCCAATCAATTGAGTTTACCACAGGTGGACTAAAGTCAAGTTGTAGAAACATCTCAAAGATTTAAAAAAAATGTAATCCATTTTAGAATAAGACTAATGTAACAAAATGTGGGAAAAGGGAAGGGGTCTGAATACTTTCCAAATGCACTGTATAATGCAATATTTTAGGCTGCTGCCCTACCATATTCCTATGTGTTGAATTTTGATCGGGTTTGTAGCTGGAAAGTAGTTAACATTTTGTAGAGAGAAATATTTTAGATTGTACTACAATCAGTCTGGGATAACCTGGATGTCCATCGAACACTAAAGGCTTCGTTTACACAGGCAGCAGAATTCAGATCTTTTGGCAATTATTTCAGTAGGGTCTAGATCCAGCAGACACCTTCTCAGGACACAGACGCTGTGAGACATGCAATCTCTAACAGGGTGTCGAATGGTGCCAGAGAGATAGCTAGATAGTGTAGCCAATTGATCCAAGGTGACAGCTAAAGAAACTGGTTAAAGCGTGGGTAAGCTGGATACATTCTGTCTGGGGGTGAAAAGAAATGCACACCTTTTAACACATGAAAAAGAAAGCCACACTAGGAGCTCAGATGCAATCATTTAATAACCAACTTTGACAGACAAGCTGTCTTCATCGGGGTATAATGACACACTGCGGGTCACTCATTTATATAGTTTGGAAGGACACCGGCGTCTGTAATTATGGCCGGGGGTGGCTTGAATATATTGGTTGATATACAGATATAGATCAAATATATTTAAAAAGCATGAATGGATAACATATGATCATACAGTTGAAGTCGGAAGTTTACTGGTGTTGGAGTCATTAAAACTCGTTTTTCAACCACTCCACAAATTTCTTGTTCACAAACTATAGTTTTGGCAAGTCAGTTAGGACATCTAATTTGTGCATGACACGAGTCATTTTTCCAACAGTTGTTTAAAGACAGATTATTTCACTTATAATTCACTGTATCACAATTCCAGTGGGTCAGAAGTTCACATACACTAAATTGACTGTGCCTTTAAACAGCTTGGAAAATTCCAGAAAATTATGTCATGGCTTTAGAAGCTTCTGATAGGCTAATTGACATCATTTGAGTCAATTGGAGGTGTAAATGTGGATGTATTTCAAGGCCTACCTTCAAACTCAGTGCCTCTTTGCTTGACATCATGGGAAAATCTAAAGAAATCAGCCAAGACCTCAGAAAATAAATTGTAGACCTCCTCAAGTATTGTTCATCCTTGAGAGCAATTTCCAAATGCCTGACGGTACCACGTTCAACTGTACAAACAATAGTATGCAAGAAAAATACCATGGGACCACGCAGACGTCATACCGCTCAGGAAGGAGAAGTGTACTTTGGTGCGAAAGGTGCAAATCAATCCCAGAACAACAGCAAAGGACCTTGTGAAGATGCTGGAGGAAACAGGTAAAAAAAAGTATCTATATCCACAGTTAAACAAGTCCTATATCGACATAACCTGAAAGGCCACTCAGCAAGGAAGAAGCCACTGCTCCAAAACCGCCATAAAAAAGCCAGACTACGGTTTGCAACTGCACATGGGGACAAAGATTGTACTTTTCAGAGAAATGTCCTCTGGTCTGATGAAACAAAAATAGAACTGTTTGGTCATAGGCCTACAAACATCTACAATGAATAGCAAAATAACAATCACAAGAATGGTTTCAGATCAAAGTCTTTGGTGATTGGGGTCATTGTCCATTTGGAAGACCCATTTGCGACCAATGAGTGATCGATGAGTCTGCTGAGGGGGTCAGTCTCCAGCTACGGAAATTACATGTTTAAACCATTATTATCTAACCTGGAGACCGAATGAAATTTGGTCTCCTCTCAAGACCTGATATTTTAGCTTAATTTACCGGTTGTCCGGTTGGTTCTTTTACAGGTTGGAGACAATATATCCACAGGAAAGCATCGTTAAATACACTTTTCAAAGTGCTGGTAGTTTGTTCAGATTTCTATCAATACTCACTACAGAGATCCAAACTGCCTCTGGAAGTAACGTCAGCACAAGAACTGTTTGCAGAGAGCTTCATGAAATGGGTTTCCATGGCCAAGCAGCCACACACAAGCCTAAGATTACCATGTGCCATGCCAAGTGTCGGCTGGAGTGGTGTGAAGCTCGCCTCCATTGGACTCTGGAACAGTGGAAATGCATTCTCTGGAGTGATGAATCACGCTTCACAATCTGGCAGTCCGACGGACTAATCTGGGTTTGGCGGATGCCAGGAGAACGCTACCTGCCCGAATGCATAGTGCCAACTGTAAAGTTTGGTGGAGGAGGAATAATGGTTGGGGGCTGTTTTTCATGGTTTGGGCTAGGCCCCTTAGTTCCAGTGAAGGGAAATCTTAACCATACAGCATACAGCATACATTCTAGACGATTCTGTGCTTCCAACTTTGTGGCATCCGTTTGGGGAAGCCCCTTTCCTGTTTCATCATGACAATTCCCCCGTGCACAAAGTGAGATCCATACAGAAATGGTTTGTCGAGATCGGTGTGGAAGAACTTGACTGGCTTGCACTGAGCCCTGACCTCAACCCCATCGAACACCGTTGGGATGAATTGGAACCCCTACTGCGAGCCAGGCCTAATCACCCAACATCAGTGCCCGACCTCACTAATGCTCTTGTGTCTGAATGGAAGCAAGTCCCCACAGCAATGTTCCAGCATCTAGTGGAAAGCCTTCCCAGAAGAGTGGAAGCTGTTATAGCAGCAAAGGGGAGACCAACTCCATATTAATGTCCATGATTTTCGGAATGAGATATTTGATGAGCAGGTGTCCACATACTTTTGGTCATGTAGTCTAGCTACATGTAGGCACTTCCTCTCCGAACGCCCTGATTCTGTGGAACTTACATTGGAAACTAAAAAGTTATATTTTCATGTATTTTCTCTATGGATGGTAAGTATTTATTGAATTAACTTACGACATTCAATATAATATGGTCAGGTGTACTGACTGCTGCTCACTGCTAATCGTTAAACACTGAGATGCCATAAAATTCAAGTTTCATACCATTTCTAGTGTACAAAACAAACCAACCAATCCCAATCAAAGCCAAAGAAAATGTGCCATTACATTTTGTTTCCACAAGAAGAAAACAGTTCAACATACAACACCGATATACTGTAACATGCATCATCTATGCAGAAAAAGGGAAAACAATTGTAAATGCTCTGATATTGAGAATTTCTTCTTTCACTGTTTCTGACAGTTCTTTAAAGTATTGACAGATATACTGCATCTTAGTGCTGAGAATCATCTTGGGAGCATCTCTTTCCACTGAGCTCTCAAACACCTGTCAGTCTGGGGGTATTCATTCAGACCAAGAAAGACCGTACAAACAGATGCAAAACCTTTCGCAACGGAAACACTTTGCAACAAAAATGAGTTTCTATTCAAATTCAGGTATGTCCCTCTCCATTTTGTTCTGTTGACTTTGTTTAGTTTGTTGGTTCTTAGTGAATACACCCCTCGTGACAATGGCTGTTAGGAGACCCACTGTCTGAGGGCCTAATAAAACAAGTATTGTGGTAAAGCAGTTAAACTTTGCCCATATACTAATTCCTGGCTGAAAGGCTGTACTGGACACTAATGGATTTGTAATGTACAATCCAGATGTCCAGTGTTATATCAGTAGGTAAATGGATTTACGTTAGTAAATACCATTGAGAATGTCCTGACCACTTGAGAATGCCCCTCCAGCATGTGGTGAAGACGGTCCAGTATATCACTTGGGGCCGTGTTCCCACCGGTCCAGGACATCTACTTGAAACAGTTTCTGAGGTAGTCCCGCAGCATCATCAAGGACCCCAGCCATGAGCGGTTCACTCCCTTACCGTTGGGCAGACAGTATTGGAGCATGAGGTCTGACACCAACAGGCTCTATCTACAAGCCATCAGACTGCTGAACACTTGAAATGTGTCTATCTGTCTATCTGCACCTTACTACACATATACACTCATGCAACACACACACATCACAACTGCTGCTGCTACCAGACTCCTATTGATAATACTGCACAATTTAAACACTTGCCCCCCAATCTGAATCATTTGTAAATATTTTACTCTAAATGTTCTTCCTTTATTCAAGTTATGCTAAAATGTTTCTTATAGTCTTCTAAATATACTACTTAATTTATACACTTGTCCCCCTCTTCCCCAATACACAAGTAAATACTGGACTATAAATTCTGCCTTCATGTATTGTACTTATGCTAACCTACAAGTAAGCATTTCGCTGTACAGCCCCTGCCAGTACTTCCTGCAAGACATGCATGCAAACTGCAGGTCCAATAGTTCCCCTGTAGAGGTCCCTGTGTACCATTATATAGACTGCCTTGTGATGTACTCAGTGAACACTTATTCAAAACTATCAACCAGACACAGAAAAACGGGTCTACTTGGAGCAGGTCAATCGGTGCCTTCAGAAAGTATTCACACCCCTTGACTTATTCCACATTTTGTTGTGTTTACAGCCAGAATTCAAAATGGATTAAATATGTTTTTTCTCACCCATCTACACACAATACCCCATAATGACAAAGGGAAAATGTGTTTTTAGAAATGTTTGGAAATGTAATACAGAAATATCTAATTTACATAAGAATTCACACCCCTGAGTCAATACTTTGTAGAAGCACCTTTGGCATCGATTACAGATGTGAGCCTTTCTTGGTAAGTCTCTAAGAGTTTTCCACACCTGGATTGTGCAACATTTAACTGTTATTATTTTCAACATTCTTCAAGCTCTGTCAAATTGGTTGTTGATCATGGCTAAGACAACCATTTTCAGTCTTGCCATAGATTTTCAAGTAGATTTATATATTTTAAATGTAACTCGGCCACATTCACTGTCTTCTTGGTCAGCAACTCCAGTGTAGATTTGTCCATCTGTTTTAATTTACTGCTAATTGAATGTACAATTTTGTAAGCTTGCATTGCTGACATTTGCCATGCAATGCAGCTGAAGTAAAGTAGCTAGCTAACTATTGTATTGCTTATTGTGTAGTGGAGGATAAAAAAATACCTGTATACGTATGGATGTGTAGATAGTTATATAACCGATCTATGTATGGACCCTAAAAAGTTTGGTAGAAATATTAGTTTAGAACAGTGGTTTTAATTACTTCCACCAGTTAATCATTCATCCCCAATAAATTGCAGAAAATTACTGTTACATGTCAATATTATAATGTCAATGTTAGCTAGCTATAAACCTCAGCTATCACAGCCAGTTGTATTGACTTCAAGACAGTCTGACAGTCTCATCAATGGATTGAGTAGAACATAACATAACCGTATTGTGCCAAAGATGCAAGTCATATACACATGTAGTTATTACCAAGCATGAGTTCCCCCACATTGTAGCCTGAATATATTCACTGATCATTTACTCTACCTTGGCAAATAAAGGTGCGGTTCAGGTATGAATATCTGTGACATTCTTTTATAGTCATATCCAATACCAGGAGTATAAAACTCCAGTCTTTGGATGATGCTGTCTGCATGTATGCATTACAATAATACACATCAACTGTGTAAGGTCTATTTGACCATGAAGGAGAGTGATGGAGTGCTGCATCAGATGACCCCTGAACAGCAGAGTGAAGGAAAAGAAGCCAACAAGTGCTCAGCATATGTGGGAATTCCTTCAAGACTGTTGAAAAAGCATTTCAGGTGAAGCTGGTTGAGAGAATGCCAAAAGTGTGAAAAGCTGTCATCAAGGCAAAGGGTGGCTACTTTGAAAAATCTAATATTTGTTTAACACTTTTGGTTACTACATGATTCAATATGTGTTATTTCATTGTTTTGATGTAGAAAATAGTACAAATAAAGAAAAACGTACTTGAATAGCTTCTCCCCGCCATGGGGACAATAAGTAACAGGGCACTTGAATAGCTTCTCCCCGCCATGGGGACAATAAGTAACAGGGCACTTGAATAGCTTCTCCACGCCATGGGGACAATAAGTAACAGGGCACTTGAATAGCTTCTCCACGCCATGGGGACAATAAGTAACAGGGCACTTGAATAGCTTCTCCCCGCCATGGGGACAATAAGTAACAGGGCACTTGAATAGCTTCTCCCCGCCATGGGGACAATAAGTAACAGGGCACTTGAATAGCTTCTCCCCGCCATGGGGACAATAAGTAACAGGGCACTTGAATAGCTTCTCCCCGCCATGGGGACAATAAGTAACAGGGCACTTGAATAGCTTCTCCCCGCCATGGGGACAATAAGTAACAGGGCACTTGAATAGCTTCTCCCCGCCATGTGGACAATAATTAACAGGGCACTTGAATAGCTTCTCCCCGCCATGGGGACAATAAGTAACAGGGCACTTGAATAGCTTCTCCCCGCCATGGGGACAATAAGTAACAGGGCACTTGAATAGCTTCTCCCCGCCATGGGGACAATAAGTAACAGGGCGCTTGAATAGCTTCTCCACGCCATGGGGACAATAAGTAACAGGGCACTTGAATAGCTTCTCCCCGCCATGGGGACAATAAGTAACAGGGCACTTGAATAGCTTCTCCCCGCCATGGGGACAATAAGTAACAGGGCACTTGAATAGCTTCTCCCCGCCATGGGGACAATAAGTAACAGGGCACTTGAATAGCTTCTCCCCGCCATGGGGACAATAAGTAACAGGGCACTTGAATAGCTTCTCCCCGCCATGGGGACAATAAGTAACAGGGCACTTGAATAGCTTCTCCCCGCCATGGGGACAATAAGTAACAGGGCAGCAAAGAGCATATTACTATTTATCTGTGAATAAATTCATTAAATGGAGAATGGATTAAACTGTTTACCCATTTAATAACCAAACCTTCATACAAACTTGCTATGTTAAATTATTAATACACAACCGAGCTACTGCCATATGTTTGTATTATAATTTTTTACCCTAATTTAACTAGGCAAGTTAGTTAAAAACAAATTATTTTTTACAATGACGGCCTAAACCGTCCCCTAACCTGGACGACGCTGGGCCAATTGTGCACCGCCCTATGGGACTCACGATCTCGGCCGGTTGTGATACAGCCTGGGATCGAACCTGGTCTGTAGTGACGCCTCTAGCTTTGAGATGCAATGCTTTAGACCGCTGTGCCACTCGGTAGGCAAAGCGAGCCACTCTGGGTGGCCGAAGCAGCATTCGGCAATTAACCGAGTACACAGCACCTTATAAAAAAAGATTGCAGTCAGAGTGCAGTAGTACTGAGTATGCTGCAAATATTGCGTCCAAAATAACACCTTTTTTTTTTACAGTAATTTTGCATATACAATGCAGTATACAGTGCATTCAGAAAGTATTCAGACCCCTTGACCCCTTCTTCCATTTTTTGTTACGTTACAGCCTTATTCTAAAATGGATGAAATGATTTTATTTCCTCATCAATATACACACAATACCCCATAATTGACAAAGAGAAAACATGATTTTTGAAATGTTTGTAAATTAATAACAAATAAAAACCTGAAATACCTTAATTACATAAGTATTCAGACGCTTTGCTATGAGACTCGAAGTTGAGCTCAGGTGCATCCTGTTTCCTGTTTTATACAACTTGATTGGAGCCCACCAATAAATTCAATTGATTGGACATGATTTGGTAAGGCACACACCTGTCTATACAACATCCCACAGTTGACAGTGCATCAGAGCAAAAACCAAGCCATGAGGTCGAAGGAGTTGTACAGTAGAGCTCCGAGACAGGATTGTGTTGAGGAACAGATCTGGGGAAGGGTACCAAAACATGTCTGCAGCATAGAAGGTCCCCCAAAACACAGTGGCCTCCAATACCCTACCTCCAATACCCTATTCAATAAATTGGATGCAGTCTATCACAGTGCCATCCGTTTTGTCACCAAAGCCCCATATACTACCCACCACTGCGACCTGTACGCTCTCGTTGGCTGGCCCTCGCTTCATACTCGTCGCCAAACCCACTGGCTCCAGGTCATCTACAAGACCCTGCTAGGTAAAGTCCATATGGTCACCATATCAGCACCCACCTGAAGTACGCGCTCCAGCGGGTATATCTCTCTGGTCACCCCCAAAACCAATTCTTCCTTTCAGTTCTCTGCTGCCAATGACTGGAATGAACTACAAAAATCTCTGAAACTGGAAACACTTATCTCCCTCACTAGCATTAAGCACCAGCTGTCAGAGCAGCTCACAGATTACTGCACCTGTACATAGCCCATCTATAATTTAGCCCAAACAACTACCTCTTCCCCTACTGTATTTATTTATTTATTTTGCTCCTTTGCACCCCATTATTTATATCTCTACCTTGCACATTCTTCCACTGCAAATCTACCATTCCATTGTTTTCCTTGCTATATTGTATTTACTTCGCCACCATGGCCTTTTTTTGCCTTTACCTCCCTTATCCCACCTCATTTGCTCACATTGTATATAGACTTATTTTTCTACTGTATTATTGACTGTATGTTTGTTTTACTCCATGTGTAACTCTGTGTTGTTGTATGTGTCGAACTGCTTTGCTTCATCTTGGCCAGGTCGCAATTGTAAATGAGAACTTGTTCTCAACTTGCCTACCTGGTTAAATAAAGGTGACATTTTAAAGGGCTTTGGTCAGGGAGGTGACCATGAACCCGATGGTCACTTTGGAAGAGCTTCAGAGTTCCTCTGTGGAGATGGGAGAACCCTCCAGAAGGACAACCATCTCGGCAGCATTCCACAAATCAGGCTTTTATGGTAGAGTGGCCAGACGAAGCTACTCCTCAGTAAAAGGCAGATGACAGCCCACTTGGAGTTTGCCAAAAAACATCTAAAGGACTCTCATATTTCAGTTTGTTATTTTTAATACATTTGCTAAAATGTATAAAAGCCTGTTTTTGCTTTGTCATAATGGGGTATTGTGTGTAGACTGATGAGGGGGAAAAAACATTTAATCAATTTTAGAATAAGGCTGTAACGTAACAAAATGTGGAAAAGGCAAGAGGTCTGAATGCTTTAGACCTGTAACTGTTGAAAGTTGATACTGTGAGAGACAGTCAAGAAATACAGCAAAGAGCGGCATTAAAACAAATGTACCACTTTTTTCTCCCCAATTTCGTGGTATCCAATTGGTAGTTACAGTCTCGTCTCATCGCTGCAACTCCCGTACGGACTCGGGAGAGGCGAAGGCTGTGAGCCGTGCATCCTCCGAAACACAACCCAGCCAAGCCGCACTACTTCTTGACACAATGCCCACTTAACCCAGAAGCCAGCCGCACCAATGTGTCGGAGGAAACACTGTACACCTGGCGACCGTGTCAGCGTGCACTGCGCCTGGCCAGCCACAGGAGTCGCTAGTGCGCAATTGGACAAGGACTTCCCTGCCGGCCTCACCCTCCCCTAACCCAAACGACGCTGGGCCAATTGTGCGCTGCCCCATGGGTCTCCCGGTCGTGGCCGGGTGCGACAGAACCTGGACTCGAACCCAAAATCTCTTGTGGCACAGCTAGCACTGCGATGCCGTTCCTTAGGCCACTCGGGATGTCCTCGAGCTGCTGTTTTTATGAGTGAGTTCAGGTTTAAGTTCTTACTCAGCACCAGGGGCACAACGTTCACTGGGGACAGGACCTCCCCCATATTCTAAAATTGCCTTTTTGTCCCCCCCATGCGACACTGTTGTGCTTTAGGACCATGCTGACACCTCAGAGCAGTTGGGTAGGCTGTTTTACGGTTTTATACAGCTGGATTTAGGACCATACGGACACCATAGATCCTGCGGACAGGCTGGCTGGGTGAAGGCAAAGCTTTTAAAAGGCTGGTGTATAGAACCAGCACGCGAGAGATGAACAGAGGCAGCTGCTGTCTCTGTGTGTTGCACTTTTTCTCAGAGTTGTAAAAGCAAGCAGAGCAGAAACTGGATACTCTTTAGTTGACAGATCTAGCTAGCAAGGTAACTGCTGTTTGACAGGAAAAAAATGTGTTTATTCCCAGTCCTGAGCTAGTAGTGTAACTGACATGTTACGTTAGCTAATGTTTCATCCCCTCTCCACTGAAGTGAATTAACCACTAGTAGCTAGTTTAGTTAGCTAGCTAGTAGCTACCACAGCCAGATCAGGTCTAGCTAGCCTCTAGCTATCTGTCAGGTGGCAGTATCTAACAGCTCTTGTGTGTATGGAAATGTTTTGTAGACTTTGTTTTGTCCTGTTTCAACAGAAGTAAATTTGACGATGTACCATTAGCTAGAGCATTGTACCATTAGCGATGTACCATTAGCTAGAGCATTGGAAAATGTTAGCTGGCTAGCTCACTATCTTTAGCTATGAATTTTTCCTCAATCACACTAGACCTGAAACAAACAATGAAATCAGCAGCCAAACTATTTAGCACCGATTCTGATGTTTTTTTCAGTGCAATGTGAGTTTTTATTAGTCAGTATAGCAATGTAACATTGCTGATCTTCAGTTTTCCTAGCTAATTCCCTACTTTTCAAACTGACATAGGATCAACAGCTCTACAGGCTTCACTGTCATGGTGCATAGTCGTACACAATACTATGCTCACCATGTCTTAGCAGGATCAGATAGTGACGGGTGTCCCAGCAGGGTCAGACAGTCAGGGAAGACCAGACTAAGGAGTTTAGGTGAATTTTGCAGTATATTATAACAATCATTGAATGGATACAAAGTTCCATCTTGGGTTGATGGGTAGCTACAGTCTAGCATCTGTGAATAATGGTAACTTCAATGATTGATCTTGGATAATATAATGTATAAATGTACACCAAGGTAATGCTTTGTCGTGCCTCATCTGAGCAGGATCAGATGGTGACAGGGGTCTCATCAGGGTCAGGCAGCCAGGAAACATTTGCACATACTTTATTCTCTCTGTGGGGTAACCACTGGACAAGCAAGAAGTTTCAAAGATTGAAACTATTTTAAGGCAGTCTGACAAACCTCGAAGTTGACTTTCAAATTGTATCAAGGGTTGATGGTGACTCTTCCCGATGACACAAAACATGTCAAACAAAAATGTGAGGAAGACCTGGGAGACGCTATTGATGATGATGAATGGATACAGGTATGTTAGAATGCCCAGTCATGTTCATGTAATCTCAGACATAAATTACTGCAGTTTAAGACCATCCATAGAACTAACTATATACCAGTTAAACTGAATATCATGTGTCACAGTTTAGCTTCCGTCCCTCTCCTCACCCCTACCTGGGCTCGAACCAGGGACCCTCTGCACACATCAACAACTGACACCCACGAAGCATCGTTACCCATTGCGCCACAAAAGCCACGGCCCTTGCAGAGCAAGGGGAACAACTACTTCAAGGTCTCAGAGCGAGTGACGTCACCGATTGAAACGCTATTAGCGTGCACCACCGCTAACTAGCTAGCCATTTCACATCGGTAACACATGCACTCAGAAATCTAATTATTCTGCTGGAGGTGTAAAACACAAAAGGGGACATATTTGTATATGTTATTTATTTTTTTGTTATTTAACTAGTAAAGTCGGTTAAGAACAAATGATTATTTACAATGACAGCCTAGGAACAGTGGGTTAACTGCCTTGTTCAGAGGCAGAACAACATATTTTTACCTTGTCGGCTTGGGGATTCAATCTAGCAACCTTTACGGTTACTGGCCCAACGCTCTAACCACTAGGCTACCTTGTGGTCTTGTGAATTCTGGCTGAATTCTGGCAAAGAGTATGTTCTGTAATCTCTGCATGTCTACAGATTCTGCCTGTTTTTGTTTGCTTGAAAATGTTGATAATGAGACTGTTATCAGTAGAAAATGTGTAATCTAGCATTTGTAGCGGCTAAGAAATGTATTGTCATTAATTGGAAGGTTGGTTATCCTCCCACAATGGATGGCAGAAATGCTATGTATCACTAGATTTGATTTATTACAAGATTAAGGGTTTACTATGCAACTTTCATAAGGTCTGGATGCCTTCTAGGGAATACAGTACGACTAAAGGTGTCTGTATTGAAAACCTGCCCACATCAGGGTAGACACCTATGTAGGCAATCCCTAGCTGCTAGGCTGCTCAGTCCTGGCCCTGGGGGTCTGCAGCACTGTTGGTTGTCACACCTAAAACCAATAATGAATGTTTCACTAAGATCCTAAAGCTGAGTGGGGTGTGTTGGGTTGGGGCACTGCAGGGCCGTGAACCCCTAGAGGCAGGATGGGGTGACCCAGCTGTATTGTGTGCAAAAAGAGCTTTATTAGGCCCATGATATGAATTATATGGAGGATGTACTATTTCTGTGTGTTAATGTGTCTGTGTGTTTTTATTAAACATATGTTTTTCAAACCTTTCCCTTGACACGTAAAAAGATAGGAAGGAAGTTGTCCGAGTTGAGTAGAGTTATTGACTAGACTGGTGGGGGTCAGGTGTGCAGGCAGCTCGGGCTAATTGGATATAGAGGATGTCTTAAAGAAGACAATTAGAAGTTTGATCTTTGCTCTTTATTTGTAGGAGTTGTTCATTTGTTAGGCTTTTGGTTAAAGGTGCAACACAATATTGATTATCGAATTGATCTAGTTCAGTCTTTAAATGTATGCTCACGCAACAAGGGATTTATTACTGGTGTGATCATATATTCTACCTCAAATTTTGAAATATAATTTAAAAAAATGTCCTGAACAACAATGCATTGGCAGGGCAATTCAAGCAAAGCCAATATGGTGATAATGTATTGGGCCTATAGTTTACTGCACAAGCCTCATTGCTACAGTACTGTTTTTAATTAGTTAATGTTGCAAAGGTTTACGGTTTTTAAGTCATGTTAAAAAAAATCTGAATGGTAGATCTCGGCTTGCATTTTGACTCAGAAAGTGATCTTGACTCAGAAAAGGTTGGTGACCACTGTTCAAGAGTTTTCCCTGTTAACACTATCAACGTTTCCCTTTACTGTGGCAATTGTGATCGAATCAACACAATATTATCCACTTTCGATGCTACATAGCGAAACAAAACAAACTATGCAAGAGATTTTGTTGTAGGCGGAATGCATCAGCCCGTACTCTACATGGTGAGGCATAAACAAGACTGGTGCTGCATAAACAATCAGAGCTGCAGTAGGCTTATATGCAGCTAGACCATTGCCATGTATGGATCTGTGCCATTTACTTTGAACTGGACTGTGTTCACAGCATGAGCGGTCGTGATTAGATGCACTTGTTTCGAGATGAAAGCGAGAGCTGCATGTAGCCACGTCTGCACATTTTGTTCATCCTCTTTGTTAGTTAGTGAGTTATTAGCCCCGTCATAGGTAATTTGTAGTCAGCAATAGGGAAGTGATGCAATGTTTTGTGCTCCTACAAGAGCACAAAACATGTACATTTCTAGACATCTTTGAAAAGAATGTCAGGTAAAGAGGTAAAGGGGTCGTGTTGTATTTTGAGACAGGCTTGAATAAGCTAAGTAGCCAAAAGGCAGAGGGAAGCATAATTTGTCTGATTCTCTGTAATAATGGTATGGGAATAATAATGCATTTTATTTTGTAAAATGTCTTCTTGCATCAATCACCACAACATGGTTTTTTCTCTCCAAAATCTCATGGAATGTAGGCCTACATTGAACACCAAACATTGCCTGCACAGAATTTTCACAACGTTCAAGTTTGCGCTCAGCAGACCTGACATTTCCTCAGTGCCAAAAAACAGGGAACATTGCCCGTAACATGATGCAACCATCACTATGCTTGAAAATATGGAGAGCGGTACTCAGTAAAGTGATGGATTTGCCCCAAACATAACACTGTATTCAGGACAAAAAGTGAATTGCTTTGCCACATTTTATGCAGTATTACTTTAGTGCCTTTGTAAAGGATGTCACGGTGCTTTCTTAGCGAGTACCAGTACCTCACAAATACACGTGACCGCCCTCCTCAAGTGTCTTAGCCAATCGCGCCACCTCAAAAGCTAGCTAATGAGGTGAGGCAAGCGAGACACTTAAAGCTGAGGAGTAAGTTTCACACATCCTCAGTTTTCTCCTATCACAGCCATTCAACTCTGTAACTGTTTTAAAGTCACCATTGGCCTTATGGTGAAATCCCTGAGCGGTTTTCTTCCTCTCTGGCAAATGAGTTAGGAAGGATACCTGTATCTTTTTAGTGTCTGGGTGTATCGATACACCATCCATAGTGTAATTAATAACTTCACTATGCTCAAAGGGATATTCAGTGTATGCTGATTTAATTTTTTCACGCATCTGCCAATAGGTGCCCTTCTTTGCGAGGCATTGGAAAACGTTCCTGGTCTTTGTGGTTGAATCTGTGTTTGGAAATCACTGCTCGACTGAGGGACCTTACAGATAATTGTATGTGTGGGCTACAGAGATGAGGTAGTCATTCAAAAATCATGTTAAAAACGTATTGCACACGGATTGAGTCCATACAACTTATTATTATTTTACTCCTGAACGTATTTAGGCGTTCAATAACAAAGGGGTTGAATACTTATTGACTGAAGACATTTCAGCGTTTAATTTTTAATGAATTTGTACACATTTCTAAAAACGTAATTTCACTTTGACATTATGGGAGTAGTGTGTAGACCAGTGACAAAACGATCCAAATGTAATCCATTTTAAATTCAGGCTGTAACACAACAACATGTGGAAAAAGTCAAGGGGTGTGAATACTATAGACTTACAGTGACCTAAAAGTCCCAAAATAGGTTGAGAACCTGGTATCGACCTGGGGACATATTTGTATATATGAACATAATATTATCTTAGTCATGTTTCACATCTGGATACTACAGGTTATACATATCATTTGGGTATAACAAGGTTATATGGTTGATCTGCGAGCAAGACGAAATAGAAAACTGACCTGAGGCAAATAAGATCTCCCACTATAAAGCACCTACTTCAACAAGTAAAATCCCTATTGCATAAAATAGGAACAATGTTATTTTTCAGGTAATATAAAAACATACACTAAAGTCCCTGCAGGACTATTGCACACATTGCAAGAGATGATTGTAAAGACACTTAATGCGTAATTCAAGGAATATATCGTTTCCCCCAAAATGTCTCCTAACAAACACAGATCATTTCATTTTTTCTCAGTTCAGAACATTCTGCAATCTAAAATAGAGGGCTTGGAGGTGGGGTAGTCCAATGGATCTTTTTGAGGGGGCAGGGGTTCAGAGATCCATATCCCCACCCCCCCATATTTCCCCCTCCATATCCCCCCCCCTAAAACCAGGGCCGCTACTTGCTGGGTCCTTTAAGAGTGTTGAAATAGTCTTTCAGAGTTTCCTCGATGTTGGGCACGCCAAAGTTTTGAGCTGCAAAGATGCCTGTGCAAGTCCCAAGGACCACGCCCAAAACCGCAGAGGATCGCAGCCTAGACACAACATATCCTGCCAAGAAGCCCTTGAGGAAAGGAGAGGCCAGCACACTGCCACCCTGGAACAAATAAATACACAATAATCCTCATGTTAGAAACAAACACAACACACAGGTGTGTAGATACTCTCATCTGACAGTTTGACCAGATGTATGGAAAACCTGTGCACTATGCATCCATGCACACAAACAGACTTGATATATAGCTTAATAACTACAGAAAAGAGGGGGCCTGTATGAGGTCATGTTTGTGTGAAAACACAGCCCGAGGCTAGGGTGCCCACCAATCAAAAACGTATTTTTGACCAATTGGTAAACTAATAAGTTAATTGTGTAGATAATCCTCTTAAAAAACCAATGGTCCAAACTTCATGTCACCCATCATAATACATTCACAAGCTATTGGATTGTTTACCCTTGTACTTTTTGATGGCCGGAATTAGGGTGTCTAATTCAATGGATGCCAGAGAAAAAAATGGGTCAAAGAAATCTGGAAAATTGCATCGCATCAACTAGGCTGGATTCTGTGCAAGAGTTAAGGCTACTGGCTACCTGACAGGCTCGCTTTTTCGTTGAACTCATCATCTTTCTTCTCAAATCCCCAGGACATAAAACAACATAGAGGTAAGGTGGATATCGATTTTGAGACATGACATATTGTATTTTCACATTTTAGTATACACTTGAAATATTAATTTGAAATTCCTGTTCTTTTTCAAACATTTCTCACCAACAAAAAAAAACGGAGAACTGATCAAACTTTTTATTTTCAAAGCGTTTTACTTTTAATTCAGCTCTTGCCATGCTAATTTAGCTTTTTTGCGACCCGTGGAAACAACTTTGAAGATAAAGGCCACAAAATGTAAAATCCTCAAAAGTTGTTACGAGAAACCTGCACCACTAGTTAATTAAGTTATGTTAACAGAGCTCGGTGCTTATTATCGTATGTACTAGGTTACGAAATCCGACTTTTTGGGATATAATGTTAATGATATTTTAGAGAAAGACCCCACTGAACGATTCAGAACATGAACAATCATATTTGTTTTGGTCCAAAAATATTTTAAAACATAAGAAAGTGAAATTTCATCACCAAAGCACATTTTCACCTACTCATATCATGGGTGGCCAATTGTCCAGGAGAAAAAAATATATCCCATTGCGAAAATGCATTTTAGCCTATTCATTGGTTGAAATACCTGTCAATGTAGAGCTAAAACGGATTACTACAGCTCATCAAACAGCTTGTTCGTTAATGGTGGAGTGAAACGTGCTTTTATAAGCCTAATAATTGGGCAACAATTCTGAACGCTTGTTAAAAAAAACACTTTTGATGGCCACGATTAAAAAAGAGCTAATATATGCTTCCCAATTGCCATTCAAGTGCATAGGCAACTAGGCCGGCTTCAGGACATCACACAACACATTGCAATAAGCTGGAGGCAATATGCATTTTGGAAACATATAGGACTACTTCATTTTTTGATACCTGAACGTTTTACTACATAAAATCCAACCAAACGTGCAGTAGGAAATGATTTTATAAAGAGCCTATTCTCTCATGTTCAATTGGTTTTCAAATGTCTTTCATTGTCCAGTAGCCAAAGGCACAGTCCTAGTCATATTAGCAACCCATGCTAGTTTTTGCATCTTTAGATCTCCCCTCTTTCTACATTTCGAACAGATATTTTCATCTCGGTATGAAATCGCTCACATGTGCTGTGCGCTTTTGCCAATGGTGTTTTCCCACTCATTTCATTATGGAATAAACATTCACGCGTAGCCTACTGCCTTGTGCGCATTGCTGCGCTTATAATGTAAAGAAATCCTAGTTCTTCAAAATCTTAAGCTAAACGTTCTGATCTGTTGCATGAGTCTCCTTGCTTTTTTAATGTTTTTGGGATGTAGCCTAGGCCTAATGGTTGTATTAATTTGGGATCGTCCCACAATGGTCCCACAATGGTCCCAGAGTCCATTTGGCTATTTCTCTGGCACAGAACGACAAGCCTAGTTGACCAATAGAATAGGTAAACTTTTGTACTAAAGGGGATAGTAGATTGACATAGGCTAGTGAGTTTGCTGTTCATTACTCCTCTTGTTACTCCTCTTGTTGGCTGAGGTAGTAAATGTAAAAGTAAATGTGGACAGTTCTTCAAACATCTTCAAATTCGCCTCGGGATTCAGTAAGAAGGGCACACAACATTGCATCCTCGAGTTGCATGTTCTGTTAAAATGAATTAGGCCTCCCATCATCTAAATGTGATTTCAGTCATTCTGAGCACTGCGTGTGGACACCATAATCAGGTTAAGCATCCAATGCATATGGGTCCGGTAAATGTCTTAAACGTCCAGTAAATTAAAGTGCTGCCGGCCAAATGTATGGCGCCACATTTTTGGAAATCCTGGTTTGTGTGTCGGACATCTGACGGCTCACCTGTGGGATCCCAGCCTGTACTTCCTTCTCCACGCGGCGCTGAATGTCCTCTAGCTGGTCCTTGAGCTCTGACAGATCCTTTAGCTGTCTCAAAGGGTAGTAGTACAAGTCAAAAGTCCATTTAGGACTGCAAGCAAGGCAAGATATTGACACAGAAAACACGTGTCCGTCCTCCCCAATTAAGGTGCCACCAACCTCCTGTGCCTGAGTGTCTAGCTGCTGCTACTCTCTGTTATTATCTATAAGTTACATAGTCACTTTAATACCTCTACCTACATGTACATATTACCTCGACTAATTGTCGCTATTGTTGCTCTTTAATTGTTTGTTACTTCTATTTCTTATTCTTATTATTTTTTTAGCTATTTAAAAAAACTGCATTGTTGGTTAAGGGATTGTAAGTAAGCATCTCACTGTAAGGTCAATAGTGTATTAATACCTGTTGTATTTGGCGCAAGTGACAAATATTATTTGATATCTAAGGTAGATCTACACTCAAGTGATTCTTTAGTCCAACATGTGTGTCCCAAAACAATCCAATATTCCATCAAAAATTCTTCCTCTTACTGAGTCCCATTGTATTGTATACGAAATCCATTCTTCGCCGATACTAATGCATGAATGAATTTAACATCTTGATCGACTATTGATTAGTCTGGACTAGTGTGCACAGCTTTGACCGCTCAGACAAAGATGTGTAAAACCAAGATATTTCATCTGTGTAGTTTCCAATGGGAGCAAATGAGGCATAGTAGGCCGAATAAGCAAGGAGGTGGGCAGAGCCAAACACGAGCTAGCGAGATTATACTGGCATAAACCTAATTTGCATATAACATTTAGAGAACGCATTCTCTGTGAAGTGCGCCGTAACTCAATTAGCCCCTCCAATCTTTGTAAACAACGCACATTTTATTGAAACTTTGGCAAACGGTCACGTCTACCAAAATAATGTGAGCATTCTGTTCGTAACAATTTATAGTTTTGCGAGCAGAAAACTATATTGAGATCGGGCTCTTCTTCGATGAGAAAATGAGCGGAATGTCGGTTCAATTCCATCTCGCTCCATAGTCCCTCGTCTCCTCAACATATTTGGTGGGTAGTCGCAATTCCAACCGGATGCTTCTGATTTATACATCTGGTGAAACACCGGTCTGTTCGTCCTATCCGTGTATTCTACCGGTTAAAACAATATGCCATATGAGCATCGTGTTTTCCAGTCTACATTCTCACGATCATATCCAGTACAATTGCTAGCTATATAGTTAGACCAATGGCCCAGCAGGTCAGGTTGCTACATGAATGTAATGTTTAGTAAACGTTAGCTAGCTCGCATAGCTGGGCTAGTTTAGAGTTTCTTAGGAAAAACATACAGCTAGCAAGCTAAATAACGGTCACACGTAACCTTAGCTACACCGAATATACCTAAAACTAGCTAATAAGCAACTGCTACAACCGCGAATACAAGCACAAGATGTTTAACTCTCCATAGGCTAAAGTTTAAGGCACTAACCTTGTCGTCCGCCATGTCTTGAATCAATGCTGGTGGTACTGATTATTGACTGGGCTCGATTTTCTTCCCTGCTAAAATATGTGTGACTAAAAGTCATGTGTGGTGTGCTGACTGTTTTTTACTCAGTTTACTTTCTGGACTACATCGCTGTTATATGCATTCATTACAATGTGGCAATATCAATTCATTTTAAAATCTAGCTACTAGCGTTATTATTTATTTATTACATGATTAGAATTGGAATTGAGGCCAGTACAGTTACAGGACACGGCATGCGTAAAGTTAGCTTGCAGTATTCGCAAGTAAAGTGAACTGATTTGAAACAATTAGTCATTGTAATCGGACAGCCTTTTGGGGGGATTATATGGGGAACATTTGCATAATGCTATGAAACTGAATATCAAGAAGTACAACAATATTCACAATTCTAAGAGTTTGCACAAATACATGGCTCTGCCTGATGTCATCAGAGGAGCTTTGTACATCAAGAGGGGTTGTAAATTCCACACGCGAACCGGGTGGAGGCTTCATATATACACACATTGAGTGGAGGTGAGAAGAGGATGATGCAAGCAGACTGAACGATGACGGGCAGTGTGATCCGTCAAGACATGGATGCTGATTAAGGTGGACCATAGAAATAAAGTACACGATGGAACTACAGACCATGTGATGCCAGTGGCAGTCATGTTTTCCAAGATATTTCCATATAAGAATGCTCAAGAGGACACATTATTAGGCTATGTCAAATCAAATTGTATTTGTCACATGCGCTGAATACAACAGGTATGGCCATTTGATTCATGAATATGCAGCTTGAAGGTAGATTGTCTATGGATTGTACTGGCCATATGACAGATGCAGTCATAGGCTCTCTATCTTACATTGCCTCTAACGTTTTGCTCGGTTGAAACCTCTGGTTGTACTGTGATAAGGATAGTTTAACTGACAGATTATTTTACATAGTTTAGCAGACACTCTTATCCAGAGCAATTTACAATAGTGAGTGGATACATTTTCATACGGGTCCCCTGTGGGAATCAAACCAACTGAGCTGCACACAACCACACTACAACATTGCATCTAGGGAAAAGAGATGGGTTTAGAAAAGCTGCAGCCACAGACGTTGCCTTTAAGGAAGCCTGCCTATAGAACACCCTTCCTGCCTATAGAACACACTTCCTGCCTATAGAACACACTTCCTCCCTGTAAAACACCACAGCGTACTGATGCACAGGAAATCATCCTGTATTCTGTGATGTTGCTAGCGTTGCTATGAAAAGCACTCTCAAAGTGTCCCTTCTCATATATTTTTAAGAGTAGGGCTTGGCAGATGCAGGTTCTTTGCGAGGGGCAGATTGTTATCTCTAATCTTCCTGAGACACCCCTTTTACACAGAGAGGCATCCCATCTCAAGTTGAATTGAACCCTATTACGACTCCCTCACTACACAAATACTCGATAGACTACACCAGTCGCACTCACCCTCGAGAAAGCACGTTAGTTTTCATTTTTGTATTATTGCCCTCTTGTTGGTCTCCATATAACTGTAGTAATGTATTTCTTCTAGAAAAAGCATGCTTTTTGGGTCTGTTTGCTGGTCTGCATAGTGCCTTTTCTCGGCCTCAGCAGTCCTTTTAAGGCACCGAGAGACAGGGGACAACCAGAGAGGCAGGGGGAGAAAGAGAGGTTAAGGGGTGGGGAGAAGGAGGAGGGGGAGTGGCGGAAGCTGCAGGCACCGCTGAGCGCAGTACAAAGAGAGCGAAACGAAAGGCAGCAGCAGTAAAATAAACAGCATCCCTCCAGCACAGATAAAGAGATAGAGACGCAGGATAGAGAGAGAAAGAGATCAGCAAGACGGACGGAGAAGACTCCCGAGAGTTCCCGGGACGGGGCTTGCACAGAGAGTCAGACAGAGAAAGAAATAGATTTGGAATCCTCTTGGCATGTGAGTGTGTCCTTTGACGCTTGGCGCTGTGTGCAGTTGTAACGAGTGTGTGCGGGGAAGAGTTGTCCTGGCGACATCAGGACATTTTGGTACGGGAATGTGGTGCAGCTAAGCCAGGTTGGCCAGGAAGGAAGGAACACCTATCAGCATGCTGGGGAAGGATTACATGCTCGCCATCATCATAGTCAATTATGACGGTGAGTAAACACACACACACACACACACTGTCCTGGGCTCCTCCAGACCTTTTTCTCGCCTCGTCCCTTGTTCCTCAGAGGGAGAGGAGACTGCCGGCCGAGGAGTAGTGAGTGCAGTAGGTACCGGCCTGAGTGCAGTAGGTACTGGGGTGAGCTCATTATCTGATTTTCACTGGTAGACAGGCTCAACTACAGGTGTTGTAGAGCCGGCCAGGCATTCTGTCCCACACACTTCGTAGAGTGAAACTGGAAATACATAATAATAATTTGCTTATATTTGTCTTGTTTCACACATGTAAAAGTGTGTATTATACGCATGTGTGCAATGTAAAGGTGTTTTTTCCCTCACCTTGTCAGCTCGGGGATTTGAACTAGCGACCTCTGTTACCGTCCCAACGCTCCCTGTCGGAAAGTTTGAAGGGTTATTAAGGTTGAGTTGTGCGATTGTGTTTGTTGAGAGTTCAGGTAGTGAACTATAGAGTGCTTCCATTAGACAAATAACATTTTTGATCTATGGATTATTTTTGTTTTTAGCTTTGAATTCAAAGGATAGTTCACCCAAATTGCACAATAACATTAGTTTCCTTACCCTGTTAGCAGTCTACAGCAGACCATGCTTTTGGTTTAGTTTCCCTGGCACTGTTTCCAAATGCTAACGTTGTAGCATTTGTGGAAACAAATCCCATATAGCTTGTAGTCATTAAATCCGGAAATGAGTTACCTCTAGTTCGTTCAGCCATTCCTATGGGGAAAATGAATGAGAAAGAATAGGGTTTAGGGATGAACACCGAAAATAAGGTCTGAGGTTAACACAGGTTTAGGAGATCTTATACATTTGGTTTTATGAGATAATATCAGTCAGTTAACCTGACCTTTAGGAATTAGGAAGCCTTTATGTCCTTTATCATCTTTTTTAAAACAAATTCATACATGTGTCAAAATTCACAGAATGTGATGTTTGCTGATGAAGATTGTCTCATAGACCAAAGGAATAATATATTCTAAGCCTGTGTTTACCACATACCTTATTTTCGAGATTTATCCAAAAACGGCATTCACTTCCCCATAGGCTTTGTCAAACGAATCACGGCAGAGTTAGTGCCTACACAAAAAAAAGCCATTAATATTTCTCTCTATTCAAGTCATGGCACAAATACAATTCAAGTCAATAGCATTTGTTTGCGCATCATTTCCAAATCATCCCAAAGTATTTAACATGTATTGTGCAGCTCAAACAAAATCATTTATAGATTATTTGAACATGATGCGCGAGAAGTGCTAATATCGGTACCATGACTTGACTGGGATTTGTTTCCACAAATGCTCAAACTTTGTGACGGGGAAACTAAACCAAAACATGGATCGCTGTCATACCTTGTCTATAGACTGCTTACAGGGTAAATCAACCAATATGTCATTTTGTACTTTGGGTGAACTTTCATGATAATAATGGTGATGGTGGGGAATTCACAATCAGTGATGTATCTGTCTGTTGCTTCTAAACGGTTTCATATATCAGTGTTACTAGGTGTTCTTGCGCACACATCATTATGGGATCATTACGCCCTTGAGACTAGAGGTCGACAGATTATGATTTTTCAACTCCGATGCCGATTATTGGAGGAACCAAAAAAAAAGTCCGATACCGATTAATCGGCTGATTTTTATATATATGTTTGTAATAATGACAATTACAACAATACTGAATGAACAATGAACAATTTTATTTTAACTTAATATAATACATCAATACAAATCTATTTAGTCTCAAATAAATCATAAAACATGTTCAATTTGGTTTAAATGATGCAAAAACAAAGTGTTGGAGAAGAACGTAAAAGTGCAATATGTGCCATGTAAGAAAGCTAACGTTTAAGTTCCTTGCTCAGAACATGAGAACATATGAAATCTGGTGGTTCCTTTTAACATGAGTCTTCAATATTCCCAGGTAAGAAGTTTTAGGTTGTAGTTGTTATAGGACTATTTCTCTCTATACCATTTGTATTTCATATACCTTTTGACTATTGGATGTGATTCGATGATAAATTAACAGGCACCGCATTGTTTATATGCAATGCAGGACAAGCTTGATAAACTAGTAATATCATCAACCATGTGTAGTTAACTAGTGATTATGTTAAGATTGATTGTTTTTTCTAAGATACGTTTAATGCTAGCTAGCAGCTTACCTTGGCTCCTTGCTGCACTCACATAACAGGTAGTCAGCCTGCCACGCAGTCTCCTCGTGGAGTGCAATGTAATCGGCCATGATCGGTGTCCAAAAATGCCGATTACCGATTGTTATGAAAACTTGAATTCGGCCCTAATTAATCGGCCATTCCGATTAATCGGTCGACCTCTACTTGAGAGTCCCCCCGGACAATGTTTTTTTTACAGTTTGCCCTTTTACTCTGTGTTCCCGGAGAGCCGACATGAATTCTACTCTCCATTGCATGGCTGGTTAAACTTCTGTGCATCGTATGTTTGCCGCTGATCTTTATGTAATTCTTGGAATGTTTTATTTATTTTTCTCCCCAATTTCATGGTATCCAATTGTCCAATTGTTTAGTAGCTACTATCTTGTCTCATGGCTACAACTCCCGTACGGGCTCGGGAGAGACGAAGGTTGAGTGTTCCTCTCTCCCCACACACAGTAAACAAAATCAAGCCCAGAGCTCTTATTTACAGAGGACAGGATGTGTTGTTCACCTTGGTGACTGTGTGGGCTGCCATGTGACTTGGTGTTGTCGTGGTAACTGTTGCTCTCCTGGCGTTAGGAGTGGCTGGTTTTTATTATGGAGGGTAATGCATAGCACAGTAGGCAGCAGGCACAAAGGAGAGCAGAGTCAATGGAGAGTCAATTATACGTTTGTTGACTAAAATGTTGATATTACCAAAAATGATTTTATTAGACAGAATAGTATTGTAAGCAATGATGAATTAAATGTCAAGTCCAATGCATATTGTTGAGCAACAACACTGTTCATATCCTCTCTGGAGGCTATCAAAGGCTTGTACCTTTGTTGTGCCTTTTTTTGCTATCAACTTTCCCCCCCATTCATAAGCCCAAACACCACAGGTTCCTCAAACAAAGCGTCTGCCTTGACTGGTTACGTCATTGCTCCCAAAATAATTCCCCTTCGAAAGAGGCGACGGGAGAGAAATGGAGAGGTAGAGAGAGGGTCATCCTTATGCTGAGCATGGTACATGTAAACAGGGACACTGTGTCAGTAGTTTATTGGAAAATTGTATTGTCTAATGTTAGCATCGTATACACATTATACTGCAGGGTTGGAGGGGGTTAGGGTGGGGAATGGAGTTTTAATAGCACCCTGCAGAACATAAAACTGGTCCCATATCTGTACAGTATGTGTTTTGAATGAATTTATCTGACTTTCGTTGTCATGCTGTCCATGTTTGGGTTGGGTTGGCACATAGGCTTCAGATCTACGACTCGTCAAGGGGTGCGTGGCATAGCTGGTAGAGAAGTATATAGCCGTCCTGCTCCCGGATTGAGAGCTGAATCCCTGATTGAAGTTGTGATCCACTCTGGCCCATAATCCCTCTGGCAGATAGAGCCCAGCTCTGACCTTGCACAGACGCACCATTGGGATTACTCTCTCTCCTCCAGATGTACTGTAGTCTCTCTCTCCCCCCACCCTCTCTCTCTCTCTCTCTCTCTCTCTCTCTCTCTCTCTCTCTCTCTCTCTCTACAGTTTATCATATTACTGTTATTTATAGTCTCTACTTAATTCTCTCTGCATAATGTAATTTCTGGTCTCACTTTGTCTTTGTCTCTAGTCTACAGCACAGGTGTTTTACATTTTTATAAACATATTCTACATTCTTTCTCTATTTTTAATCGTAGCTCTCATTTCTAAATCCCCATTATGCTTCAATATTCCATTTGCTGTCCCAGTTACTCATTCCCCATTCTTTAGTGTAAGGGGCAGTTCTGGGCAGAGAGAGCTGCCCGACTGCAACCACTGCCATCACGACTGCTCAATTACAGCTGTTTACAGCCTCGTAGGAGTGCAATCTGTGGCTCGGTCTTGATTGGCCATTTCGGAGTGCTTTGGTAACAGGCTCAGTCCAAACGTGTGTTGAGAGACTCAAGTGTGTATCTGTATCTAGAGTAGAGTAGATAGTCACCCATCAGTGACAATAACAAGGGGGGCGAGGACTGTACTGTACACCCTCCCCCATAGAAACACTGCGTCCCTACATCCACTTAGTCACAATGGAGACTTGAGTTATTTGAACGGGGACCATAATTAAATAAACGCCTGCCAAAATCAATGTAACAAAATACTTAGGAACAACTCTCAAGTGCAGACTGGCACCAATGAGTAAAGGCAACTCTGACAAAGCTATGGCGGATACCCGCATGGTGGACTAGCTCATGTCTGTCACGGGAATAGCAGTCACATTCATGCGCATGCATCAATCTAGTGCACGCGCACCGCGGCGCACACAACAAAAATATCACGCGAATGTCTGTTCCCCTGTTAGCTCATTGGATCAGCTGGTTTACAGCAGGAGTTGCTATAGGGACTGATCACGCAGTGCAGACTCTGGGATTCATCAATAATTCACTAACACCCTCTGCTGGAGATTCACTGCTGTATGGCACACTTTCACGAGTCTGCATTCTGCTCTCTACTCCCGACACTAAGTAAACCTGTAAGAAATGCATGTGTATCTTACCTTCTGTGTGATTGGAACACGTACACCTTTTCACCTTACTGGTCAGTACAATCCACAGACAGAAGCCTAGTACTACAATGGAAGTCATAATGGAGGCTTCACTTACATCAGATCACTAAGTATTTAGGTAGAAGAAAAGCCATGCTATAGAGGAGATTATTTATGATAATAGACAGGAACTGGTTCAAAATAGCATTGCGATGACATAACTCTATGCAGAAGGACTACTTTTAACAATTTACACTGAACTTTTAACACAAAAACACATTTACTGGAAGAACTGTGCAGATGCAAAGTTGGGAGAAAGAATTTCAGTAAAATCTCCCTGTGCCTAAAAAAATACTATTATTGCTCTCTATATCTTCTCCGTGTCACCATGCTCTTGCTCTCCCTCGAGCGCCAGGCTGCCCTTCCTTACACATACCTGTCACCATCATTACGAGCATCAGTGCTCATTGGACTCACCTGGACTCCTTCACTTTGTTGATTGCCCCACCTATATCTATAGCTTCCACGCCTTTGCTGGCTCGAGAGGTTTTATTGCCTCGGTTGGCTTGGCAGGCGCTCATCCCACATCATGCCTCAGCCGGCTCTCACGCCTCAGCCGGCTCGTCGGGCTCTCACGCCTCAGCCAGCTCGTCGGGCTCTCAAGCCTCAGCCGGCTCATCGGGCTCTCACGCCTCAGCCGGCTCGTCGGGCTCTCACGCCTCAGCCGGCTCGTCGGGCTCTCACACCTCAGCCGGCTCGCACGCCTCAGCCGGCTCATCAGGCTCTCACGCCTCAGCCAGCTCGTCGGGCTCTCAAGCCTCAGCCGGCTCGTCGGGCTCTCACACCTCAGCCGGCTCGCACGCCTCAGCCTGCTCGTCGGGCTCTCACGCCTCAGCTGGCTCGTCGGGCTCTCACACCTCAGCCGGCTCTCACGCCTCAGCCGGCTCTCACGCCTCAGCCGGCTCACACGCCTCAGCCGGCTCGTCGGGCTCTCACGCCTCAGCCGGCTCGTCGGGCTCTCACGCCTCAGCCGGCTCGTCGGGCTCTCACGCCTCAGCCGGCTCGTCGGGCTCTCACGCCTCAGCCGGCTCATCGGGCTCTCACGCCTCAGCCGGCTCGTCGGGCTTCTACGCCTCAGCCGGCTCGTCCATTGCCCATGCTTCGGCCAGCCCTTCAGGCTCGCCCAGGTGGGATGCCAGGTGGCGCCCAGGGGGCGAGGGGACTCACCTGGACTTCTTCACATTGTTGATTGCCCCGTCTATATCTGTCTGTTCCTTCGTTGGTTCCCCACGTCAGCATTAATGTCGTTTACGTTTCCCCTGTCCAGACGCTGTTCCTGTTCTGTTTTATGTCAGTGTTTCATTAAATGTTCACTCCCTGTACCTGCTTCTCATCTCCAGCGTCTGTCCTTACACTCCGGGGTAAGATTCCAAGATGTCAGCGGAAAGAATGGGGTGTCAGCTATGACGTGTGACGACCCTCCCACTCTGTCTGCCGAATTTTTTCTCTTTGCTCTTGTTTTCCTTAATAGGATGTGGTGGGCGGAGCCGGGAGGGTTGTCAGCTAAATGGGACCCACCTGGGCTCGGGTGTGTCCCGGGATAAATACACCTCTTCCCCATTCATTGAGGAGACTCTCTCCATGCAGACACACTGATAAAGTTTGATTGTGGCCGTTTTGTATTCGGAGTGAGTGAGGCCGTTCGGCGAGATTTGGGCCTCGCTCACCGAGATACTCTGGTTCACGGGCAGAGTTTCATTCAACTAGGGTTGAGCCTGACTCCCGTGGTGAAGCTGACTTTGGTCAAGAGTGTCACTACTGTCAAGGTTCAGGTCATTGGAAAAACGACTGTCCGGTTCTCAGGGCTAAAGGTAAATTACGTTAAATCTAAGCCTATGGCGTTAGCAGCGCCTGTCTCACATCAGTTCACTCCTGACACACTGTCTCATGCCCAGGGGCATGTGAAAGTCCATATTGACCCAGACTATTCACCTTTCATTACGTTGGGTTTTGTGTCAATGTTAGGAAGTAACGACCTAGTGCCAGTGAAGATCCTGAGAGACACAGGTGCCTCTGAATCATTTGTGTTGGAGTCTGTGTTACCCTTCTCTGCTGAGACTGATTCGGGGAATAGTGTTCTAATTAGGGGAATAGGTTTGAACACTCTTGTCAGTTCCATTGCATAAACTGATGTTGGATTGTGGACTGGCGAAAGGTGAGGTTGTTGTGGGGGTGCGTCCTTCGTTGCCTATTGAGGGTGTCGACGTTATCCTTGGGAATAACTTGGCTGGTGAGCGTGTATGGCCTGTCGTGTTTCCATCTCTAGTGGTTTCAGCTAAGCCGTAATTTGTAGGGATTCCTGATGAGTGCGCATAGTTTCCCAAAGGTGTTTTCTGCGTGTGCAGTGACGCGTTCTATGAGCCGTGGCGACCTGATCACTGCGCCGGCTAATGAGAATGGCACAAAGAAATCTGTCACTACTTTCCCTGTTATCACGTTATCTGTACCCCACTCAGATCTAATCCAGGTGCAACGGACTGACCCACACATTGGAAGAGTTGCGTGCCTGTGGAACAGTTGGGAAATGTCGCCCATGGCTATTTTCTCAGAGAGGATGTCCTGATGAGGAAGTGGGTGTCTCATGGTAGTTGTTTTATGGTGGAGGCTATTAGTCAGGTTGTTGTACCAGTTAAGCTTCGTGAGTTGGTGTTGACAACTTCCCCTGACATATGGGGGTGTGGAAAACCTACAATTGCATATTAAGACATTTATTTTGGCCTAAGGTTAAAGAGGGATGTTTCTGAGTTCATCAACACACCTGCCAATTAACTGGTAAACCTAATCTAGCTACTAAGCCGGTACTACTGTTTCCTATTCCTGTACTCAGCCAATCTTTTGAGTATCTGATTATTGACTGTGTTTGTCCTCTGCCTCGCTCTAAGAATGGTAGTAGTTACCTGTTGACTGTGATGTATCAGACCACTAGGTTTCCTGCTGCCTATCCTCTCCGGTCTATCACCACTAAACTGAGTCAAAGCTTTTAGCACAGACTTATCTCACTGTTTGGAATCCCTAAGGTCATTCACAGTGATCAAGGATCTAATTTCACCTCTAATCTGTTTTGTCAGGTTTTCCAACAGCTCCATATTAAAAACAATTTGTCTAGCGCCTATCACACGAGTCAAGGAGCGCTGGAACATTTCCATCGAACACTTAAGTCTTTGTTGAGAGCTTATTGTACTGAGATGGATAAGGATTGGGAGGAGGGGTTGCCTTGGTTACTGTTAGCCGCTAGGGCGGTTTCACCGGAGAGCACGGATTTCAGTCCAAATTACCTTGTGTTTGGACAGGGTGCGTGGACTTCTATCTGTTCTCCAGGATGACTGGAAGTCTCCCGAGCCCCCTCAGTCCCTGTTATCTTATGTGTGTGATTTCCAGTGACGCCTGTACGCCCCTGGTGAAATGGCTAAAGAGAAGCTATCATCTTCACAGGAGAGGATGAAGGGCATATTTGATCGGCGAACCTGTTCTTTTGGCCAATACCGTTATTTCGCTGGGTTCTTGTCATGCTAGGTCCGTGCATGGGGAGGAAGTTCCTGGTCCTGACGTTTGCATACTGCAGGGTAGATTGAAAAATTCAGAGACACTGGATATTTTAGACGGCCTTCTCGCTCATCTACCTGTTGATGGGCGGGAAGAGATGGTCGGTCTGATTCAGAGATTTCCTGGTTTGTTTTCTGATACACCTACAAACTTAATAGAACACGATATTGACGTTGGGGATGCTGACCCCATTCGTCAGCGGTTCTATGGAGTTTCTTCAGAGAAACTGCGTTGTCTGGATACTGAGGTCAAGTACATGCTGGTGAGTCAGATAGCAGAGCCTTCTTTCTCCAATTGGACTCCTCCCTGTATCTTGGTCAGTAAACCGGATGGGACAAACAGATTTTGTACAGACTACCGTAAGGTAAACAGTGTCACTAAGCCAGATTAATTTCCTCTTCCTCGGATGGAGGACTGCGTTGATCAAGTCAGAGCAGCTAAGTTTGTGAGCAAATTTGACCTGTTAAAGGACTATTGGCAGGTGCCACTGACAAGTAGGGAACGTGAAATCTCTGCCTTTATTACACCCTCTGGTCTGTACTTGTATTCGGTTATGAGTTTCGGTCTGCGTAATGCACCTGCCAATTTTCAGCGACTTATGAACAGGGTTGTCTCCGGTCTGGCCGGTTGCGCTGTTTATCTAGATGATGTAGTGATATATGCAGATACTTGGGAGGAACATCTGTCCCATATTCAAGCCTTGTTCGATCGCCTAGCTGCGGGTCACCTTACGTTCAATCTGGCTAAACGTGAGTTTGCTCAGGCGACTGTTACATATCTTGGAAAGGTGGTTGGGCAGGCTGAAGTGCGTGCTGTTTGGGGCTGCGGTGGTAGCTATTGATGCTTTTCCACCACAACTACTAAAAAGGAACTGATGCGTTTCTTGGGAATGATTGGTTATTAACGTAGTTTTTTTTTAGGAACTTCTCTACTGTGGTTGCTCCCTTGACGAATTTGCTGAAAGCTAAGGCCGTTTACATCTGCTCTTCTCGTTGTCAACAGGCTTTTGAAGATGCGAAGAGGTTGCTTACCTCAACTCCGGTGCTGGCTGCTCCTCGCGTGGATGTGTCATTTACCTTGCAGGTGGATGCGAGTCACGTGGGGGCAGGTGCAGTCCTGCTGCAAGCAGATGTGTCTGGGTGTTGAGAGGCCTGTTGGTTTCTTTTCCAAAAAGTTGAATCTTATCAGTTGATCTACTCGGTCGTGGAAAAAGAAGCGCTAGCACTCATATGGGCGCTACAACACTTTGAGGTGTATGTCGGGTCAGGAGTAGTACCTATTATGGTCTACACCGACCATAATCCTCTCACCTTCTTGAGTTCCATGATGTGTCCTAACCAGAGGATAATGAGATGGTGTTTATTCCATATCAATGTGCGGCACATCAGGGGGACTGCTAATGTCGTTGCTGGCGAGCTGTCTCGTGCGCCCTGTTCCTGAATGTCCCCATGACTGACCCCTGTTATTTTATGTTTGGTGTTGTCCTGTTCTGTTCTATCGCTCCTGTCTGTTCCCTTCTGGTCTCGTTTTCTTTTTTTACCTTTATTTTACTAGGCAAGTCAGTTAAGAACAAATTCTTATTTTCAATGACAGCCTAGGAACAGTGGATTAACTGCCTGTTCAAGGGTAGAACGACAGATTTTGTACCTTGTCAGCTCGGGGATTTGAACTTGCAACCTTTCGGTTACTAGTCCAATGCTCTAACCACTAGGCTACACTGCCGCCCCATTCTTCTTTCCTCTTAAAGGTTGCTTCCTGTATGCAAAGGTTGCTGAGGTCCGGAGAGGATGAGGTTGGCCTGGGCAAGAGGAAGTGTGAACACGTACCCCCCCCTTATGGATTTGGGACGCAGGCTGGGTCTTCTATTAGGATCCAGGGCAGTATTTTGTTTGTGTGATTGGTATGGTGTTCCGGGGTCCTTGTCGGTGGGCGGAACCTGGAGGGTTGTCAGCGAAATGGGACACACCTGAGCTCGGGTGTGTCCCGGGATAAATACACCTCTTCCCCATTCGTTGAGACTCTATCCATACAGACACACTGATAGTATATAGTTTTGTTTATTGAATTACAGTAAGTGAAGTGGATTTACACCCGGTATCAGAATGATGGTTATAGAGCAGCAAACTACAGTAGAGTATAGTTCTGTACACTACAGAATAGTAGAATATAGTACAGAAGAGTACAGTTCTTTATAGTGTACTCAACTCTAGTGTGCTCTGTATACTCTACTGAACTCTATTCTATTGTACAGGACTGTACTTTACTCAATTGTTTAAACTTTACTGTATTGTGTTTTACACTTCTGTGCTCTGATGTACTGTGCTCTCCAAACTTGTCAAACGTGGACGTCTATGATTTGGACCTGACTGGACCAAATCGGAACCAGTCATGGACGTCTGTTTGGGACAAATTGAACCAGACCAAAAATCTAAACAAACCCTGGACATTGAAATGAAAGCCTGTCCAGACTGTACCAGAAAAATAATAATAATCTGTGGAATATCAAATAACTACTTTTCAATGTCCATGAACACCCAGTGGCTTGTCGGTGCTCAGTGGATGCTGGTTACAGTAAATGGAGAGAGAGAGAGACCTCACTATTGCTTTGCCCACCAGAAAGAGAAAGAATTCAGTTATGAGCTGAAAATAACAGTACTAGGTCTACCTTGTTACTTCTGAACTTCCCTTGTACTCCCTCCTCACGAAGGAGGGAAATGAGATGTGTTATTTTTGTAACAGAATGACAAGACCCTAGGCAATCTTTCTTAAACTTACAGAAAGCAAATCATTTATCCAAAATGAAAAATACAGTATAAACACAATCTTTTAAACATATTTTTCTGGTAGATGTTTTCCAAGACCCCTTTTTCCACCTGTTTGACCAGAAATCAAGGCCTTGCCTTAGCCTTAATATTTAGGATGGAACATTTTAGAAAAAAATATATATGCCTTAATTTCTCAAAGATATAGACTTGTAGCTTTCATTTGACACGAGATTTGAACTTCACATGTTAGTGCTCATGGGGTCCTTTTACATGGAAATGCCCCATTACAGATCCATGCAAACTGTAAACAGGGGCTATTTTGTGCACTGTTTTGTGCAATAAAAATAGTTACATCAATACTATTCGCTTACCACAGGAATTACACGGCACATTTAATCTGTTATTGGAAATCATTTTTACAGTGGAGACTGTACATGATAGATTTTCCCATTTCACCAAGCTTTTTTTATTTTAGTGGCTGTCCCCAATTGTGCTTCGTCACACGATGCTGACAGCACAAGAACTAGTCAGCCTAAAACACTTTAAAAAGTCATTTGGGTGGTCATTGCTTATGGCCTGTCAGCAGAAGGCTTTGCTGCAGCCGATGTGGGAACAGAAGAATGTTTGATCGGTTCATGATTGGAGCTATTGGAACTCTCATCGTCTTCCATAGATCCCAAAAGGACTGGACATTCACTCTGCACAGTTGGCAGTCTGAGCGGTACGATGTTGCTAACTCGGAGAGGATTCGTGCCACTATCTTGGTGAATGGGGTCAGTTGCATGGAAGACGATGATTCGCTATGTTTTGGCTTTCATATTGAGGTCTTGTGATATGAGGATTACCCATCATCAGCCCTGGTGTCAGGTTATATAATACCAAATAGCTTGACTTAAACTACAAACCCACCGTAGGAGTAAAAACCCAGCATAGAAGTAAGAACCCAGGGTAACGGTAAGAACCCAGCATTAGGAGATGTCTCCCACCTTTGCAACATGGATTAGGACTAGGCTACATCACATAGGCTCAGAGCCTTTGTTCTGATCTCAAGGAGCATAATTGGGAGAAAGGCTCTACTCTAGTCTGGTATGAGCAGTGACAGCACCAGCCATTGTGATATACAGTAGTTGTTTGTGACAAGTACACTTTGCCATTCCATTTTTAAAGCAGAAAATATCGATTTTACATTATCGATGTCCCACGGAATATCGATCATACATTACGATGTCCCACGGATGCTAGTTCTTAGAATCCCTCCCCTGTATTACTCACTGGTCAATAATGGGAGAAGGGAGGCTACAGTAGGACAGCTCTGTGTCAAATTGTCTCCTCTGGAGGCCTCGTCCTCAGGGTTGGGATGAGTTCTAATTCTTCACACAGCTTCATCACGCCCCGGAGATGGTGCACTGACCCATCAATCAGACTGTGAAATGTATTGAATAGTAGTGTCATCCAAGCCCAGGAGGCCTGCCCGCCCGCCTGCATATAGAAGCATCCACGAAGACTGAAGAGTTCTGCCTCCATCTCTTTCAAACACTGCGGTCTCTTATACACTGCTGTCTCTTATTGATTTGTCTCTCCCTGTAGCAGGGTTCAGCTGATCTGTTCCTGGGTATAATCTTCCCATGCTATTTATCCCAGGGATGCGTGGTGTTGTTTTTCATCGCCAGACACAGGGGTGACCAGGGTTAAAAAGCCAGACGAATGGGGATGAGATGTACAAGGCATGAAATCACGTCAAATTCATTTGGGTCACGCACACACACAAACGACAGACCAGAATGAAATAAAGAAAAATAGGCATCAGTGCTTTTTGCATGCTTGATTTAGCCTCTCTATTTTCATTCTGTGCCCCCAGGTTGAGGGTAACACAGCCACTGTGGCACTCTGCTGTGAGAGAGACATCCGTGCCCAGGTGACCTCGGCGGTGTCCCAAATGACACCCTATTCCCTATGTGGCCTGGTCAAAAGTAGTGCACTACATAGGTAATAGGGTACCATTTGGGACACAGCCCTCATGTCACTACTGACCCACTTCTTGCTTTCTCTCTCTCTCCTTACATTTCTTTTTACCACCTCTCTATTCGGCCTGCTCTCCCTTCGAGCTGAGCACATTGAGTTAATGTGCAGAATTTGTTATTTCGTGAGTGCGTTACATAATCATTTGCCCTTTCCGAACTCGAAGTGGTTCCATCACATATTCAGTGTTAGGAGAAAACAAAGGAGTCGAGCCTCAGACACTGTAGCTATTGCTAGCCAGCTGTGATGCAGAAGGACTGCTCCGAATTCCGATCTGGCATTTGACAGAATTAGCATGTTGCCAGGCTGTGGAGAGTAAGGTCAGCCGTGTGGCTGACCTGGGCTTCAGACTGGGTGAGGCTAACGCTAGATGCCGATGGGATGCAGCCCCCTGGGTACGATGGACCTCAGAGCTGTGTTTGTGCTACGTCCAGCTACCATTATGAGCATAATGAAATATATAGATCTGAAACTACTGTTATTATCGTCCTCATCACTTCATTCACGTGACACCAAATGCACTGTAATATTGGTCATGGGCACATTCATTAAGCTTACTTGCTTTCGCCTCTCACCGTTGGGATCCCTTCTGTGTTCTTCAGACAACATCTGGAACGACCCGAGTCTTGATCTGGACACTGACCTGCCGTCTGGGTGGCGCACCATCAGGGACAGCACTGGCACCTACTACTGGCACGTGCCTACAGGCACCACACAATGGCAGCACCCATCCTACAGCAATGAGGAGGACCAGAGCGCCGTCAATGGCGTCACTGCCACGGACCTCAAGGTTAGGGTTTCAATTTCAAAACACAGTTCAGTCCTGCTGTTTGACTTTGGCTGCTTTATACTGGATGTGATTTCATCAGAGAGGAAAGGATCACACCTCTAATAATGTCCCATGTCCTATTTTCCAGAGCCTGGAGGCTGGTGGCATACGTGGCTCAAGGGCAAGGCTGACAGAGAGCCCAGTGGCCTCCGTAAATGACAGGTACTCCTTCAAAATCCTCTGCAGACCCACACCAACACTCATTCACCTTCACAAGCACTTGTTACAAACTCGTTCAGGCCATCCATGGTAGAGTATTGAGTACGACACAATTAAGCTCTGTGCCAAAGTTATTCTACAAGGTTAATGGGTCGATGAGGTACATTTGTATCACCTGCAGATCCGGATGCTTAGGGAGCTCTTTGAAATAAAAGACGTTGATTGTGTAAATCAAATGAGAGGGTTAGTACATGGGATGTATTCTCTCTCTTTGAATCTGTTTTGATGGCAAAAGGGCTCATGATGGCTTCACTGGCCCGGGAATGTGGCAGACCACATATCCCTATGGCTCCTGGAACAACACCCATTATTCAATTGTCTGTGTTCTGAGCAGAGGCCAGATCTGTCCCCTGCCTTATCGGGAATGGATAAGTTCTTTGACGCGTCATGTGCAGATGGGACAACCACTACAGCATATCGTTACAGTCCAGCCTTTGTGCCATAATCTGAATACATACAGGCAATTGCGGGGGGGGGGGGGGGGGGGGGTGGATCTGTCCAATATAGTGCCTGAAGATAAGTCTAAACCATCTGTCACACAAACCAGTATTCTAAGGTTTCTTTAGCCTAAAGCAAGGTACAACCTGTTTGGTCAAATCACCTGGATGGTTGTTCATAAGTTCTTTAACATTACATATGGCTGCCTTGCTTTTACCATTACGGGCAAAAGCACACAACAATTCAATTATCACGAGTTATTCTGGCACTGTGTCCTGTAACATGTAGAGGTTGTTGAATCCACCGATAAACACAGTCTCTGCTGCAGGGGTCATGTGTAGAATCAGGGTGCATTTGACACCTGGGAGCTTAACATTCTGTATGGGCAGAGATTGCGGAGAATAGTGAAACTCAGCTCACTGAGCACAGCATCAAGAAATCCATAGGTCTTATAATGGACATAATCACATCCTACTCTGCTTCACCAAAGAGTGCAATGGAAAGGGAGGGAGAGCCTTGACTCAGTGGGATCCTGGTTGCAGGAATAGCAGCCTCTTGGGATTGTCTCCAGTCAGCTGTATCAGAGGGCTAATGAGAACTCCACCTCTGAGTCAGTCCGCATGAAGGCGATCAAACCAGCTCTCTGTTTGTTTTTGTCATCCACTGCTCACTCAACAGCTGTTTCCATCAGTGGTAGGCAAGGGCTTTACTTTCAAAGTCAAACACAAAACAGATAAACAAAGGACGAGATGGTGACATACAACACAATACTCCACACAGCATCAGCAGTGAGGGATGCAGAAAAGGCTACCGTGTCATTTGTGCTGTCGTGGTGGTAATCCTTCATGTAATTTGACCTGTTCTGCTAATCTCCCACAGGATCTCCTGGCAGGACGATTATTTCTGCACCAACATGGATCCTGACTCCAAGGTAGAGTGGGCTACGGTGTCCAAATCCCTCTCCTTCTGCAGCACAGCATGTTCTGACCAATAACATCCATAAAACCAGATTTGTCCATTTACGTCAGCTTAATGTAAAAAGTTTATTTTTTCATGCATTCTAGCTGAATCAGAACTTTTAACAGTATTTGCCGTCATTTATTCGCTGAGGGTTAAAAGAGGACACCTTTTTTCTTAATGCAAGCCCTGGTCGATAGTTGTTTTTCTGGCCCAGGCTAGGCAGCTCTTAGAGGAGTTCATAGACCATGTCCACTAAAAGGATGTGAGAGTTATCGTTGAAGTCACAGTGAGGAGCAGTAGTGATTGAAAGTTGCTAAATGCATTTCGTGGATGCATCATGTTGATATACTGTAGATGCCGAAGACACTTATAACCTTTTATACTGCACATGATCGGAAAAACACTGCGCATCCATGCACATCTCTCTCTTACACTCTCTGCTCATTCCCTTTTCTTTCTGCCTCCTCCTCATCTCTACCATCCACTCCTCTCCGCTGCCTCCTCCTCATCTCTACCATCCACTCCTCTCCGCTGCCTCCTCCTCATCTCTACCATCCACTCCTCTCCGCTGCCTCCTCCTCATCTCTACCATCCACTCCTCTCCGCTGCCTCCTCCTCATCTCTACCATCCACTCCTCTCCGCTGCCTCCTCCTCATCTCTACCATCCACTCCTCTCCGCTGCCTCCTCCTCATCTCTACCATCCACTCCTCTCCGCTGCCTCCTGGGCCCTGTTGGCGTGGTGTGGTTGTCTTGGTCAGTGTTTTGCGGTGCGCTCACTGGGCTGGGTGGAGATCCCAGAGGAGGAGCTGACCCCGGGGAAGAGCAGTCTGGCTGTCAATAACTGCATCCAGCAGCTGTCCAGCAGCAAGGCTGAGGGCCGCGATGCACTAGGCGCCTGGGGAGAGGTAAGAGGGGGGGGAGGGGGGGGGGAGTAATGGTGGGTGGTGAAGTAGAATACAGTAACATTACTTGTTTATTAGGTTTTGTTTTAGTTTGGTCTATTTTGGCAAGCAGTACATGGCTCATTGTGCAATTGTTTATTGTGCGTTACTCCTTTAAATGAAACCATTAGTAGCTTTGAGAACCCTCAGTACCTCATACGACCTTGGGTCTGGTCCAGTACATGTGAGCTTGCAGTTTGCTTGCAGGCCAGATTACCCTTACTGCCACCATAAAGCAGTCCCACTGAAGCCCACCCACCCTGTCACCTCTGTCTCTCCCAGGGCCAGGACATGATGATGGTGCTGAAGAAGGACACCCTTAGCCTGATGGACCCAGTGGACCGCAGCCTTATCCACTGCCAACCTATCATCAACATCCGTGTGTGGGGCGTGGGATGCAACAACGGCAGGTGGGCCAACCTGGGGATCGTATGGTCAAATACCCCCACTCCTCTCTCCCAGAATGAAAATATCACATCATTTGGTCAGCTTTGTGATTTATTTCTGGGTCCATAGGTGATCGAAATTGGGAGTTCCGGTTTACGAAGTCTTCCCCCTCGCAAAACTAAACTCTCAGCCATAGCTAATTTCACCACACGTGCGAAGTACCCCCGTCCTGATATGTACAGTGCCTTGCGAAAGTATTCGGCCCCCTTGAACTTTGCGACCTTTTGCCACATTTCAGGCTTCAAACATAAAGATATAAAACTGTATTTTTTTGTGAAGAATCATCAACAAGTGGGACACAATCATGAAGTGGAACGACATTTATTGGATATTTCAAACTTTTTTAACAAATCAAAAACTGAAAAATTGGGCGTGCAAAATTATTCAGCCCCCTTAAGTTAATACTTTGTAGCGCCACCTTTTGCTGCGATTACAGCTGTAAGTCGCTTGGGGTATGTCTCTATCAGTTTTGCACATCGAGAGACTGACATTTTTTCCCATTCCTCCTTGCAAAACAGCTCGAGCTCAGTGAGGTTGGATGGAGAGCATTTGTGAACAGCAGTTTTCAGTTTCTTTCCACAGATTCTCGATTGGATTCAGGTCTGGACTTTGACTTGGCCATTCTAACACCTGGATATGTTTATTTTTGAACCATTCCATTGTAGATTTTGCTTTATGTTTTGGATCATTGTCTTGTTGGAAGACAAATCTCCGTCCCAGTCTCAGGTCTTTTGCAGACTCCATCAGGTTTTCTTCCAGAATGGTCCTGTATTTGGCTCCATCCATCTTCCCATCAATTTGAACCATCTTCCCTGTCCCTGCTGAAGAAAAGCAGGCCCAAACCATGATGCTGCCACCACCATGTTTGACAGTGGGGATGGTAGGTTCAGGGTAATGAGCTGTGTTGCTTTTACGCCAAACATAACGTTTTGCATTGTTGCCAAAAAGTTCCATTTTGGTTTCATCTGACCAGAGCACCTTCTTCCACATGTTTGGTGTGTCTCCCATGTGGCTTGTGGCAAACTTTAAACGACACTTTTTATGGATATCTTTAAGAAATGGCTTTCTTCTTGCCACTCTTCCATAAAGGCCAGATTTGTGCAATATACGACTGATTGTTGTCCTATGGACAGAGTCTCCCACCTCATCTGTAGATCTCTGCAGTTCATCCAGAGTGATCATGGGCCTCTTGTCTGCATCTCTGGTCAGTCTTCTCCTTGTATGAGCTGAAAGTTTAGAGGGACGGCCAGGTCTTGGTAGATTTGCAGTGGTCTGATACTCCTTCCATTTCAATATTATCGCTTGCACAGTGCTCCTTGGGATGTTTAAAGCTTGGGAAATCTTTTTGTATCCAAATCCGGCTTTAAACTTCTTCACAACAGTATCTCGGACCTGCCTGGTGTGTTCCTTGTTCTTCATGATGCTCTCTGCGCTTTTAACGGACCTCTGAGACTATCACAGTGCAGGTGCATTTATACGGAGACTTGATTACACACAGGTGGATTGTATTTATCATCATTAGTCATTTAGGTCAACATTGGATCATTCAGAGATCCTCACTGAACTTCTGGAGAGAGTTTGCTGCACTGAAAGTAAAGGGGCTGAATAATTTTGCACGCCCAATTTTTCCGTTTTTGATTTGTTAAAAACGTTTGAAATATCCATTAAATGTCGTTCCACTTCATGATTGTGTCCCACTTGTTGATGATTCTTCACAAAAAAATACAGTTTTATATCTTTATGTTTGAAGCCTGAAATGTGGCAAAAGGTCGCAAAGTTCAAAGGGGCTGAATACTTTCGCAAGGCACTGTACAAATAATCAGTGATGAAAACCCAAGCAACGGAACCAGTGCTGCTCATTATCCTACACATTCCATCCTGTCTACAAGAGATGAATATATCTGTAGTTACATTTTGAAACACGGTATAATATGGTGAACTGACCAACTAAGCACAATGCTCTTGGGTTGTTCGGTCAGGAAAGACTGTTCAAAGTTGTTGTTATTGTGTTGATGACATGGAAATATTCCATTGAGTGAAGAAAGTAAATGATTGATATGATATTGTTTTTCTATGGGCTATACAGCCTTGGGTAAGGTTAGTTCTTCTGGGTCACAGATGTTTATGGCCTATTGTAATACACTGGGAGCTCATGTTGAGTGGATTTGAGAGCAGCTATATTTTTGTCTACGCTCTTGGTGGAGAACATTCAGGCATTGATCTGATGGCAGTGTCAGTGGAACTACATCTAAGTAGAATGGAATAGCCCCGAGGAAGAAACGTGACAATGATAGAAAATGCTAAGGATTTGAAAAATCCAAGCCTGAAACTACTGAAAATAAGTCAATATATAGGTGCGACATTTTTACACACGGTACGCTATATTGTGTTATGATCATAGTTGTAAACCAATGCAAGAGTTTTGTCTCATATTTGAAGTAGTTGTAATAATGAACTTTCTTTCTTTTTTTAACTGCCACTCATGAAAACAGAGACAGGTAATCACTCTCTTCTTGGTCAACTCATTTTCTGTTGACGTGCCATTTGTGACTTTGACAGCTTGCATCATGGTCGCAAGTGAACGCTTGGTGCCTCGGGAAGCTTCTGTGTAGTTTCTGTAGTCATGCTCTAGTGTCTCATCGATAATGTAACGTGCTTCTGTCAACATGTAATGTACTGTGTGTGAATGCCTGCCCTGTTTCTTATGCATGTTCAAAGGAACCCCTGTCTATTTCCTTCTCGACTTGTAGTGACCCTTGTTTCTTATGCAATGTGCTGTTCTGTCCTTGTCTCACAACAAAATGCCCACTCAGTACTATCCCAGTCTTGCCAAATTATTACTGCTGATGATTGATCTATAAAGTGAGATTCATAATGGTATACAGGTGTACCTGAGGTAAATTCAGCTCAAACTGAATTTGAATAAATTAGAAGCCATAGTGATTGCATTCCTTTGAGAGCCAAGTGGAGGACGCATCAATGTGTATCTTACAGTGTGTATCTCAATGTTCATCTCACAGGTTTTCTACTACAGTTGAATGGGCTTTTTTATTGACGAATGGACCGGGAGAGATTGCTGGGTCGTGTCCAATTGATCAGCTCCCCTGAGCCAAGTTGCACTACTTTCTACTCTGCCAGTCTGAGTTAAACTGTAGTCGCACCTTTCGCTGTGACAAATACTCCCCATATACAGTGCCTTCAGAAAGTATTCCCCTTACCTTATTCCACATGTTGTTGTGGTACAGCCTGAATTCAAAATGGATTAAATAAATATATATTTGTTCTCACCCATCTACACGCAATATCCCATAATGACAAAGTGAAAACATGTTTTTACAAATTTACTGAAAATTAAATACATAAATATCTCATTTACATAAGTATTCACACCCCTTCTAACACACATATTAGAATCACCTTTGGTGTGAGTCTTTCTGGGTAAGTCTCTAAGAGCTTTGCACACCTGGATTGTACAATATTTCCACATGACTCTTTTAAAAATTCTTCAAACACTGTCAAGTTCATTGTTGAAGAGCTATTTTCAATTATTGTCATAGATTTTCAAGACGATTTAAGTAAAAAAATGTAACTATACCATTCCGGAACATTCAATGTCGTCTTGGTAAGCCTTGTGTTTTGGGCTATTGTCCAGCTGAAAGGTGAATTTGTCTCCCAGTGTCTGTTGGAAAGCAGACTGAACCAGGTTTTCCTCTAGGATTTTGCCTGTGCTTAGCTCTCCCTAGTCCTTGCCGATGACAAGCATACCCATAACATGATGCAGCAACCACCATGCTTAAAAATATGAAGAGTGGTACTCAGTAATGTGTTTTGTTGGATTTGTCCCAAACATAACACTTTGTATTCAGGATATTAAGTTAATTTCTTTGACTAGTTTTTGTAGTTTTACTTTAATGCCTTATTGCAAACAGGATGCATGTATTGGAATATTTTTATTCTGAACAGGCTTCCTTATTTTCACTCTGTCGTTTAGGTTAGTATTGTGGAGTAACTACAATTTTCTTGATCAATCCTCAGTGTTCTCCTATCACAGCCATTAGGCTATGTAAATGTTTTAAAGTCACCATTGGCCTCATGGTGAAATCCCTGAGCAGTTTCCTTCCTCTCCGGCAACTGAGTTAGGAATGACGCCTGTATCTTTGTAGTAACTGTTTGTTTTGATTCACCATCCAAAGTGTAATTAATAACATCACCATGCTCAAATGGATATTAAATGTCTGTTTTTTTTTACTTTTACCGATCTACCAATAGGTGCCCTTCTTTGCGAGTCATTGGAAAAACTCTCTGATCTTTGTGGTTAAATCTGTGTTTGAAATTATCTGCTTGACTGAGGGATCTTACAGATAATTGTATGTGTGGGGTACAGAGATGAGGTAGTCATTCAAATATTATGGAAATATTATGTTAACTTCAATGGGATAGCCCCCCCCTCCACAAGACGGTTGAGCTAACGCAGGCTGCTAATGCGATTAGCATGAGGTTGTAAGTAACAAACAAAATATTTCAGGGCATAGACATACAGTATCTGATTTGAGCAGAAAGCTTAAATTCTTGTTAATCTAACCGCAGTGTCCAATTTACAGTAGCTAATACAGTGAAAGAATACCATACTATTGTTTGAAGAGAGTGCACAATTATGAACTTGAAAATGTATTAATGAACTAATTAGGCACATTTGGGCAGTCTTGATATATTTTGAACAGGTGTGCAATGGTTCATTGGATCAGTTTCAAACATTTCACATACACTGCTGCCATCTAGTGGACAAAATCTAAGTTGCACCTGGGCAGGAATAATACATTATGGCCTTTCTCTTGCATTTCAAAGATGATGGTAGAAAAAAGAAGAAAAAAATATTTTTATTATCTTTTACCAGAACTAATGTGTTATATTCTACTACATTAATTTCACATTTCCAAAAACTTCAAAGTGTTTCCTTTCAAATGGTATCAAGAATATGCATATCCTTGCTTCCGGTCCTGAGCTACAGGCAGTTAAATTTGTGTATGTAATTTTGAAAAAAAGGGTCCGATCCTTAAGAAGCTATACATTATTCTTGCACACAGAGTGCAACTTATTATGTGACTTGTTCCGCACATTTTTACTCCTGAACGTATTTAGGCGTGCAATAAAAAAGGGGTTGAATTACTTATTGACTCGAGACATTTCAGCTTTTAACTTTAAATGAATATTTCTAAATATTAGTAAAAAATATTTCACTTTGACATTATAGGGTATTGTGTGTAGGCCAGTGACACAAAATCATAATTTAATACATTTTAAATTCAGGCTGTGACACAATTCTTTTTTTGTGGGGGGGGGGGGGGGGTAAAGGAGTGTGAGTACTTTCTGAAGGCACTGTACTCCTCGGTTTTACTGTATTACACCCAAACCAAAGACGTGGATTATGCAGGGTCAGCTCCGAGCATAAGCGATCACTAAGGGCCCCCACTCTCAAATTACTGCTCAGCGTTAGAATAGTAGAATTCACAAAGTGTAATTTCGAAATTTGCTTGTGCTTCAGCAGTTTTTCTCCTATGTCAGTCACTGACAGTCACTCAATTAGCCATATCAGCTAACACGTTTTTTTTATTGGTATGTTAGTCTAGCCAGCTATCTAAACTTGTAGTAATCATGGCCGACTGCCGATCGGCCATGCAGGGCATGTGCCCAGGGGCCCTGACCTCCAGGGGGCCCCTATTGATTGTTTTAGTTACTCTCACTCAGCTATTATTAACATGACATATAAGTCTTAGTAACATTTGTAGAATTGCAGGAAATTTGCTTTAAAACGGCAAAAATGTCTCTCCACTCTGGAGGCTGGTGAGGGAAGAACGGATCATAATAATGGCCAGAACGGAGCAAATGGAATGGCATCAAACACCTGGAAACCATGGAAACCATGTGTTTGATGCCAATACCACTAATTTGGCCCCAGTCATCACCACGAGCCCGTTCTCCCCAATTAAGGTGGCACCAACCTTCTGTGCTCTCCACCCCATGGTAAAATGAGTATAATTGCAAGAAATTAGCTGTAAAACTACCCATTTTTCTCTCTGCCCCATGGTAAAATGTGTAGAATTGCATGAAAGCTTGCTTTAAAACTGCAACATTTTCTTTACTCCCCATGGCGAACTGTGTAGAACTGCACGAAATTTGGCAAATGTTCTCTCTGCTGTCAAGTGGGGGGCCTCTAAAAGGTTTTGCCCGCTAGGTGGGGAGGCCCCGCGACCTAATCTTGCTTAAGGCCACCAAAAGGCTAGGGCCGGCTACGTCTGTCATAAAATAGATTCACTCTTTTTTTTTGGTGACGTGGTGGCGAGATGCTGTGTGGACAAGATCAGAGGACATAGTGGCCTGCACCGACTGCCAATCTGTTTGAGTGGTTCCCTGAGATTTAATAGAGAGGAAGGATCCCACCCTACCGTTTGTGGGCCCACCTTTGATGCCAAAAGGGAAGCCCATCTGTTATTCCCTCTTTTCCCTCAATAATTAAAAAGCTGCAGGTCTCTTAGGTCTTTTTGCAGGCATCGGCATATCCTGGTGCACCAGAGTTGGGGACTATAAAACAGCACTGTTGCTCGAGGTCACTGAGGATGTTATAGAGATAATTACACATGTAAAGCCACGTAAAGCCATCAAACTGCAACCACAGAGCTTTTTCTCAGTTAGCAACTGCACATATGCACACCGAACAGCCTGAGGTCACAATGTGTTGAGCCAGAATGGAACTGATGTTGCGAGAGCCTGTGCTGTCTTCAGTGCTCAGTTGCTTAGTCGTTTGATGATTGTGCATGTTATTAAACCAACTGTTACGTGATACTGGCTGGTGTACCACTGGTTTCAGTTCAGTGGACCAACGCGGTCATGCGGGACAGTAGTTGTGTCGAAGAAGCGATAGTTTGATGTGTCGCGTGTGGTCAATATGACTTTGAATTCCATCCCATTCATACTAATGCTATTATCTTGTCATACATACAGTACCAGATCACCAGATGAATTGTGAAGTCGGTTAACTTCCCCACAAACCAGACATATAGATGCCCGTTCTCTGTGTTTAACCTCTGCTTTTGTGTTCCGCACCGTTTACAGAGACTTTGCCTTTGTGGCCAGTGACAAAGACACCTGTATGCTGAAGTGCCATGTGTTTCGCTGCAACGCCCCAGCAAAAACCATCGCCACGGCTTTGCATGAAATGTGCTCAAAGGTAACCAAAGGTTTCCAGCATAGGAAGTGGTTGAACTTCCCTTTCAGCCCTCCGTAGGAGTTTAGGTTCATTCCAGAGTGTGAATGATGTGTCTGTGTGTGTATCCAGATCATGGCAGAGAAGACGACTAGAAGCCCATCTATGGCCCGCTCCCTCACCATGGAGAACATCTCCCCCGAGGACCTGCCACGTCAAGGTGCTGTAGCCTGGCTGAGCTCAGAGCCCACAGAAACCCATCCGTTACAATTTGTAGGGATTTGTCTGACTGGAGCCATGTGTAGTTTATACGGAGGATAAACTCCATAATGTGGCAGAAATCATGTGATACATTATATTCATATTTCTGCTGCAGTGGACTTCCTGGATGCAATGAGGAAAAGGGTGCAGAAGTTTGAGGTGCAGTACATCGGAAACCTGCCTGTCTCCAGGGCGATGGGTAGGTTTACTGTATTCTAATCCCACCCTATTGATTTATTAAACTGGCAAAATACCATCAAACTTGTCATCTAATTGAACTAGATTTTTTTTTAACTAGCCAATGTTCCCTTTCCTGTAACAACCTTGAGAGTCAACAGGGGAAGAGGATATGTAATATCTCATCACCAGATATAGAGGATTAGTATGTATTTGGCTGTCCCCAGGCGAGGCGTTGTCTCGCAGTATGTAACACGGCACTCTTTCAGAAAATGGATTATTGATTACAGGCTCCAAATCGGTAGCATCCATCAAGGTGTTGTTAGCTGGATCAGCTGACTAACTGACAGAAACGCCCAGTCCCAGATGCTTTATGTCGGAGATATTGTGCTCCACTGAGGTTTTTATTTAACCTTTCAATTGTTTCGGAGATTATTCCACAAGTAAGGTGCAAAAAAAAACGAATAGCAGATTAACCTGACTCAGTGGAGATAGAAGGGACCCCCAGAGTTAGCCATCCCTGATACCGGGTCTGGTAGCTCGTACGTCTGTAGGTTAACAATGAAGTACGGTACTGTGGAACTTTGTGCAAGAGGGCTTTATGTACAAAAAGAGTGCAATGCAACGATCTATGAGACTTCTGAGAGGGCCCGTCTACTTTCTGATACAGAAAGCAGTAATGTGTACTAAACCTGTTGCCTGTAATAAACTGTGTTCAATGTCTTCAATACAGTGGCAGCTGCATGCATATAGACAATATCGCCATAGTCTAGAACCGATATGAATGTCGACTGAATGATTTGCTTTGTGCTATTTAACGAAAGGCATGGCCTATTCCTATAAAGGAAGCCCATTTTACGTCTTAACTTCTTAAACATTAAGATGCCCAGATCTTTAAAAGGCGGCCCACGATCATGGGCACCATCCAATGTATATATGCATAAATCATCAGATACATTTTTAAGCGTTTTGGAAAACAACATATGCTTGGTTTTACCTGCAGTAAGTACCAATTTCAGTTGACTAAAGGCTTTCTGCAAGGCAATAAAGGCAGATTGTAGCTACCAAAGAGGTTTTCTTATTAATGATGACAAGCCATTAGTCGTCATTGGAGACTACACACCCGAGGTGATGATCGCATATGTTCGCAATCACTGGAATGTCATTTGAGTATACTGTGTAGTACAATGAAGAAGAGTTGATGCTAGGAGCATTTCCTCTCAAAACTGGTGATCTAACCCTAACCTTGGTTTTTACAGTACTTTTAGAAGTCACTGGGCTGTTACTGAAGCAGCTTTATTAAGGGGCTTATGTGAGATCCTCTGGCAGGTATGGAGGTGCTGAACCGGGCCATAGAGAGCATCATGAACACCTCAGACAGTGACGAGTGGGAGCCCATCGTCATCCACATCTCCGACACTGTGCTTTCACTCTGGAAAGGAGAGGTGAGGAGTGCTCAGGAAACCTGTAAATGCAGTGGTCAGACCAACCAATGAAATGATTAAATTTCTCTGTCTACCTGATGCTCTCTCTCTCTCTCTTACACTCTCTCTCCCTTTGTCTCTCTCTCTCCCTTTCTCTCTCTCTCTCTCTCTCTCTCTCTCACTCTCTCTCCTTCTTTCTCTTTCTCTCTCTCCCTTTCTCTCTGTTACCTTCTCTGGGATTTCTCTTTCAGGATGGAGATGATCCCTTCTGGGAATGTCAAGTGCGTTACCTGACCTTTCTGGGTGTGGGCCATGACACACACACCTTTGCAGTGATAGTGGACTGCGGGACGCAACGTTTTGAGTGTCATGTTTTCTGGTGTGAGCCGGACGCAGGGATCATCTCTGAGGCTGTGCAGGCTGCGTGCATGGTGAGTGACTAAGGGATGAAACACAGGGCTGGAGAACTAACGTACAAAATGGCTTTTGTAGATGCAGAGGTGAAGCTAGCATGATAAATACTTTAATTTAAACATGCTATCATGGCTGAATGATGAATATTTTAACGGAATGTGTAGGTACTGATAGAGAATGTACTAGAGCCATGAGTCATGTATGGTATCTTTCTAAAATGAAAGAGAAACTAAGGTGACTGCTTAACATGGCTCCATTGTGCCCCCTGCAGGTCCAGTACCAGAAGTGCTTGGTGGCCCAGACTCCACCACCCAGGTCCAAAATGTGGCAGGCGGGTTCCAAGGTGAAGAGGGCCAACTCCATGGACGGCTTCACTTTCCCAGCTCCCCTTCACCAAGGACTGTCCCCACCCATGACTGGCTCCTCCACAGCCAAAAAGGGCATGCTGGCGTTTTTTGAGACTTTCAGAAATAAACAGTCAGCAGTTTCCACACCATAACAACCAGATAGGGAGGGAGGCGGGAGGGAGCAAGTGAGAGAAGGGGACTTGGGTAAAGGGAGGTGCGGCAAATCAGTTTAAGGGCGAAGGGTAGAATGTATAACAGATGTATAACCAGCCATTAGAATGTGAAGATTGAAGGCCAGCTGAGTTTCTATTTGACCAGGATGACCATTATCTTAAACAAAACAAACTTTTTCTGCATTTCTGCTTCTACTGTGTTTCTTTGGGTATACAACATATCTCAACTAGGCTGGTTTGTGGTACAGATTTAGAAAAGAACACTGAGGTGCTGTACTCTCACATTCCACACCGTTCTTATCAAGGAAGAGTTTAAGTCATTAGGATCTTGACTTGTGCTTTTATTGCAAAATACCATCAAATACACAACAATGGCTCCCTAGTTCTAGGTGAAACATACAGTAGCAAAAAATATGGTGCAGTAATTGACTACTCTTTAATATAGTTTTCTGATATTGAACATCAGCAAAATGTAACAGTGACCTCATTCTTGTACAATCAATGTAGCTGGGTAGGTTGTGTTAAATACTTATACTGTTCTTTCTAATAAATGTAAAAGGATCTTTAACTTCAGATATATTCATAGAAGTGTGTCAACTTATAGCCTATAGTCCCTCTGACAGTTGACAACAAATAGATTTCAAATGTGAGATTAGGCATCATAAATATGGGAGAGAAGATATCACACTCTACATTCCTCCATTATTCAAATTAGACGTGGCAAAATCGAGAATCATACCGACGAACATCTAGACCCCAGTTTGTCAACAGCAAATGAAGTCCAATCAGATCTGGGCTTTGGTACAATTTTGATGCAGCATACTCAGAAAGAATCCCTTTGAGCAGGATTCAGGAGAGGCGCCAGTGCCACGGTGGTCTTCACATTAGAGTGAAAGAGAAGGTGTTTTATTTCTGTTCTGAAAAAGGTTTGTGTTAGTACAAGCAGCACAAAAAGCATAAAAGTCCCCCGAAGCTCTACAGAAGCACTGCATGCTTTCGCACACGCCTGGGAATGAAATGCTTTGCTCAGGTACTTTCCATGCTATTGGCAATGAAAAAAAAAGAAAGACTGACTCTCACTAGTAAAACTGAAATCAAGTCAATGACTAAACTCTAAATGCAAAACAGTCCCCACCACTGAAAGCCTGTGTTGTGTTGCTCCTATTGGAGGACACGCTAAACAGCATTTTCACTTGAGAAAACACCAAAACACACTGAATCCCTCCCAAAATAAAGACTTATTTGCACTGCATTGAATTAAGTATGGGGGAGGGGGGAAAGGCACTTGGTTTATTGCATGCTGATTTTCAAAGTCATTTACGACAGTAGGCCCACTGTATGCTGTGAAACACTTGGGCACATAAAAGGAATGGCACTTCAGAGAGGTCATGCTATATATTACCGATATGCAACAGCTCCTCTTCCCCCATTCTAAATAGGCATTATATGAGAAAACAACTCAGGTCTCCATATTAGTGGAAGGTTCATGTCAAAGTTGGAAGAATGAAAAGGTGGAGCTTTGGCGTAAAATAACATGGGTGGAGATGTGAAATACGTTTTATCCAGGAGAACTTGGGAGAGGTGATGTCATAAAAAAGCTAATGTAGCACCTTGAGATTCTTTTGGTTTCTGCTATTTATACTACTAGTAAATACATATGTCTCTCTCTATATATATATTTGCAATATTTTAGCACAAAAGAAAATAGGATGTCATGTAAATGCAAACTATTTTAAATTGTGATTATTTCTCGCAGTTGTACCTCACTTGGTCCACACTGTGGTGGTCTATGCTGGAATAATAAATTGCTTGGAAATCCTGTTCTGTTTTTTGTGTGTTATGTTTATCAAAGTTCAACTTCAACTCCTCTTTTACAAAGAAAGAGCCTTTTATTTCAACATGAAGTCTAGTCTCATTACTCAGAATCTGGCCACTTTGCTCTACATGAAGTCATCCACTGTTTACTAGACCAGAAAAATGAACGAATTTCGTCTATTCTATTCTATTAACCAACCGGACATGCGTAATGTCAATGTTCAACATCCTGTCCACGTGTCCCGGAAAACAAGTTGATTTGTTGTCTATGTAAGAAGAAAATAAGCCATGGAGGCGAAGGACCTTTACATCAAACCAGGTATGTTCTGTCCAATTTAATAGTTTTACTTTGTTTATTTAGCGAGAAAAGTTCGCTGACGATAGACATCAGTCTACTGCACCTGTGCTAGGGTGATAATGCAAGCTACTTTGAAGACAAGCTAGCTAGCAGTAACTGTCAAACTACATTGCTCTCTTGCTAACAAAGTTGTCAACATATTGAAGATGCGTTTGCTTAGACTTTATACAACCTCTTCACTTGAGTTATTTCCCCATCTAATTTGAGCGTGACTACAGGTACCATCACACGAGTTTGATCATGATTATAAACATAATCAGTTTTGTTGGCCTGTCAGTACCGTCATGTTCATCTCAAGTTGGAAGTTTACATGCACTTAGGTTGGAGTCATTAAAACTCGTTTTTCAACCACTCCGCAAATGTCTTGTTAACAAACTATAGTTTTGGCAAGTCTGTTAGGATATCTAGTTTGTGGAGGTAATTTTTCCAACAATTGTTTACAGACAGAATATTTCACTTGTAATAAACTATCACAATTTCAGTGGGTCAGAAGTTTACATACACTAAGTTGACTGTGCCTTTAAACAGCTTGGAAAATTCCAGAAAATGATGTCATGGCTTTAGAAGCTTTTGATTTGAGTCAATTGGAGGTGTACCTGTGGATGTATTTCAAGGCCTACCTTCAAACTCAGTGTCCCTTTAATTGACGTCACGGGAAAATCTAAAGAAATCAGCCAAGACCTCAGAAAAATAAAATTGTAGACCTCCACAAGTCTGGTTTATCCTTGGGAGCAATTTCCAAATGCCCGAACATACCACGTTCATCTGTACAAGTATAAACACCATGGGACCACGCAGTCGTCATACCGCTCAGGAAGGAGACGCGTTCTGTCCTAGAGATTAACGTACTTTGGTGCGAAAAGTGCAAATCAATCCCAGAACAACAGCAAAGGACCTTGTGAAGATGCTGGAGGAAACAGGTACAAAAGTATCTATATCCACAGTAAAACGAGTCTTATATTGACACTGCTCCAAAACCGCCATAAAAAAGCCAGACTATGGTTTGCAACTGCACATGGGGACAAAGATGGTACTTTTTGGAGAAATGTCTGATTAAACAAAAATAGAACTGTTTGGCCATAATGACCATTGTTATGTTTGGAGGGAAAAGGGGGAGTCTTGCAAGCCGAGGAACACCATCCCAACCGTGAAGCACAGGGTGGCAACAACATGTTGTGGGGTGCATTGCTGCAGGAGGGACTGGTACACTTCACAAAATAGATGGCATCATGAGGCGGGAAATTATGTGGATATATTGAAGCAACATTTCAAGACAGTCAGGAAGTGAAAGCTTGGTCGCAAATGGGTCTTCCAAATGGACAATGAATGACCCCAAGCTACTTCCAAAGTTGTGGCAAAATGGCTTGAGGACAACAAAGTCAAGGTATTGGGAGTGGCCATCACTAAGCCCTGACCTCAATCCTATAGAAAATTTGTTGGCAGAACTGAAAAAGTGTGCGTGAGCAAGGAGACCTACAAACCTGACTCAGTTACACCAGCTCTGTCAGGAGGAATGGGCCAAAATTCACCCAACTTATTGTGGGAAGCTTGTGGAAGGCTACCCAAAACATTTGACCCAAGTTAAATAATTTAAAGGCAATGCACCAAATACTAATTGAGTGTATGTAAACTTCTAACCCACTGGGAATGTGATGAAAGAAATACAAGCTTAAATAAATCCTTCTCTACTATTATTCTGACATTTCACATTCTTAAAATAAAGTGGTGATCTTAACTGACCTAAGACAGGGAATTTTTAGGCTTTACATGTCAGGAATTGTGAAACTGAGTTTAAACGTATTTGGCTAAGGTGTATGTAAACTTCCGACTTCAACTGTGTGTGTGTGTGTGTGTGTGTGTGCCAGCTGCTAACGAGTAGTTAGTAAATGGTAGGTCTTTTAAAATAAAACCCTCTCTCTTTGTTAAGGTAATCAGGAGCGGGGCTGGAATGACCCTCCACAGTTTTCCTATGGTTTGCAGACAGCAGCACAAGGTGCACCCAAGAGGACCCCTCTCAACAAGAGAGTGCCTCCACCTCAACTCACAGGATCCCCTTGTACGTTCTAGGCTTTGGCAGAAAATTGGACATTGTGCCTTGAACATGTTTTAAATTCCTTGATCTTTTGAGTACCTTGGTACTTTTGATGTTTACTCAGGGGTTTGTGAGATTGTCTTTCTGATGACTGTACTTTCCCCAGACTGTCAGAGCAGATAATGAATCATCCTGGTTCTATTTATCTACAGGTCCTGTCCCAGGAGATTTTCCTTCCCTAACAGCTCCAATGACTCCACCTACCAACCCACTGGCCCCTCCATGTAGTATGAACACGCCCCCTCGTCCATGTCCTGTCGCAGCCCCTCCTCTTGCTGGGGTGATGATGATGGCCACACCTCCACCACCTTTCCCTGTGGTAGAGCACACAGACTCTGCCAGTAGCCAATCAGAAAATGAGCCAGATGTAGACGATGTAGTCACTCTTCTCAACTGGGCACTGACAGCTTGTAGACACACAGTCAAAGTAAGAATGATTTCTATAGCTCTAATTCCCATCCACAGTTGACAAACCATTTACAAATTGCATGTTGTATCTAACTCTGTCATGGTGCAGTGCACTGTTTTGAAATGACACTCACTGCTTTGCTAACCAAATTGCTGAATGTTTTACTTGTGCCCCTTGCAGAAACAGGTGTGTAATGATGTGGCAAAGCGTCTGAAGCTCTTTGAGGACATGTGGAAGTCTGGGAAGCTGTCACTTCCTGTTAGGAGAAGAATGAATGGACTGGTGCAAGGTAGGAGAACCTGTGTAGTTTGATAGATGAGGTCATATTTCTACGGATGATAAATAAATCAGGGATGCAAACTAGTGACCTACGTGATTCGTGTAGATCCGATGAGAAAAGGGGGGGGGGGGGGGGGGGGGGGGGGGGTTGGATCACTACTGGCTGTATGCAATGGGGTAATGCGCGTTTGGAGCAATATTGACTGTGTCCAAGTCTCAGCCCATCGTTCACATAACAGAAAGCAACACGTCCCCTGAACGATAGCAAAGAGGTAGATGAGAAGCCTAACCACGGAGACGGGGGCGTGAAGGTGATGACGTGTACTTCATGAGCTGTAACCGAAAAACAACTGGCATTTGGAAAGTTTGAAATGAAGGAGAAAGTGTGGTGGAACAAGTATTAGCATGGTTAAGTATCTTGCTAGCTGGATCGAATTCTCCGTTCGCTGGCCAGAGAAATGTTGAGCAAAATAAGACGACTTGCTAACTGATCAAATAATTGAGTTTATGGTGTGAAAATTTGCTGGCTAATAAAGTCAGATGAGCTAACCGAACCAATTCCTTATAGTATTAACTGGTATAAGTCTCCTTGCCTTTCCTCAAGTTATAACGCGTTAGTTGCTTACTGGACCCTGGCAATCTGTATGAAAATTGAACTCGCTACTATCTGTGAACTAATGTTTTCCCTCTAGTTATGTGGTTAATTTTCAGAATGAGAGAATTAGGTGAAAATGAAGCGTTAAATAAATTCATTAAAAATCCTACAATGTGATTTTCTGGATTTCTTTTATAATTTTGTCTGTCATAGTTGAAGTGTACCTATGATGAAAATTACAGGCCTCATCTTTTTAAGTGGGAGAACTTGCACAATTGGTGGCTGACTAAATACTTTTTTGCCCCACTGTAGAATGAAACAAACAGGCATTCTATTTCTACTTTAAGATGTTTTAGATGTGTGTGTGTGTGTGTGTGTGTGTGTGTGTGTGGTCACAAGTGTTCTATTATAAAGGCTGTCATGGCTAACTGCAATATTAGTGTATTGTTTTTTTTTTCTCTCTCTCAAGACTTGAGTGTCATTTGCAGTAAAGTCTAGGCAACAAATAACATTGGATTGCTTTCTTTTATTTATTTATTTATTTTTTAGCTGTGAGGTTCAAATCAACCACTTATTTTACACAACAGAGACTGATCATGTAGGTCATATTCTTTGTTTAATTAGTTAAAAGCTGCACTTCCCCCCCTAGCAGGGATTTTCTCTGCATGTTTCAGTGCAATAACAAAAAAGTGTTGCCTTTTTTGGTCCCTCAGCAGTTTGCATCTCTGATTTTAAATGGGTTACCCACCATTTTATATGAAACAAATGTTCAAATGACCTAACCACATCTCTGATGCTCCTGTCTTTATGCTCCTGTCAGAGTTGAAGAGTTGTAACTGGGACGCTGCTGATGAGATCCACCGGGCTCTGATAGTGGACCATGTTAACGAGGTCGGTCAGTGGATGGTGGGGGTCAAGCGTCTCATCGCTGAAACACGCAACTTAAACCCAGACCTCCTGCACACACAGGAAGTAGACCAGAGTCTAGACACCAGCAGCACTGGTAACTCTGACTAGATCAATAATGACACTTTTGGAACTTTTCTATTAGGTTGTGGAACCATGAGGACTCTCGGTCGTCCATGTGAAAAGCCATTGAAATTCAACTTTTAGGCTTCCTCTCTCTTTTGCTTTCCTATGTGGAGATTCCACATATTTTGACATGGTTTTCCTGTAATTATTCAATATGCATATACATTTTTTGGGACTTTTTTTAATGAATTGCATTTGATTGCAGTGTATTGCTTTTACCGAGCTCCACCAATTCTGACAATACAAAGATGCCTTTATCCCTGTTTTATGTCGATTTGTTTACGTTTGATACAGCCTTTCCCCTATTGTGTCCTGTTTGGTTAAAGTGCTTATATCAGAAGTGTCAGTAATGGAACATTTTATTTGGATCGTTCTCTCTTCAAAATACTCTATAACCTCCCTTGGACAGCCTTGTAAACAGTATTTTACTGGAGCTAAGATTGCTTTAATTGTACACAAGGTCCAATGTATTTTTCCTGGTTTAGCTTAGTTTTCAATGACTTATCATCCCCCATGTACATAATCATAAGAGCAATAAGAATGTTTTAAAGACTGGTCTGCTTCTGTTGACGGTGGCATTGCATTACATGTGTGTCATACACGATGAGACCAAATAAAGCTGATTTGTGGTGGAAGTATTCCATAAAAAAATGTTTAATATATATATATAATGTATTTTTACATGGCAGTAGGTTCATGTCATGAACTGTTATTTATATCGGTTCTGTAGTTAGGCAATGAGGATGTGCCATTCTTCCAGATTTTCTGACTTGTCTACCTCCGTGGACACAGATGCAAGGAGAAGCCACCACAAGGTGGCGTCTTAAAGCTTGACTTTTCACTGATGACAGTGTTGTGGCTATGATAACTAGAGAAACTTGGGCACTTTATAGGAAGGGTTACACAAGATTTTATGCCTTAAATTTTATAGCGCTAGAGGACTAGCCACCATGAATGAGGCGTGGCTTTGTTTTGATCGTCCAAGGGTTGTGACAACAACACTGTTTTATTGTTGCTAAGTGAGACCGTAATTGATGTGAACTCATTATGGATAATGTCATGATCACATTATCCATTATTGTCCCAGTCTACCCATAAAAGATTAGATCATGTTGGAATAAAGTTTGAATGTTTCCAATTAAGTCATGGAGCCATCTGAATCTCCTCTCCTTTTGTCATTGTTGTAGAAAAGTGGGTTTAAATGAGAGCTTTTCCTCTCATGTCATAGTTTATTCAGCTCTCCTGTGTTTGGGTTTACGGCTGCTGATTTGAATAATACAGTATGGCTGGGAGAGCTTGGGTTGTGTATCGGGAGAGAGTGGGGTTGCAGGGTTGAGATTTTTCAGTAGAATCTGTGTTTACTAATTCCCACACTGTATCTCTCTGGCACTGGGGGTAGGGCTTGTGTAGAGCTATAATCATGTTACCGGTCTTCCTGGGAGCTGCAGGCCAACACTTCTCACTGACATCAGCTCTACATTACCTGTACTGTGTACACGTTAACAATAGCGTCTGCTTTGCGTACTGTAGTAAACTCTGACTAATCATGTAAGGCTGGCAGTATAACAGCTCTGGCAGCAAGTGTTGTCACAATGCCATTTGCCAAACTCACTCCATGTGTGTTAATTTGGTGAAAACATTGACATAAGAAATACGGGGAAGTGAACTTGAATTGAACGAAAGGAATGTGGATTTACCGTGTTGATTTGAACAAATACTGTGTAGTCTACAGTGCAAGCAGACACTTGCTGGGGAGGTTGAGAAATGATCTTGTGTTGTTTTAAGGAGCAATCTGTAGTTGGTACATTTTATTTTTTTGACTTTTTAAAATTAATGATGTGTACTCTTTTGATTCGTGAAGGAAATAACTTATGAGCTTAGTTGTCCTACCCCATCAGAACCCAAACTATAAGCTTGTTTTAAAATCTAAACAAACACGGTACACCCGCAACTATAATGTTGATATCATGGACGGTCAGTCTGTGTCTCCAAAGCTCTGACAAGGATTTTGAGAGTGGTTACATTATTCCAGCCCCATCCCTCAGCTGTTTGCCAAATCAGTGGCGGGGTGCCACGCTGTTATTGTTCAAACTGCGGATTGCCGCTTTAATGCACACATCACACCATACCGGTGCATCACAACTCAAGTCCTGAGAAGCTAGTTGCGATTGGCTGTTGTGTCGGATGTTTTCTCACCCAAGCAATCGTGTATTGAAAGGTGAAACACCGTCCTCGGATTAGCGCTTACGTTTCCTGATTCTTCTCCTGATTACTTGGGGGGGGGGGGGGGGTGTTTTCATTCCAGAAAGTTAACTTGCGTCACACATTCCAAAATCGTGGCAAATGTGAACGCGTTAACATGGTCTGACACAGTTCCATCTACAAGCAGTTTCATTCTAGAGGTAACTGATGCTATTTGTTTGCGTCTTGCCGAGATCTTAGGTCTCCACTGTGTGTTTAAAAAAAAAAAATAAGGTCTACCACCACCTACAGTATATGATCAACTGTTGTAAACGTTCCCTTTTTATCTCTTAGAAAATGCTAATCTTTGTTATCTGTTCAACAGTTCTGTGTGTTAAATGTGTTCCAACAGTTAATTCTTTTTATTTGCACTGTTTCTTGTAGCGGGAGATGCCGTGTGTCAAACGTATTACAGCATTCACAACACAGCTCAATCAGCCTCAGTCACATCCCGTCTATATGGTCATCATTTACTACTAGGCAAAACAAACTGCAAATGCAGTCAACGAGCTTGTAGAGACACAAGCTTGATGTAATCATTGCGCGCTAGGAATATGGGACCAAATTCGACACTTGACCATGAGTCATTTTGCCCAAATACTTGACGACTTCACTGTCCAAATACATATGGTGGGAGTGTATCTTCACTGACAAATAGCTTCAAGCAGAAGGGGTACTATACCACATTTCCTTAGAGAGGAACAGACCGAGCTCCACAGGCTAGTTTCACAGAAATCAATATTTCCTAAAACATGGGTGTCTGTCTCAAGAGACCTCTGTGTTTGAACAGGTGGTGGAGGAAAAGGAAATTGACAGAAAAGCCATCATTCTATTTCTCCGCGGCCCCATTTGGTTGTATATGTTAAGATACTGTGAGACTGATCGTCTCACGCTGGCTGAAAGGAGAACCGACACCCAATCACAGTAATCCTGCTGGGCTATTAAACGCCCTCTCTCCAGACATGAGTGGCAAAGCAACAGTCACTCTCTCCCGCTGTGGTGGTGACTGCTGAGGCCTCTAAGTCATATACATACCCTTAGCAGCACTAATACACTTCCAATCGCTTTATTGCTACATCTCACTTTTGAATGTAGCCAGATGGTTGCAATCTTAGGGCCTCTTTTACGCTACGCTACTTCGACACAAACTAGGTCCTGGAGAGCTACTCGGGTAAAGAGACACGATTTAGATTGAAAACTCACTGTAAGCGACGTCTCCCACACTACCCCTGATTCAGAGGGGTTGGTTTAAATGTGGAAGACACATCTCGGGTTGAATGCATACAGTTGTACAACTGACTAGGTGTCCACCTTACCCTTTCCCAGTAATTACCCCAATTACCTTTTTAAAGGGACACTTCCGGATTTTGGCAATGAAACCCTTGATCTACTTCCCCAGAGTCAGATGAACCATTTTTAAGTCTCTGTGTCAAGGACGTTGGAGGTAATGTCCCTAGCCAATGCTAACTAGCGTTAGCACAAGGACTGGAAGTGTATGGGTATATTCTAGTGTGCTTGCAGATACCCGTAGACTTGCAGTCATTGTGCAGCGCTAGTTAGCCATTTCTTTAGAACTGCACGCAGGATTTTAAAATATCCACACATATGCCAATCATTGCATGTATCAACTGTGCAATATGGTTTAGATGAGAAGCACCTGTGCAGTTTGAATTGCTATCCTCACTTGGTTTGCCTATATTGTATTTACAGTAATAGGTGCACACATGAAGCAGGAATGTAGCTTTGGCCACACCACATCCAAGGCTGATGTTGAAGAGCGAGATCTCACGAGACATATTTTAATCATGTAAATCCACCCTTCTACTGCCCATTTTATACTTTTCTCTCTCTGTTGTTTTTCCCATGAGGTGAGAACTCATGAATGAACGTGTCCAGCATCACATAACGTGTATCGAAATCAAAGGTTGCCGCAGTCAGTTGTTTTATTCAGATGAATTCGTGATGATTATTAAGACTTCACAATGCAGATTCAGACTTGAGTGTCCAGGCAATACATAGTATCTTTACCACAATTTATGCCAAGAGAATTGTGTGTATCCATTCCTCACCCCCAATAATGGCACCCGTTGATGGATTAATGAATGCTCCAGGTTTGTACAAGATAAAATAAAATTTTCACAAGACGATAGACACTTTATGTAAGATTGAGGTGCAGCCTTGAAATTGAATGGCTTTTCCTGGTGGTGACATTCAGTGTTTAACCTTGTAAAAACAAAACGATGTGACCTCTAAGAAAACATATCACCCTTGATAAAAAGTGAAGTCAACCTTCCTGTCTCAAGTACTGTCTCTACTCTGTATGTATAAACCAAACTTTTTTGAATATCACAAACAAAAGATACTATCACTCAGTTTAGCTATGCGGTCACGTTTCTGTACAGAGGAATGAGCTGGTTTAGAGTACCAACTGTGGATGGCAGTTTCTACAGACACAAGCCAGAAGGGAATTAGATCTCTCTTCAATTGACCTCGGTGTAGTGTGTTTATTGTTCCGGACACATATGGCGGGTATGAGGAATTTGAGACGAAGGTCCTGGATCCATTTCCACTGCAGGGGGGTGTGTTTTCATTGCCTTTCTTTTGTGATTGGAGAAGGTGTTGTGAACACATCACACACCATGGTGCTAGTCTGGTCTGGTTCCCATAGTCTGTTGCCAAACTCCCTGACATGCAACCAACCCAGCTAGCACATATGGTTCCTTGGAAGTTGTGGGAGCGTACGTTTTTGGTTTCCCATTGGTTCTAGGAACGAAGCCATAAGTTTCCTTACCCGTAAAATTGAACGTTTTGAGTGGGAGGTTTTATTAACGTTCTGAGAATGGAAATGAAAGGGAATTTAGAGTTTTTAAAATAATTTCCTTAACTTTCACTGAATGTTTCAATAACACTGCTAGCTTAGGTTAACTGTTTTGAACTCCAAGCACAGATAGGACACATTGAAATTCATTTCCTTAGGCATTAATCATGCAACACATAGATTTTCTTTGTGGCAGTGCATCAGTGAGATTCAAACCTATGATCTTCTGTTCTCTATACATGGATTTAGTCCACTGTGCCACATGGATAGCATGCCATGTTTTTTATTTTTTATTTTACTCAGACTAAAATGAACAGTTATGTATATTAAAACAGGCCCCATTTCAAAGGAAACAAGCACTCATTAATTAAGATCAGGTGTGGTCAATTAGTGGGCACTTAACAAGATAGAGAGAGTTTTGTTGACGCTGAGAACAGAATATCTATGTTGTTCTTTGAACGTTACTAAAGTTTTAATGTTCTGAGAACATGACTTTAAATGGAAGAATGAGGAAACCTGCAGAAAATGTTATGCTGATGTACTGAAATTCCCACAGAAGAATGTTGTTTCTTAACGTTCTCTGAACTATTTGAGAATATTCCCAATGTCAAACAAGTTGGAGAACGTTCCTGGAACATTACCAATGCAATTAATTGTAACTGAATTAGTTTGAACTTTTAGGAAACGTTCTGTTAAAGTAATGAAATGCCAAGAAAATTGTTATTTTGTCAAATTCCTTAAATGTGCTGAGAATGTTCCAAAGCCAAGCAACTAACCTGCACCATTCCCAGAATATTGTGGGAAGGTTGTATGCAAAATAACCATAGGACAACACGTGCTCACCGAGCATAGGATTCTCAGAATGTTATGTGCTACCTGGGAATACCCCTTTTAACACACTTGTATCAAACACACACCGTACACATTTACCAAAGCCAATCAAGTTTTATTTGAAATACCATACAAATATGATAAGACATTAAAAACACACTACGTGGCCAAAAATATGTGAACTCCCCTTCAAATGAGTGGATTTGGCTATTTCAGCCACACCCATTGCTGACGGGTGTATAAAGTCGAGCACACAGCCATGCAATCTCCATAGACAAACATTGGCAGTAGAATGGCCTGTTCTGATGAGCTCAGTAACTTTCGACGTGGCACCGTCATAGGATGCCACCTTTCCAACAAGTCAGTTTGTCGCATTTCTGCCCTGCTAGAGCTGCCCCGGTCAACTGTGGGTGTTGTTATTGTGAAGTGGAAACATTTAGGAGCAACAGTGGCTTAGCTGTGAAGTGGTAGGCCACATAAGCTCACAGAATGGGAACGCAGAGTGCTGAAGCGCGTAGCGCCTAAACATCGTCTGTCCTTGGTTACCGAGCTCTAAATTGCCTCTGGAAGCAACGTCAGCACAATAACTGTTTGTCGGGAGCTTCATGGAATGGTTTCCATGGCTGAGCAGCTGCACACAAGCCTAAGATCACCATGTGCAATGCCAAGCATCGGCTGGAGTGGTGTAAAGCTCGCCGCCATTGGACTCTGGAGCAGTGGAAAATTGTTCTCTGCAGTGATGAATCACGCTTCACCATCTGACGAATCTGGGTTTGGCGGATGCCAGGAGAACGCTACCTGCCCCAATGCATAGTGCTAACTGTAAGTTGGGTGGAGGAGGAATAATGGTCTGGGGGCTGCTTTTCATAGTTCGGGCTAGGCCCCTTAGTTCCAGTGAAGGGAAATCTTAAGGCTACAGCATTCAATGACATTCTAGACGATTCTGTTCTTACAACTTTGTGGCAACCATTTGAGGAAGGCCCTTTCCTGTTTCAGCATGACGATGCCCCCCGTGCACAAAGCTAGGTCAATACAGAAATGGTTTGTCAAGATCTGTGTGGAAGAACTTGACTGGCCTGCACAGAGCCCTAACCTCAACCCCATTGAACACCTTTGGGATGAATAGGAACGCAGACTGCGAGCCAGGCCTAATCGGCCAACATCAGTGCCCGACCTCACTAATGCTCTTGTGGCTGAATGTAAGCAAGTCCCCACAGCAATGTTCCAACATCTAGTGGGAAGTCTTCCCAGAAGACTGGATGCTGTTGTAGCACCAAAGGGGGGACCAACTCCATATTAATGTCCATGATTTTGGAATGAATTGTTCCACTTACTTTTGGCCATGTAGTGTAGACACACTTTTCATTCACAGTCACCACTGACTACAGTATGTCACACAAGTTAAGTCACACATTTTGTACAATACAGTATATGCATGGGTCTTACATTTTAGGTATTTTCTTCCTTCCCAATTACATCATGACTTTGTCATCTCAGAGAGGTGCAGGGTCACTTATAATAAATATAAATGTAATTTTTAACTCATTTTAAATGCAGCAAATACTGTACACTGTCCTGCAAAGTATTCATCCCCTTTGGCATTTTTCATATTTCATTGCATTACAACCTGTAATTTAAATGGATTTTTGTAGTAGTCCAAATTGGTGAAGTGAAATGAAAAAGTAACTTGTTTTAAAAAATTCTAAAATATAAAAAACAGAAAAGTAGTGCGTGCATATGTATACACCCCCTTTGCTATGAAGCCCCCGGGTGCGGCAGGGTAGCCTAGTGGTTGGAGCTTTGGACTAGTAACCGGAAGGTTGCAAGTTCAAAACCCCCGAGCTGACAAGGTACAAATCTGTCGTTCTGCCCCTGAACAAGCAGTTAACCCACTGTTCTTAGGCCGTCATTGAAAATAAGAATTTGTTCTTAACTGTTCTAGTTAAGTAATAAAAAATATTTAAAAAATATTTAAAAAATAATAAAAAAAAGTAATAAAAAATAAGATCTGGTGCAACCAATTATCTTCAGAAGTCACATAATTAGTTAGATTGCACACAGGTGGACTTTATTTAAGTGTCACATGATCTCAGTATATATACACCTGTTCTGAAAGGCCCCCGAGTCTGCAACACCACTAAGCAAAGGGGCACCACCAAGCAAGCGGCACCATGAAGACCAAGGAGCTCTCCAAACAGGTCAGGGACAAAGTTGTGGAGAAGTACAGATCAGGGTTGGGCTATAAAAAAATATCAGAAACTTTGAACATCCCACGGAGAACTGTTTAAATCCATAATTAAAAATGGAAAGAATATGGCATAACAATAAACCTGCCAAGAGAGGGCCGCCCACCAAAACTCACAGACCAGGCAAGGAGGGCATTAATCAGAGAGGCAACAAAGAGACCAAAGATTACCCTGAAGGAGCTGCAAAGCTCTTTGGCCATCTAGGAAAACGCTATGTCTGGCGCAAACCCGACACCTTTCATCACCCCGAGAAAACCATCCCCAGAGCGAAGCATGGTGGTGGTAGCATTATGCTGAGGATGTTTTTCATCGGCAGGGACTAGGAAACTGGTCAGAATTGAAGGAATGATGGATCCCACTAAATACAGGGAACTTCTTGAGCGAAACCTGTTTCAGTCTTCATGAGATTTAAGACTGGGACAGAGGTTCACCTTCCAGCAGGACAATGGCCTTAAGCATATTGCAAAAGCAACACTCAAGTGATTTAAGGGAAAACATTTAAATGTCTTGGAAGGGCCGAGTCAAAGCCCAGACCTCATTCCAATTGAGAATCTGTCGGATGACTTAAAGATTGCTGGACACCAGCGGAACCCATCCAACTTGAAGGACCTGGAGCAGTTTTGCCTTGAAGAATGGGCAAAAATCCCAGTGGCTAGATGTGACAAGCTTATAGAGACAAACCCTAAGAGACTTGAAGCTGTAATTGTGCAGTGAATAGTTATGCACGCTCAAGTTTTCCGTTTTTTGTGTCTAATTTCTTGTTTGTGTCACAATAAAAAATATTTAGCATCTTCAGAGTGGTAGGCATGTTGTATAAATCAGATGATACAACCCCCCCCCCCCAAAAAAAAACATTTTAACATTTTAATTCCAGGTAGTAAGGCAACAAAATAGGAAAAATGCCATTGGGGGTGAATAATTTCGCAAGCCACTGTATCTGAGGCAATGTCAATGATGTCCATGACTGCAGTATGTAGACAACTACATAATGTTGATAATTGTGGAATGGGGAATGTGCTCCATTTTATGTTCCCTGGCCTGAAGATGGAGAACATGTTGATCATGGCCTATCAGGAGAATTTATGAAAATATTCCCACAGTCTAGTCTCCATGTTGTGTTGTAGAGGGAATGTGAAAGGGTTTTGAGATACATATAGCCTACGTACTTGCTGTACATTGCAAACATAGCTATTGTTGGTATTTATTACAAAAGTTACAGCGAGTTGCTTTGTCACTTTTCACAGATCAAAACGTTATAATTTATAACACACTGATTGTTACAAAGGGCTGGGTTTGTTCATTACATGTTTTTTTAGTGACATAAAAACACAAGTCATCTGTTACAAGTTTCTTACTCTTTTGGGAACCATTTCAGTACATTCTCATGTGCCGAATTAGTTAAATCAGTGGCTTCCAAACTGTGGGGCGGTCGGCAGAGAGGGAGGGGGCATGTCAGCTTACATTTTTGTATTAGGGGGCCCTGAGTGAAAAAAATTGGGGACTCCTCACAGCTGTATCAGTTAAATGGCTCCTCCTCACAGACATAGAAATATACTGAACAAAAATATTAAAGCAACATGCATCAATTTCAGTGATTTTACTGAGTTACCGTTCATATAAGGAAATTAGTCAATTGAAATAAATTAATTGGGTCCTAATCTAGGGGGCGCAGCCATGGGTGGGCCTGGGTGGTTATAGGCCCACCCACTTGGGAGCCATGCCCTGCCAATCAGAATGAGTTTTCCCCCACAAAAGTGCTTTATTAAAGACAGAAATAATCCTGAGTGTCATCAGCTGTCCAAGGGGTTGATCTCAGACAATCCCGCAGGTGAAGAAGCCGAATGTGGATGTCCTGGGCTGGCGTGGTTACACGTGGTCTGGGGTTGTAAGGCCGTTTGGACATACTGTAAAATTCTCTAAAACCACATTGGAAATGGCTTATGGTAGAGAAATTAACATTAAATTATCTGGCAACAACTCTGGTGGACATTCCTGCATTCAGCATGCCAATTGCACGCTTCTTCAAAACTTGAGACATCTGTGGCACTGTGTTGTGTGACAAAACTGCACATTGTAGAGTGACTTTTTATTGTCCCCAGGACAAGGTGCACCTGTGTAATGATCGTGCTGTTTAATCTGCTTCTTAATATGTGACACCTGTCAGGTGGGTGGATTATCCTGGCAAAGGAGAAATGCTCACTAAGAGGGATGTAAACAAATGTGTGTTTTTTGGGGGGGGAGAAATAAGCTTTTTGTGCAAATATAAAATTTCTGGGATCTTTTATTTCAGCTCATGAAACATGGGACCAACAGTTTACATGTTGTGTTTATATTATTGTTGAGTATAGAATACCATTTGGTCAGTGTCCTCTCTGCCACACCTTCTTCTCTATTCCGGCCCATGTGGACAATAGTTGTGGTCAGGTCATTTCTGCTCTATTTCACCATACAGTTACAGTACATTGCAGTTGGGCACCAGTGCCAGCTTTGTCAGTTCCACTCCTCTGACCTCATGTGGTTGGGTATGCACTGGCAGACGTAGTGGCTGTAGTAGAAGCCAGTTGGACAGTTCTTGTGTGGCTTTCTGCAGGGCAGCCGGTAACAGCTTGGTGGAGGGGAAGAGAAACCGATAGAACAGTTGGTTTTACGCAATGTACTGTAGCTTCAACTCAACTGTGACCCACTTGCATGACCCTGCGTGTGTAAGCGAGTTGTGTGTGTGATCTCGGACCAATCCCCATTGTCTCATTGATAAAACATGCTCTAACTCTCCGCTGTTTGGATAGAACATAAAACAATATTTTTAATCTCTCGCAAGAGGGAAATTCTGAGCTTTCTGGAAAGTCTGGTTTCTACATTCCAAAGAAATGTGGCAGGTGCCTTGCCTCGCTTATCCAGATTCATTGTAAAGGGACGTAAAACAGGATATGAATTCTCACGCTGGAGTAGTTCTGCACATTAATGTCTTGTCATTATCCGGAAGTGTGAAATGGTATTTGTATAACTATCATTACGTTTGAACAGATTCCCCTGAAATACATATTGCCAAATTAAAATAACCTGTAGCTATAGCAGGTATAGCTTTTGTACTATGTGTTCCCAAGTTGTCACACTTAGGTCAACCGCATATTATTACTTTGACCCGCATCATAGTTCTGGGAATAGTTTTCTAGAAATGGCAATGGGGATGTCCACCGGAGTCATGAGGCCTAATGAAATGTGAAGTGTTTGAACTTTCACCCTCTTCTGTTGTGCTGTCTGTGTTTTTGAGTCAATTGTTTTACCTGCAATTATGTGCGTTGAACCTCTTGCCTTGCAGAAGGCAGGTGTGAGGACTCTCCCTGCACTGGCACAGGCACGTCTCTGGGTTGAGAGGCTGACTACGGGGGCACTCTGCCCGGCACACACAGCCACACAGAGCTGGGTCCCAGCGTTGGTTGGGTGGGCAGGTCCCTGGGCCGGGCTGGTCCTCACAGAGACACTCACAGGACTCTTGGTCTAGACGCCAGCCTGGCCCACAGCTGGCCTCCGTCAGACCGTTCTGACACACACACTCACAGCTGTCCTCATCCAGGACTTTGTTGGGGCCACACAGCTCCAGCAAGGCTGACTCCAGGGGCTCTGCAACAGATGGTGGAGAGGAGAGAGGCTAGTTAGTGTCACTTCTTGACCTCTAGACAGACATGTGGTTTAGTACATTTCACTTCAATGCGGCGAGGCATTATATCATTCTCATTTACCAATGGGCTACAGTATCTCTCTGTGTTGGCAAACGGAAACGACTGTACTGGGTTTGTATGGGTACGGGCTAGTTTAACTTACCCAGCTCTCTCTCTGAGAAGGAGCTTGTGTCCATGGGAACACACAGGCAGCTGGTGGGGTCCCAGACCAGTCCTGTACTGCAGGGAACATCTGGCGGGGAACACCTGGAGAGGGAAGGAGGGACACACAGGCCAGGATCAGATCAGAGGTCTTGGCTTAGGGGGACTGCTACTCTCACAAAGCATTCCTGTGAATGGGCTGGACACCATGGGCGGTCTGTGAGAGGGAACTGAATCCCCTGGCCCTCCTCCCTGCTGGCCTTGGCCTGGCAGACAGCCTACACACAGCCGTCTGGAGCAGTTAGGCTGGACACAGAAAGACGAGGAGAGAGCAGGGGGAAACATGGCCTCTTCTCCATGGCCTCAGTTCAAAAGCAAATGCACACGCAAAGCACTTGTGACGGAATAGCTGATGGTCTAGCTCATTCACTTGCATCGTCAGATGCTGGTCCACATAAAATAGGATTAGATGGAATGGTTTAGTATCCTTGGCTTAGTCAGTCAGCTATATTATTACATTGCATTAAAACTGGACGATATTGTTTAACATGAACCAAATACTGTATTCCTTAAAGGTCCAATGCAGCCATTTTTATCTCAATATCAAATATTTTCTGTGTAACAATTAAGTACCTTACTGTGATTGTTTTCAAATTTACATTTTTTTTTCTGGGAGTGGTTACAGTTGTTGGCAAGGCTTCCGGCCCCATCGATGCGCACACATAATTTTTGTGACGTTGTCAGCCAACCCGTCTATATAAAACACAGGGAAAACCCAATTTTTTTGACTGCACTGGGCCTTTAATAATAATGAAGTGTGTGTGTGTGTGTGTGTGCACATTGTGTCTCGATCGACAGCGTCAGAGGTTACGTCTTAAAGTGGACTAGTCCTCACTACTCACTCACACGGTGAGGTGAGCTGCAGCGGCCCTCCTGATGACGGAGTGCAGCGGCCTCTTGGACAGACACTCACAGGACGTGTGGTTGACGAACGCCACCATCACCATAGAGCGGTCACGGTGAGACAACTCCACCAGCTGAGGCCACAGGGGAAAACAACATGGTGTCAATGACTAACATTCGGATTCGGCATCTATTGAATACAATGTTGTTACTAAAGCTGTTCCATTGGTACAACGCGGGTATAAGAGCGACTTGATGTAAAGTGTTACGCTGTACAGTAGCGTCATTTTAAAATGTCAAATGATATCTAGTTTGTCCTCCGCTGCTCACCGTCTTGTTGATGTAGATGTGGCTGGTGTTGGTGCAGTACAGACCCTCCTGGGGACAGCAGCCCCCACAGCGGTGCACAGACACACAGCGAGGCACGTAGAAGTGACTGGTGCTCTCCGGGTACTCCTTAGACACCTCCAGACACACCTCCCGAGGAGTACACATGGTACGCTGGATCTCCTCCAGAATGACTGGGGATGTATGGAGTGGCGTTAGCAGAGACGGGTTATCAGGGATGATATAATACAATATGCCGTTTAGCAGACGCTTTTATCCAAAGCGACCTGAGCGTGCGTACGTTTTACGTATGGGTGGTCCCAGCGGGAAACGAACCTGTGGCGTTGCAAGCACCATGCTCTACCGACTGAGCCACACAGGACCACCAAGGCCTAAAGAATAATAACTAATCATGACTCATGTCGAATAGAATCGTCAGGAACATTCTGTTATTGACCATCTTCAGCCACCCAGGTAATAATGTAGCTGCATGATTAGGCTATATTGCTGCGCTAATTGGTTGCAACCTCATCGACACCTACAAATTTGGTTGGATTTGTAAAGGGCAATTTCCTTTTGGAAAGCCCATCCCAATAACTTAACCACAGAACCACACTGCCACCCACTAAGCCACATTCTGTAAGAGTAATGTCCATGTTTTAAAAGATTGAATTCAACAAATAATTTCCTTTTTAGTGCAATTTCTGTTGTCGGATGATCACCGTAACAATGTGCAATTTGTCTCGGTAACAGAATATGAGGACAACAGACTGCAAATACTCAAAGAGAGGAGAATGAGAAAAGCTAACCCCTAATGATATTAACTTTTTAGACAACTTGGCGTCTGGCCAATAAACTTCTATTATTATTGTCTGATGGAAGGACACAATGGGTGGCTTTGACTGTTTGCCCAGCTCTTTCATCTTGGGATGTCTCTTGTAAAGTATCATTGTTTAATGTCTTCTAATTCAATCTGAAGTCCTACTTTCTGCCACTGGTCGATTGTCCAGCGTGACTGTTTGATTGGCCAGCGTGACTGTTTGATTGGCCAGCGTGACTGTTTGATTGTCCAGCGTGACTGTTTGATTGGCCAGCGTGACTGTTTGATTGGGCCGGCGTGACTGTTTGATTGGCCGGCGTGACTGTTTGATTGGCCAGCGTGACTGTTTGATTGGCCAGCGTGACTGTTTGATTGGCCAGCGTGACTGTTTGATTGGCCAGCGTGACTGTTTCCCTCATAAGACTTTTAGTCACTGGAGCTGACTGTTTGCTTAATTTTAGTCTGTGGATCTGATGTCCTTTCTTTGAATTGTTTCTGGCATCATTTCATAGAGGTTGGGGCTGGTCAATGAAAGGCAATGATCAACTGTTTTGTAATGTGCCCTTTGTACAACTTTCTCTCAATGGCATCTGGAGGTCTGTTGTGTAAATGGGTGAACTGAGGCCAGGCCACCTCCTTTCATTGTCCTTTAGGTTATAAGGGTCCACTCAGCCTTAATCAGCTCTCCAGTAGGGCCTATATCTTCTGTGATGAGCTCCTGTGATCAGGAAGCAGACACAGCTAGTTTATACTAGAGCGCAGAGAGAGAACCCTCAGTCTCTGATGAGTGAGGAGGGAAGAGTGAGGGGCCTCTTTAACTGTTAGGAAAACAAGAACAGGCTTTTCTCTCTCCTTTTTAACAACGACACACAGCTGTACTGCTCCCATCTGTGGGTTTGGGGGGGGAAGAGAAATGGGCTATCACGCTAGCAGTTCCCCCGTGTGAGATAGGCAGACAACGTTCTCTCTCAATTGGTGTTTGCTGTTGTTAGGGCCATTCGACCAAAGAGCCTTACCTTCAATGGTGCTGTCAGACTTGACCAGTGCCAGCTCCCTGGGCTTGCCCCAGGCCCAGATATCGTCTTCAGCATGGAGAGGAGGGGAGGTGCGCAAGGCTTTCCTACGTAGGCAGTGCTGCACCAGACTGTACTCTGGGTACAACAGCTCCACCAGCTCGTCCACATTGGAGACGGTGTCCAAACCACTAATACCTTCGCCAACCAGTGGGGCCTGATGAGGAATCGGAAAAATGAGCAACGAGAACATCAAATTCATATCTTTGATCTACCAAAATTCAGTTTATGTTGATCATCCACTGCTATATATTATGTAGAAAATAATATATAAAATGACACGGATGGGTATCTCAACATATAGAAAAAAACATGTTTGTAATAAAGACCATTTGATAAGTCAGAACTGTCTGTAACTAAGTTGTAATCTGTCACTACTACGATAAGAACCCTAAGGGCGTCACTGTAACATTATCACTGTCTGCCTCAGAGATCAACACCCACCAAGCAGCCTGGGTGCTACAGTGCCTTGCGAAAGTATTCGGCCCCCTTGAACTTTGCGACCTTTTGCCACATTTCAGGCTTCAAACATAAAGATATAAAACTGTATTTTTTTGTGAAGAATCATCAACAAGTGGGACACAATCATGAAGTGGAACGACATTTATTGGATATTTCAAACTTTTTTAACAAATCAAAAACTGAAAAATTGGGCGTGCAAAATTATTCAGCCCCCTTAAGTTAATACTTTGTAGCGCCACCTTTTGCTGCGATTACAGCTGTAAGTCGCTTGGGGTATGTCTCTATCAGTTTTGCACATCGAGAGACTGAAATTTTTTCCCATTCCTCCTTGCAAAACAGCTCGAGCTCAGTGAGGTTGGATGGAGAGCATTTGTGAACAGCAGTTTTCAGTTTCTTTCCACAGATTCTCGATTGGATTCAGGTCTGGACTTTGACTTGGCCATTCTAACACCTGGATATGTTTATTTTCGAACCATTCCATTGTAGATTTTGCTTTATGTTTTGGATCATTGTCTTGTTGGAAGACAAATCTCCGTCCCAGTCTCAGGTCTTTTGCAGACTCCATCAGGTTTTCTTCCAGAATGGTCCTGTATTTGGCTCCATCCATCTTCCCATCAATTTGAACCATCTTCCCTGTCCCTGCTGAAGAAAAGCAGGCCCAAACCATGATGCTGCCACCACCATGTTTGACAGTGGGGATGGTGTGTTCAGGGTAATGAGCTGTGTTGCTTTTACGCCAAACATAACGTTTTGCATTGTTGCCAAAAAGTTCCATTTTGGTTTCATCTGACCAGAGCACCTTCTTCCACATGTTTGGTGTGTCTCCCATGTGGCTTGTGGCAAACTTTAAACGACACTTTTTATGGATATATTTAAGAAATGGCTTTCTTCTTGCCACTCTTCCATAAAGGCCAGATTTGTGCAATATACGACTGATTGTTGTCCTATGGACAGAGTCTCCCACCTCATCTGTAGATCTCTGCAGTTCATCCAGAGTGATCATGGGCCTCTTGGCTGCATCTCTGATCAGTCTTCTCCTTGTATGAGCTGAAAGTTTAGAGGGACGGCCAGGTCTTGGTAGATTTGCAGTGGTCTGATACTCCTTCCATTTCAATATTATCGCTTGCACAGTGCTCCTTGGGATGTTTAAAGCTTGGGAAATCTTTTTGTATCCAAATCCGGCTTTAAACTTCTTCACAACAGTATCTCGGACCTGCCTGGTGTGTTCCTTGTTCTTCATGATGCTCTCTGCGCTTTTAACGGACCTCTGAGACTATCACAGTGCAGGTGCATTTATACGGAGACTTGATTACACACAGGTGGATTGTATTTATCATCATTAGTCATTTAGGTCAACATTGGATCATTCAGAGATCCTCACTGAACTTCTGGAGAGAGTTTGCTGCACTGAAAGTAAAGGGGCTGAATAATTTTGCACGTCCAATTTTTCTGTTTTTGATTTGTTAAAAACGTTTGAAATATCCAATAAATGTCGTTCCACTTCATGATTGTGTCCCACTTGTTGATGATTCTTCACAAAAAAATACAGTTTTATATCTTTATGTTTGAAGCCTGAAATGTGGCAAAAGGTCGCAAAGTTCAAGGGGGCTGAATACTTTCGCAAGGCACTGTACCTTGTCATTATCTCTTATGGAAACAAATGCTCTTATTTTTTCCCCCCAGGTTGGTAATGCTAGACTGTCACTTCTGTCAGGGATGGAATGGAAACTGAGCCAGTATGGAGCACTGTGTCTGTCTGAGCCCAGGGAAAACAAAGCAACGCAAGATCATATTTTTTTCCATTGAGATCAGCCAAGTTCTTTCCTAGAGATAAGGAACAAGGTTATTATGTCTGTTACAATCAAAGGTCTCCATTTTCAGATGAAAGCCTTGAGTTCACTATCAGATATTTTCAAATATACGTTATAGGTCCTTCAGAAAGTATTCACACCCCATGACTTTTTCCACATGTGGTTGTTGTCACAGCCTGAATTGTCACTGGCCTACACACAATACCCCATACTGTCAAAGTGGAATAAGTTTTTTAAAATCTAAAACATTTATTTTTTTATTTTTTTACAAGTGAATTAAAACCAAATGAAATGCTGAATAGTCTTGAGTCAATAAGTATTCAATCTCTTTGTCACGGCAAGCCTAAATAAGTCCAGGAGTAAACATGTGCTTAAGTCACATAATAAGTTGCATGGTCTCTGTGTGCAATAACGGTGTTTAACATGATTTTTGTATGACTACCTCACATACAAGTTCCTCAGTCAAGCAGTGAATTGAAAAAACACAGATTTAACCACAAAGACCAGGGAGGTTCTCCAGTGGCTTGCACAGAAGGGCATCTATTGGTAGATGGGTACAAATTTTAAAAAGCAGACATTGAATATCCCTTTGAGCATGGTGAAGTTAATAAGTACACTTTGTATGGTGTATCAATACACCCAGTCACTACAAAGATACAGGTGTCCTTCCTAACTCAGTTGGCGGAGAGGAAGGAAACCGCTCAGGAATTTCACCATGAGGCCAATGGTGACTTTAAAACAGTTACAGAGTTTTATGGCTGTGATGGGAGAAAACTGAGGATGAATCAACAACATTGTCATTACTCCACACTACTAACCTTGATGACTGAGTGAAAAGAAGGAAGCCTGTACAGAATAAAATATTTAAAAACAAACATGCATCCTGTTTGCAACAAGGTACTAAAGTAATGTTGCAAAGCAATTCACTTTTTTTGTCCTGAATACAAAGTGTTATGTTTGGGGCAAATCCAATATAACACATTACTGAGTACCACTCTCCATTTTCAAGCAGAGTGGTGGCTGCATCATGTTATGGGTATGTGTGTAATCATTAAGGACGGGAGAGCTTTAAATGGAATGGAGATAAGCACAGGCAAAATCCTAGAGGAAACCTGGTTTAGTCTGCTTTCCACCAGACACTGGGAGATGAATTCACCTTTCAGCAGAACAATAACCTAAAACACAAGGCCAAATCTACACTGGAGTTCCTTACCAAGAAGTCAGGGAATGTTGGCCGAGTTACAGTTTTGACTTAAATCTACTTGAAAATCTATGGTAAGACCTGAAAATGGTTGTCTAGCAATGATGAACAACCAATTTGACAGAGCTTGAAGAATTTTTTAAAAGAATAATGGGCAAATGTACAATCCAGGTGTGAAAGCTCTTAAAGCTACGCAAATGCTGCCAAATGTGCTTTCTACAAGGTATTGACTCAGGGGTGTGAATGCTTATGTAAATTAGATGGTTCTGTATTTAATTTTCAATACATTTGCAAAAAAATCAAACAAATACATTGTCACTTAGTCATTATGGGGTACTGTGTGTAGATGGGTGAGAATTATTATTTTTTAATACTTTTTGAATTCAGGCTGTAGCACCATTTTTTTTGTAATAAGTCATGGGGCATGCATACTTTCTGAAGGCACTGTAGCTGCTTCTAATGTTGTTTAGTATTCACATTTTGTAATAAGTCAAGGGGCATGCATACTTTCTGAAGGCACTGTAGCTGCTTCTAATGTTGTTTAGTATTCACATTTTGTAATAAGTCAAGGGGCATGCATACTTTCTGAAGGCACTGTAGCTGCTTCTAATGTTGTTTAGTATTCACATTTTGTAATAAGTCAAGGGGCATGCATACTTTCTGAAGGCACTGTAGCTGCTTCTAATGTTGTTTAGTATTCACATTTTGTAATAAGTCAAGGGGCATGCATACTTTCTGAAGGCACTGTAGCTGCTTCTAATGTTGTTTAGTATTCACATTTTGTAATAAGTCAAGGGGCATGCATACTTTCTGAAGGCACTGTAGCTGCTTCTAATGTTGTTTAGTATTCACATTTTGTAATAAGTCAAGGGGCATGCATACTTTCTGAAGGCACTGTAGCTGCTTCTAATGTTGTTTAGTATTCACATTTTGTAATAAGTCAAGGGGCATGCATACTTTCTGAAGGCACTGTAGCTGCTTCTAATGTTGTTTAGTATTCACATTTTGTAATAAGTCAAGGGGCATGCATACTTTCTGAAGGCACTGTAGCTGCTTCTAATGTTGTTTAGTATTCACATTTTGTAATAAGTCAAGGGGCATGCATACTTTCTGAAGGCACTGTAGCTGCTTCTAATGTTGTTTAGTATTCACATTTTGTAATAAGTCAAGGGGCATGCATACTTTCTGAAGGCACTGTAGCTGCTTCTAATGTTGTTTAGTATTCACATTTTGTAATAAGTCAAGGGGCATGCATACTTTCTGAAGGCACTGTAGCTGCTTCTAATGTTGTTTAGTATTCACATTTTGTAATAAGTCAAGGGGCATGCATACTTTCTGAAGGCACTGTAGCTGCTTCTAATGTTGTTTAGTATTCACATTTTGTAATAAGTCAAGGGGCATGCATACTTTCTGAAGGCACTGTAGCTGCTTCTAATGTTGTTTAGTATTCACATTTTGTAATAAGTCAAGGGGCATGCATACTTTCTGAAGGCACTGTAGCTGCTTCTAATGTTGTTTAGTATTCACATTTTGTAATAAGTCAAGGGGCATGCATACTTTCTGAAGGCACTGTAGCTGCTTCTAATGTTGTTTAGTATTCACATTTTGTAATAAGTCAAGGGGCATGCATACTTTCTGAAGGCACTGTAGCTGCTTCTAATGTTGTTTAGTATTCACATTTTGTAATAAGTCAAGGGGCATGCATACTTTCTGAAGGCACTGTAGCTGCTTCTAATGTTGTTTAGTATTCACATTTTGTAATAAGTCAAGGGGCATGCATACTTTCTGAAGGCACTGTAGCTGCTTCTAATGTTGTTTAGTATTCACATTTTGTAATAAGTCAAGGGGCATGCATACTTTCTGAAGGCACTGTAGCTGCTTCTAATGTTGTTTAGTATTCACATTTTGTAATAAGTCAAGGGGCATGCATACTTTCTGAAGGCACTGTAGCTGCTTCTAATGTTGTTTAGTATTCACATTTTGTAATAAGTCAAGGGGCATGCATACTTTCTGAAGGCACTGTAGCTGCTTCTAATGTTGTTTAGTATTCACATTTTGTAATAAGTCAAGGGGCATGCATACTTTCTGAAGGCACTGTAGCTGCTTCTAATGTTGTTTAGTATTCACATTTTGTAATAAGTCAAGGGGCATGCATACTTTCTGAAGGCACTGTAGCTGCTTCTAATGTTGTTTAGTATTCACATTTTGTAATAAGTCAAGGGGCATGCATACTTTCTGAAGGCACTGTAGCTGCTTCTAATGTTGTTTAGTATTCACATTTTGTAATAAGTCAAGGGGCATGCATACTTTCTGAAGGCACTGTAGCTGCTTCTAATGTTGTTTAGTATTCACATTTTGTAATAAGTCAAGGGGCATGCATACTTTCTGAAGGCACTGTAGCTGCTTCTAATGTTGTTTAGTATTCACATTTTGTAATAAGTCAAGGGGCATGCATACTTTCTGAAGGCACTGTAGCTGCTTCTAATGTTGTTTAGTATTCACATTTTGTAATAAGTCAAGGGGCATGCATACTTTCTGAAGGCACTGTAGCTGCTTCTAATGTTGTTTAGTATTCACATTTTGTAATAAGTCAAGGGGCATGCATACTTTCTGAAGGCACTGTAGCTGCTTCTAATGTTGTTTAGTATTCACATTTTGTAATAAGTCAAGGGGCATGCATACTTTCTGAAGGCACTGTAGCTGCTTCTAATGTTGTTTAGTATTCATATTTTGTAATAAGTCAAGGGGCATGCATACTTTCTGAAGGCACTGTAGCTGCTTCTAATGTTGTTTAGTATTCACATTTTGTAATAAGTCAAGGGGCATGCATACTTTCTGAAGGCACTGTAGCTGCTTCTAATGTTGTTTAGTATTCACATTTTGTAATAAGTCAAGGGGCATGCATACTTTCTGAAGGCACTGTAGCTGCTTCTAATGTTGTTTAGTATTCACATTTTGTAATAAGTCAAGGGGCATGCATACTTTCTGAAGGCACTGTAGCTGCTTCTAATGTTGTTTAGTATTCACATTTTGTAATAAGTCAAGGGGCATGCATACTTTCTGAAGGCACTGTAGCTGCTTCTAATGTTGTTTCGTATTCACATTTTGTAATAAGTCAAGGGGCATGCATACTTTCTGAAGGCACTGTAGCTGCTTCTAATGTTGTTTCGTATTCACATTTTGTAATACGTCAAGGGGCATGCATACTTTCTGAAGGCACTGTAGCTGCTTCTAATGTTGTTTAGTATTCACATTTTGTAATAAGTCAAGGGGCATGCATACTTTCTGAAGGCACTGTAGCTGCTTCTAATGTTGTTTAGTATTCACATTTTGTAATAAGTCAAGGGGCATGCATACTTTCTGAAGGCACTGTAGCTGCTTCTAATGTTGTTTAGTATTCACATTTTGTAATAAGTCAAGGGCATGCATACTTTCTGAAGGCACTGTAGCTGCTTCTAATGTTGTTTAGTATTCACATTTTGTAATAAGTCAAGGGGCATGCATACTTTCTGAAGGCACTGTAGCTGCTTCTAATGTTGTTTAGTATTCACATTTTGTAATACGTCAAGGGGCATGCATACTTTCTGAAGGCACTGTAGCTGCTTCTAATGTTGTTTAGTATTCACATTTTGTAATAAGTCAAGGGGCATGCATACTTTCTGAAGGCACTGTAGCTGCTTCTAATGTTGTTTAGTATTCACATTTTGTAATAAGTCAAGGGGCATGCATACTTTCTGAAGGCACTGTAGCTGCTTCTAATGTTGTTTATTATTCACATTTTGTAATAAGTCAAGGGGCATGCATACTTTCTGAAGGCACTGTAGCTGCTTCTAATGTTGTTTAGTATTCACATTTTGAACGTGGCCTTTTATGTAAGCCGCTTGTGTGATTTCGGTTCCACTGGACTTGCAAATGTCACCCCTTGTGGCTGACGGTAAGCACCTGCTCAGATCACACAACATGAGGTCATCCCCTTGGCAACATGAGATCATGGCTGACCAATAGATAAACGGTGTATACCTCCCACACGATCGATCACTCAGGGTGAGTGTTTATCATCACACACAACCCATTGTCAGTTTACCTCACAATTTAAACAAGGTAGCCAACTCAATTGTAACCATCCCTAGTCACTTTTGCTATTCAACCTCACTCGTCTCCTTTTGTCCAAATTGACAGTCCCTCTCTCTCCATTCAACCTTTTCAACGGCAGATGTCTGTCTAAAGGTATGGCCTACTACCCGCCTCAATAGTGGAAGTAGACAGGTACAACATGACTAACTCATTCACCTTTAATGATGCACAATGTAGCCACAAGGCGAGGAGGATGTTTTATTGCCCAACTAAAGACACACCCGCTGTAGTGAAAGCACTGACGAGTAACAAGGAAACCGCCTGTCTCTTTTTTTAAAAAAACTATTGTGACAACTAATTTAGTCAACAAACTGATTTAGTCAATAACAGTAGTCTATTCCCTTCACATGCTTATTTATTTCTGTACTGAAATCAGAGTTCAGAGCATAATGAAGATTCATTGGGAAAGAGCCTCGTCTGGCCAATTCTTATCCGAACCGTACAATATGACACATCATCCAAAAGCAGCAGCGTGTTGTTTAGTTACTCACCTTTGTGTCCTCCTCACCCGGGTACTCATCATAGTCATAACCATGAGTGAGATTGGTGACATTGAGAATCCAAAGGACTAAAGATAATATCCACATGGTGTGTCTGGGATGAAAGGGGGAGCGGGAGGAGGACGAGGGGGAGATGATGAAGGATCAGCTAATGCCCCACAGTTGAACTCTCATCCCACAGAGCACAAGGATCTCCTCGTTCCTTAGCCAGGAACTGACCTTGAGATAAGATGAGCCCCGTAGAGTGCCTTTCAAACACAGCATTTTCCTCCAGGAAGGATTTTCTTTCACTTCGTACAGCATGTGAGACCACTTTCATTGTTTCATTCCAACTATTTCCATCGCTACTCCCTTGAGTTTCCCTCTGAAGGCTTTGTATTTGGGATCAGATCCTTGTAGATGATCTTAATCAGAAAAGAGGTGTAGAGATTGAGAGGCCAGATTCCATAGGGGCTCCTGCAGGTCCAGATGGGGTGAGAGAGTGTAGGGTTGTGTCTGTCTCCAGTGAAGCCCGAGTACAGAGGAAGTGAGCGCAGACACATGTGACAGCAGGCAGGCTCCCTCGGCAGAGTGCCCTCCTTTCTCTCTCTCCCTTTCACTCTCTCTGTTTTGGGAGTAGCTGCAACCGCCTCTCCAGACTGGGAGTTAGTGTGTGTGTGTGAGCCTGTGTACCAGCGAGTACTGTTGTCTCTGACGCTTGGTGAGCACACTTTTTAAGGTGCTATATTTTCAATATCTACAGTATAATCTCTTATTTTCATATGCTCACTCTGTATATTTCCCTGTAACATGCTGAGGCAATGTGCTTCTCCAGAAAGGTGTTCGTATCTGACTTGGCCTCTTCTCTTATCACCATACCACCTGGCCTCCTGCTTTTCAGGGTGGTCTACTGTACTGCTCTGTAAAGCGGGGAGAAGCAGATTGTCTACTGTCCTCCTCGACCCTCCCATCGCCGACAGTCTACAGTAAACTTTAGATATGTCATGCCTGTCTTTGTAAATCCCTGACATGGGTGTCAATGCTGGCATGGTGGTCTAGTGAGTGAATAGTCAGTCCAACTGTACAGCAATGTTTATTTTCATGGATGATTGAGCAGCAGAAGGAGTTGTGGTCATTTGTAGCTAAGTTGGTAGAACATAGTGCTTGTAAAGCCGGGGTAGTGGGTTTGATTCCTGGGACCACCCATATGTAAAAATGTACACATGCATTACTGTAAATTGCTTTGGATAAAAGCATCTGCTAAATGGCAATTGTTTTTATTTTAGTAGTACAGATAGGGCTGTTTATGAGTTACTATGCTGTATGAAAGGATTTACACATTTTGAGTCATTGAATATGGCTATGCTGAGAAGTTGACTTCCCTGATTTCTTGGTACAGTCTTAGAAAAAAGCTTCCGAAAGGGTATTTCGGCTGTCCCGACAGAAGAATCCTCTTTGGTTCCAGGTAGAACCCCTTTGGGTTCCATGTAGAACCCTCTGTGGAAAGGGTTCTACCTGAAACCCAAAAGGGTTTTTACCTGTAATCAAAAGGGTTCTACCTGGAACCAATAAGGGTTCTTCAAAGGGTTCTCCTATGGGGACAGCCAAATAACCCTTTTAGGTTCTAGATAGCACCTTTTTTCCCCCGAAGAGTGTATTGATGCAATGGACTTTAATCAATATCTGCAAAGCAATCTCACATCATACTTGTTGAATGCGGTTGTTTGAGTCCACCTAGTGTAAAACTGCTATACCTCTGTCGTCATCATGCTGCTGGCGTGGGGACAGCCAGCCAGGCAGAGAGTATGGCTCGGCTCCGGCCAGCCACAGTCATTACACTTAATGGGCTCAATCCTCTCAAGTAGGGCCATGTTTATCCCGATCCTAATGAACATCTCCCCATCTACAATATCTGGCTAATTCAATTCTCCCACAGACAAAACACTCATTTCCACCCAACAACTGCTCTGTTTCCCCCATTGTTTTCTCCCGGATGATAGAGACATACTGTAGCCTGGAGGTTTTTTGGGGGGGGAGGTGTTTTCAAACTGAGACACACTCACATAACATACTGTATAACTGGAGCACAAGTGTTCTGTATATGAATTGTCTCTAAGTTGGAGTAACAGAGAAAGTAAATGGAAGACGAGTGGTATTGCAGGGTGAAAGTCAGCAGCTGGCCATCGTATGCTGTAAGCTCAACAGCTCGTCATTGGGACTACCAAAGATTGCTCCAGTTTGTAGACTAGACAATATTCTGCATGACACAGTAGTGATGAGCAGCTCCTCTCTCGGGCCACAACTCTCTTCTCTCCACATACCCTTTTTTTATAAATGTCAAATGTTATGAGTACAAATCTTGCTAGTGCCTTTAGTGCTGGAGGCGATCAAGGCTTTTGTAGTGCACAGTAGCAGGTCTTGCCAGTGCATATCTGAAATATCTGTGTGTGGTAGATCCCTTACTATTGGGGACGTGTTGGAGCTCGCATCTAACGCAACTCACAAACGTGAACTCTACAACGAGGCAAAAGGGGATTACAATATGGCTGGATTGGTAGACAATAACCATAAAGTAGATCAAATCTACGCTGCATTTTGGGGTTGGATTGCCACGTTAAATGTGCACGTCAAATGTCAAATTTGAAGGATGTGTAAAGCATGAAGTTGGTATACGCGATTCATAAACGACACGCTGTTAGATGCAATAGATCTCTGTAGATTCTCTTAGCAGATGTGATCTAATCACAACGAAGGGTTGATGGGCAACAGATGCCGGAAAATGAGTTTTATTCTGCCAAATAGAAGAAGACAAAGGTAATTGAAATGTCATCCCAGTGTGTAACGTTACAGACAAAGGCTGCAGGTGAGACATGAGAACAAGGCGGAAGCTTTTCAGATCCAGCCTCAGACCCAGTAAATCTCTGCGATGTGAGTGACAGGCAGGTTCCCAGGAACCTGCTCTGGATTAATGGCAGGAAACACGATGGAATGTTGTCTTTCTCCAACATACACTGTGGGCCATGGCCTGGGGCCCTCAATGGTTTCACAGGAAAACACAAACCCAAACACCATTATCATAGAACCAAGACAGATCTATGTTACTGTATGTACCCATTAGAGATTGAGGTTTCAGCACTTTTCAGAAGGCAACTCTGAAAGCGAAGACTTTGTTTGGATTTGTTTTGTAATTCCTTTAAATATAGAAGGCCTCTCAAACTATTTTGTCTCAGACAAATATAGCCCTCAGGCGTCTTGTAAAATGCCAAGCTTTCATGAAAGTTTGGGAAAGGGCTCGAAAGGTTAATACAGCAATGTCCTTTGCTGAGAGCACAGTAGGGAGAATTCGTTATCTGACAGTGGACCTCGTTTTCATACCTATTGTATGTCTGAGGGGTTTTATTAGAAGGAAACGTTGGTCTCGGGCTAGTCTGAAGTTACTCTCAGTGAGCCACACTCCAAGCTGTCTGGCTCATAACAACGTAATAGAACGGGCTATAGAAAGTACGTGATGTGGCCACACAGAGAGGAGGATGTCGGTGAGGGTCGATCTGAGATGGAGCCGAGTGGCTGTTTTGTTAGAACTCTGTTAATAAATTGTGTGCAAGGGTACCCCCTAGTGTCACAAACAGTCACATACAGGGGAATGAGGTCAATTGGGCAACTGTCCATGAAAGATCGGCATAAATGACAGTTATTCACCTGTGGATTGTCATCACTCTGCCTTACCTTTTTTATATCCAACCCCTCTTCTGAATTCTTATTTTTTGATGGTTAGTTTTTGTGCTTATGAAGGGCGGGTGTCATCTTCCAGAATTGCAAAAAAGTAACTTGACTGTTTTTTGCAATGTCTGGACTCTTTGTTTTCAAGAAATGTGTGCAAAATTCAGCACTTCCTGGTAGTAAAAATAAAAGCTAATATGCACATTTTTGGGTATGTGTATACACAATCGACTTCCTCAAGACAAGTTACATGCATGGGAAAGTGTACCCTTTACCGGGACTGGTTATGTGGAGTCAATGAAATTCATAGCATTACACTCCACAGTGGTGTCAAGTTGGTTGGATGTCCTTTGGGTGGTGGGGTATTCTTGAGACGCACAGGAAACTGTTGAGCGTGAAAAACCCACCAGTGTTGCCGTTCTTGACACCTGGCACCTACTACCATAACCTGTTCAAGGCACTTAAAGCTATTGTCTTGCCCGTTCACTCTCTGAATGGAACACATACACAATCCATGTCTCAAGGCTTAAAAATCTTAATCTACAAAAATAAAGTGGATTTAACAAGTGACGTCAATAAGGGATCATAGCTTTCACCTGGATTCACTTGGTCACCTGGAAAGAGCAGGTGTCTTTAATGTTTTGTACACTCAGTATATATTTAAGTGATAATGCTCGGGAAGCCGGTGTTTGTAGGATATATTGGCACGAACACCGGCTCTGAGGGAATTATCACTTTTATAAAAGGGGTTACCAACATTTTCAAAAAATGATTGAAATGATTGAAACGTGTTTTAAGGAATTTATTCATACTATTTCATACTTCCACGAGATATTCACCCCAGTCTGAGGTCCTGAGCGCTTGGATGCTGGTTTGCATCAAGGATCTCTCTGTAATTTGCTCCGTTCATCTTCCCCTCAATCCTGACTAGTCTCAGTCCCTGCCGCTGAAAAACATCCCCACCGCATGATGCTGCCACCACCATGCTTCACATTAGGGATGGTGCCAGGTTTTCTCTAGACGCTTGGCATTCAGGCCTTCGAGTTCAATCTTGGTTTCATCAGACCAGAGAATCTTGTTTCTCATGGTCTGAGTCCTTTAGGTGCCTTTTTGGAAAACTCCAAGCGGGCTGTCATGTGCCTTTTACTGAGGAGTGGCTGCCGTCTGGCCACTCTACCATAAAAGCCTGATTGGTGGAGTGCTGCAGAGATGGTTGTCCTTCTGGAAGGTTCTGCCATCTCTACAGAGGAGCTTTGTCAGAGTGAGCATCGTGTTCTTGATCACCTCCCTGACCAAAGCCTTTCTCACCCGATTTTGTCAGTTTGGCCAGGCGGCCAGCTCTGGGAAGAGTCTTGATGGTTTCAAACTTCTTCCTTTATAAGAATTTATTTTTTATTTATTTATTTCACCTTTATTTAACCAGGTAGGCTAGTTGAGAACACCTTTATTTAACCAGGTAGGCTAGTTGAGAACACCTTTATTTAACCAGGTAGGCAAGTTGAGAACAAGTTCTCATTTACAATTGCGACCTGGCCAAGATAAAGCAAAGCAGTTCGACAGATAAAACGACACTTTTGCTTTTGATACCATCGATCACCACATTCTTTTGGAGAGATTGGAAACCCAAATTGGTCTACACGGACATGTTCTGGCCTGGTTTAGATCTTATCTGTCGGAAAGATATCAGTTTGTCTCTGTGAATGGTTTGTCCTCTGACAAATCAACTGTAAATTTCGGTGTTCCTCAAGGTTCCGTTTTAGGACCACTATTGTTTTCACTATATATTTTACCTCTTGGGGATGTTATTCGAAAACATAATGTAAACTTTCACTGCTATGCGGATGACACACAGCTGTACATTTCAATGAAACATGGTGAAGCCCCAAAATTGCCCTCGCTAGAAGCATGTGTTTCAGACATAAGGAAGTGGATGGCTGCAAACTTTCTACTATTAAACTCGGACAAAACAGAGATGCTTGTTCTAGGTCCCAAGAAACAAAGAGATCTTCTGTTGAATCTGACAATTAATCTTAATGGTTGTACAGTCGTCTCAAATAAAACTGTGAAGGACCTCGGCGTTACTCTGGACCCTGATCTCTCTTTTGAAGAACATATCAAGACCATTTCGAGGACAGCTTTTTTCCATCTACGTAACATTGCAAAAATCAGAAACTTTCTGTCCAAAAATGATGCAGAAAAATTAATCCATGCTTTTGTCACTTCTAGGTTAGACTACTGCAATGCTCTATTTTCCGGCTACCCGGATAAAGCACTAAATAAACTTCAGTTAGTGCTAAATACGGCTGCTAGAATCCTGACTAGAACCAAAAAATTTGATCATATTACTCCAGTGCTAGCCTCTCTACACTGGCTTCCTGTCAAAGCAAGGGCTGATTTCAAGGTTTTACTGCTAACCTACAAAGCATTACATGGGCTTGCTCCTACATATCTCTCTGATTTGGTCCTGCCGTACATACCTATACGTACGCTACGGTCACAAGACGCAGGCCTCCTAATTGTCCCTAGAATTTCTAAGCAAACAGCTGGAGGCAGGGCTTTCTCCTATAGAGCTCCATTTTTATGGAACGGTCTGCCTACCCATGTCAGAGACGCAAACTCGGTCTCAACCTTTAAGTCTTTACTGAAGACTCATCTCTTCAGTGGGTCATATGATTGAGTGTAGTCTGGCCCAGGAGTGGGAAGGTGAACGGAAAGGCTCTGGAGCAACGAACCGCCCTTGCTGTCTCTGCCTGGCCGGTTCCCCTCTTTCCACTGGGATTCTCTGCCTCTAACCCTATTACAGGGGCTGAGTCACTGGCTTGCTGGGGCTCTCTCATGCTGTCCCTGGAGGGGGTGCGTCACCTGAGTGGGTTGATTCACTGTTGTGGTCATCCTGTCTGGGTTGGCGCCCCCCCCCCCCCTTGGGTTGTGCCGTGGCGGAGATCTTTGTGGGCTATACTCAGCCTTGTCTCAGGATGGTAAGTTGGTGGTTGAAGATATCCCTCTAGTGGTGTGGGGGCTGTGCTTTGGCAAAGTGGGTGGGGTTATATCCTTCCTGTTTGGCCCTGTCCGGGGGTGTCCTCGGATGGGGCCACAGTGTCTCCTGACCCCTCCTGTCTCAGCCTCCAGTATTTATGCTGCAGTAGTTTATGTGTCGGGGGGCTGGGGTCAGTTTGTTATATCTGGAGTACTTCTCCTGTCCTATTCGGTGTCCTGTGTGAATCTAAGTGTGCGTTCTCTAATTCTCTCCTTCTCTCTTTCTTTCTCTCTCTCGGAGGACCTGAGCCCTAGGACCATGCCCCAGGACTACCTGACATGATGACTCCTTGCTGTCCCCAGTCCACCTGGCCATGCTGCTGTTCCAGTTTCAACTGACCTGAGCCCTAGGACCATGCCCCAGGACTACCTGACATGATGACTCCTTGCTGTCCCCAGTCTACCTGGCCATGCTGCTGCTCCAGTTTCAACTTCCACCTGACTGTGCTGCTGCTCTAGTTTCAACTGTTCTGCCTTATTATTATTCGACCATGCTGGTCATTTATGAACATTGAACATCTTGACCATGTTCTGTTATAATCTCCACCCGGCACAGCCAGAAGAGGACTGGCCACCCCACATAGCCTGGTTCCTCTCTAGGTTTCTTCCTAGGTATTGGCCTTTCTAGGGAGTTTTTCCTAGCCACCGTGCTTCTCCACCTGCATTGCTTGCTGTTTGGGGTTTTAGGCTGGGTTTCTGTACAGCACTTTGAGATATCAGCTGATGTACGAAGGGCTATATAAATAAATTTGATTTGATTTGATTTGATTTGACACAGAGTTACACATGGAGTAAAAACAAACATACAGTCAATAATGCAGTATAAACAAGTCTATATACAATGTGAGCAAATGAGGTGAGAAGGGAGGTAAAGGCAAAAAAGGCCATGATGGCAAAGTAAATACAATATAGCAAGTCAAATAGTGGAATGGTAGTTTTACAATGAAAGAATGTGTAAAGTAAAAAAATATGGGGTGCAAAGGAGCAAAATAAATACATTAATTAAAATTAAATACAGTTGGGAAAGAGGTAGTTGTTTGGGCTAAATTATAGGTGGGCTATGTACAGGTGCAGTAATCTGTGAGCTGCTCTGACAGTTGGTGCTTAAAGCTAGTGAGGGAGATAAGTGTTTCCAGTTTCAGAGATTTTTGTAGTTCGTTCCAGTCATTGGCAGCAGAGAACTGGAAGGAGAGGCGGCCAAAGAAAGAATTGGTTTTGGGGGTGACTAGAGAGATATACCTGCTGGAGCGTGTGCTACAGGTGGGAGATGCTATGGTGACCAGCGAGCTGAGATAAGGGGGGACTTTACCTAGCAGGGTCTTGTAGATGACATGGAGCCAGTGGGTTTGGCGACGAGTATGAAGCGAGGGCCAGCCAACGAGAGCGTCCAGGTCGCAATGGTGGGTAGTATATGGGGCTTTGGTGATAAAATGGACTGCACTGTGATAGACTGCATCCAATTTGTTGAGTAGGGTATTGGAGGCTATTTTGTAAATGACATCGCCAAAGTCGAGGATTGGTAGGATGGTCAGTTTTACATGGGTATGTTTGGCAGCATGAGTGAAGGATGCTTTGTTGCGAAATAGGAAGCCAATTCTAGATTTAACTTTGGATTGGAGATGTTTGATATGGGTCTGGAAGGAGAGTTTACAGTCTAACCAGACACCTAAGTATTTGTAGTTGTCCACGTATTCTAAGTCAGAGCCGTCCAGAGTAGTGATGTTGGACAGGCGGGTAGGTGCAGGTAGCGATCGGTTGAAGAGCATGCATTTAGTTTTACTTGTATTTAAGAGCAATTGGAGGCCACGGAAGGAGAGTTGTATGGCATTGAAACTTGCCTGGAGGGTTGTTAACACAGTGTCCAAAGAAGGGCCGGAAGTATACAGAATGGTGTCGTCTGCGTAGAGGTGGATCAGGGACTCACCAGCAGCAAGAGCGACCTCATTGATGTATACAGAGAAGAGAGTCGGTCCAAGAATTGAACCCTGTGGCACCCCCATAGAGACTGCCAGAGGTCCGGACAGCAGACCCTCCGATTTGACACACTGAACTCTATCAGAGAAGTAGTTGGTGAACCAGGCGAGGCAATCATTTGAGAAACCAAGGCTGTCGAGTCTGCCGATGAGGATATGGTGATTGACAGAGTCGAAAGCCTTGGCCAGATCAATGAATACGGCTGCACAGTAATGTTTCTTATCGATGGCGGTTAAGATATCGTTTAGGACCTTGAGCGTGGCTGAGGTGCACCCATGACCAGCTCTGAAACCAGATTGCATAGCAGAGAAGGTATGGTGAGATTCGAAATGGTCGGTAATCTGTTTGTTGACTTGGCTTTCGAAGACCTTAGAAAGGCACGGTAGGATAGATATAGGTCTGTAGCAGTTTGGGTCAAGAGTGTCCCCCCCTTTGAAGAGGGGGATGACCGCAGCTGCTTTCCAATCTTTGGGAATCTCAGACGACACGAAAGAGAGGTTGAACAGGCTAGTAATAAGGGTGGCAACAATTTCGGCAGATAATTTTAGAAAGAAAGGGTCCAGATTGTCTAGCCCGGCTGATTTGTAGGGGTCCAGATTTTGCAGCTCTTTCAGAACATCAGCTGAATGGATTTGGGAGAAGGAGAAATGGGGAAGGCTTGGGCGAGTTGCTGTTGGGGGTGCAGTGCTGTTGTCCGGGGTAGGAGTAGCCAGGTGGAAAGCATGGCCAGCCGTAGAAAAATGCTTATTGAAATTCTCAATTATGGTGGATTTATCGGTGGTGACAGTGTTTCCTATCTTCAGTGCAGTGGGCAGCTGGGAGGAGGTGTTCTTATTCTCCATGGACTTTACAGTGTCCCAGAACTTTTTTGAGTTAGTGTTGCAGGAAGCAAATTTCTGCTTGAAAAAGCTAGCCTTGGCTTTTCTAACTGCCTGTGTATAATGGTTTCTAGCTTCCCTGAACAGCTGCATATCACGGGGGCTGTTTGATGCTAATGCAGAACGCCATAGGATGTTTTTGTGTTGGTTAAGGGCAGTCAGGTCTGGGGAGAACCAAGGGCTATATCTGTTCCTGGTTCTAAATTTCTTGAATGGGGCATGTTTATTTAAGATGGTTAGGAAGGCATTTTTTTAAAATATCCAGGCATCCTCTACTGACGGGATGAGATCAATATCCTTCCAGGATACCCCGTCCAGGTCGATTAGAAAGGCCTGCTCGCAGAAGTGTTTCAGGGAGCGTTTTACAGTGATGAGTGGAGGTCGTTTGACCGCTGACCCATTACGGATGCAGGCAATGAGGCAGTGATCGCTGAGATCTTGGTTGAAGACAGCAGAGGTGTATTTAGAGGGGAAGTTGGTTAGGATGATATCTATGAGGGTGCCCGTGTTTAAGGCTTTGGGGAGGTACCTGGTAGGTTCATTGATAATTTGTGTGAGATTGAGGGCATCAAGTTTAGATTGTAGGATGGCTGGGGTGTTAAGCATGTTCCAGTTTAGGTCGCCTAGCAGCACGAACTCTGAAGATAGATGGGGGGCAATCAGTTCACATATGGTGTCCAGAGCACAGCTGGGGGCAGAGGGTGGTCTATAGCAGGCGGCAACGGTGAGAGACTTGTTTTTAGATAGGTGGATTTTTAAAAGTAGAAGTTCAAATTGTTTGGGTACAGACCTGGATAGTAGGACAGAACTCTGCAGGCTATCTTTGCAGTAGATTGCAACACCGCCCCCTTTGGCAGTTCTATCTTGTCTGAAAATGTTGTAGTTTGGAATTAAAATGTCTGAATTTTTGGTGGTCTTCCTAAGCCAGGATTCAGACACAGATAGAACATCCGGGTTGGCAGAGTGTGCTAAAGCAGTGAATAGAACAAACTTAGGGAGGAGGCTTCTAATGTTAACATGCATGAAACCAAGGCTATTACGGTTACAGAAGTCGTCAAAAGAGAGCGCCTGGGGAATAGGAGTGGAGCTAGGCACTGCAGGGCCTGGATTCACCTCTACATCGCCAGAGGAACATAGGAGGAGTAGAATAAGGGTACGTCTAAAAGCTATGAGAATTGGTCGTCTAGAACGTCTGGAACATAGAGTAAAAGGAGGTTTCTGGGGGGCGATAAAATAGCATCAAGGTATAATGTACAGACAAATGTATGGTAGGATGTGAATACAGTGGAGGTAAACCTAGGTATTGAGTGATGAAGAGAGAGATATTGTCTCTAGAAACATCGTTGAAACCAGGAGATGTCATTGCATGTGTGGGTGGTGGAACTAATAGGTTGGATAAGGTATAGTGAGCAGGACTAGAGGCTCTACAGTGAAATAAGCCAATAAACACTAACCAGAACAGCAATGGACAAGACATATTGACATTAAGGAGAGGCATGCTTAGTCGAGTGATCAAAAGGGTCCGGTGAGTGGAGAGGTTGGTTGGTGATTTAGACAGCTAGCCAGGGCATCGGTAGCAAGCTAGCATAGGATGGAGGTCTGTTGTTAGCCACCTCTTGCGTTCCGTCAGTAGATTAGTGGGGTTCCGTGTGGTAGAGGGGATTAATCCAAATCACACAACAACAACAAAAATAAAAACAATAGATATAGTTATAGAGGCCCAAGAAGAAAACATAATAATAACAATAAAAAAATAAAAAAATTGTCCGATTGTCTATTCAGATAGCAGCCGGTAAGACAGCTATCGGTTAGCAGGCCGCAGATGGGCGTTCAGGTAACGTCGCGACGGAGGAGCCAGCCGAATAACTCCTTCGGGTAGATAACGTCGGCAGTCCAGTTGTGAAGGCCCGGTGGGGCTCCGCGAAGGCAGTAAAATGGGTCCGGATAGGTGACTGCAGCCCAGGTGTGATTGATGGAACTCAGGAGTGATTGACGGAGCTTGCTAGATCCGGAATAATTGATGTTTGCTCCGGAATCGACGAAGGCCGATAGTCACACGGATTGCAGCTAGCTAGCTGTGAGATCCGGGTATGAATGTCCAGAGAGCAGTCGAAATCCAGGGACATGGAGAGAAAAATTGGTCCGGTATGTTCCGTTCCGAGCCGCGCTGCACCGTACAGAACTGGCGATAGATTTTCGAGCTAAAGGGTAGCTGATGACCACAAACCGTGGTTAGCTGAATACTAACGATTTGCCAGTAGAGGAGCTAACTAGCTTCTGAACTAGCTTCTGGATTAGCTTCTGGCTAGTTTCAGGCTAGCTTCTTGGAGTTTCTGGCTAGCTTCTTGGAGGATTACAGATCTGAGGTAAATAATACTTTTTTATAAATATACATTGGTGAGGCGGGTTGCAGGAGAGTGTTTTGAAGATGAGTTGATGGAAAATAAAAATAAAATGTATGTGAAAAAGTTGTAAATATATATATATATATACAGGACACGACAAGACGAGGACAAAAGACGTCTGAACTGCTATGCCACCTTGGATGATGGAGGCCACTGTGTTCTTAGGGACCTTAAATGCTGCAGACATTTTTTGGTACCCTTCCCCAGATCTCTGTCTCAACGCAATCCTGTCTCGGAGCTCTATGGACAATTCCTTCCTTAGGCTGTAATGTTCCAAAATGTGGAAAAGTCAAAGGGTCCAAATGCACTGTATATATATATACTGTACCAGTCAAAGTTTGGACACACCTGCTCATTCAAGGTTTTTCTTTATTTATACTATTTTCTTCATTGTAGAATAATAGTGAAGACATCAAAACTATGAAATAATCATATAGTAACCAAAAACAAAACAAAAATATTTTAGATTGTTCAAAGTAGCCACCTTTTGCCTTGATGACAGCTTTGCACACTCTTGGCATTCTCTCAACCAGCTTCATGAGGAATGCTTTTCCATCAGTCTTGAAGGAGTTCCCACATATGCTTAGCACTTGTTGGCTGCTTTTCCTTCACTCTGCGGTCTAATTGATCCCAAACCATCTCAGTTGGGTTGAGGTCGGGTGATTGTGGAGGCCAGGTCATCTGATGCAGCACTCAATCACTCTCCTTGGTCAAATAGCCCTTACACAGCCTGGAGGTGTGATTTGGGTCATTGTCCTGTTGAAGTCAAATTATAAGCTCAAACCAGATGGGATGGTGTATTGCTGCAGAATGCTGTGGTAGCCATGCTGGTTAAGTTTGCCTTGAATAAAAAATAAATAAGAGAGTGACACCAACAAAGCACCATCACACCTCCTCCTCCATGCTTCACGGTGGGAACCACACGTGTACACATCATCCATTCACCTTTAGCGGTTGGAACCAAGAATCTGAAATTTGGACTCATCAGACCAATGGTCAGATTTCCACTGGTCTAATGTCCATTGCTCATGTTTCTTGGCCCAAGCAAGTCTCTTCTTCTTATTGGTGTCCTTTAGTGGTTTATTTGCAGCAATTTGACCATGAAAGCCTGATTCACGCAGTCTCCTCTGTTATTTGGGCTGCAATCTGAGGTTCAGTTAACTCTAATGAATTTATATTCTGCAGCAGAGGTAACACTGAGTCTTCCTTTCCTGTGGAAGTCCTCATGAGAGCCAGTTTCATCATAGCGCGTGATGGTTTTTGCGACTGCACTTGAAGAAACTTTGAAAGTTCTTGAAGTTTTCCGCACAATAACTGATTGGCTCAAAAACTTTAAGAAAGAAAGAAATTCCACAAATGAACTTTTAACAAGGCACACCTGTTAATTGAAATTGATTCCAGGTCACTACCTTGTGAAGCTGGTGTTGAGCCAAGAGTTACAGTACGTTTCAGTTGAATGTAAAGCATTTCTTACGCTGAACAGAAATCATTTGGTTCCATTGAAGTTCACACACTTCAGATTTTCAAACACTCAAGAATAACTTTCAAAAGAGACTATGTTGCTACTATACACTATAATAGTAAAACGTTTGCAATAACTATGTCTTTTTGTGCTGCTAAGGTGTGCTGAAATGTTGATCTCAGTTCAGTGAAATTGGTGTTGAGAATTTTGGAAACATAAAGCTGCATATGTAACTGCCTTTATCCTCCAATAGACATTCATCAAGTTTATCAAGCCGGTTAGATCAGTTAGTTGTCACGGTCGAAGAGGAGAGGCGAGAAGGATCGGAGGACCAAAATGCGGCGTAATATGTGTTCATGTTGAATGTTTAATAAAGAAAGAACTGAACACTGAAACACTATACAAAAACAGTAAACAAAATAACAACCGTGAAGCTACTGCTGCGCTGAAACAAGCCATCAACATAGACAATCACCCACCAAACCCAACACCAAACAGGCTACCTAAATATGGTTCCCAATCAGAGACAATGACGAACACCTGCCTCTGATTGAGAACCATATCAGGCCAAACATAGAACTAGACAAACTAGACATGTAACATAGAATGCCCACTCAGATCACACCCTGACCAACCAAAACATAGAAACATACAAAGCAAACTATGGTCAGGGTGTGACATTAGTAAAGTATCTCATAAATGTTAAAGGTACATTATCTAGAAATCCCTCAGCCATTTCCTGGTTGCTAACATTCTAATAGAATGCCTCATTTCAGTTTATGACTAAACAAGCAAGTATAGTGTTGTGAATCATTGTACCGTCTAAACCGCTGTGAAATAACAAAAGATATGGTTTTTTTCAGCTGCTTGAAGCTTGTGTACAAAATAGAAAGTGAAAGATGCAAAAACTAAACTTGTGAACGGAAAAGCAGTGCACAGAACAGAAATAGTGCACAGAACAGATCTACTGCTTCTTAGACTTGCTTTCACTGCGAATGACAGATCTATAATTTCTATGTGAATTTGGTGGGGTCACCCAAAAGCGTACATATTGCAGCTTTAAAGATAATTAGATTTATATGACCTAATTATGAGCTTTTGGTCATTTGATCAATGATCAAGGCATAAAAGCTTAGTTCCCAATGTTGCTTACTGGCAGCTACTGTATGGCACTGAAATCATGTTCAGTACAATGAGAATCAAGACATTTGGATAAACTGGTGTGTATCCACCCATCTCTTGCCTGTGATTGACAGATGTTAACGTGAATGTATAGTCATTGATGATGGTCTGATGTGCTCTCAGCAGAACTGGTAGTTGTTCTTTTTCATCAGGGGCTCCTCCTCTCCCTCCTGGTTCAGTGTCTGATCACAATCCCCATTCGTCTTAGCTGGGTCCCCCTGCTGTGGGGTCTTATCCTGCACATTCCTGTAGGTCTGGCAGAAGTCAGGATACTTAGTATCACATTCAAAAACGTTTTTTTTTTCTCCCACCAAATGATATTCTTCCACAAACTCTAAATACATTTTAGAAGTACAGTAGATCTAGCTGTAGGGAATGATTAGAAGTTAGTGGAATGCTAAGAGTGAGACTAAACTTTAACATATTTTCTACAGTGAAAGGGAGATACCTAGTCTGTTGTACAACTGAATGCCTTCAACTGAAATGTGTCTTCCGCATTTGAATCAGAGAGGTGTGGGGCGCAGCCTTAATCGACATTCACCGGTGCCCGGGGAACAGTTGGTTAACTGCCTTGCTCAGGGGCAGAACGACAGATTTTTACCTTGTCAGCTCTGGGATTCAATCCAGCAACCTTTTGGTTACTGGCCCAATGCTCTAACCACTAGGCAGTGTGTCACTTAAGTCCATCTTACATGGTCTGGCTGGTCAGGCAGTAGCCTTTGGATGAGTTGGCCGATGGTACTGAAGGTTGGACGCTCTGTTGGTTCCAGGTTCCAGCACATTTTCATGATGGTGTATCTGAGGAGAACAATCCGTTTCAGATAGTGCAGCAGGCTGGCAGGTAACGTCATATCTCTTCACTGATATACCCATCTTGAAGAACAATACTCACATTTCTGGAGGGGCAAAGTCCGGCTGAGACATGTAGCATCCATCTTTGATCAACTTGTAGAACCGGGTGTCCACCACAACATTAGGGTATGGGCTCTTACCTAGAAATACCAACCAAATATTTATTTCAGATGTTTCATTTGGACACAAACTTTGATTAATTCAACATAAGACAGTATTTTTGTCATCAAATGCCAGTGTGACCCACCCAGGGAGAAGATCTCCCACAGCAGTATCCCATAGGACCAGACGTCACTCTTCACTGTGTACACACATTCAAAGATGCTCTCAGGGGCCATCCACTTCACTGGCAGACGGGCCTGGGAATACAATAGATTTAGAGATCATCATCATATCATAGTTCGCAATCATTCAAGGATCGGAGCCTCTAAAACTAAAGTGATTTCTTGATATGTTATTTACTCACATTTCCTTTCACCACATAGTTGGAGTCATTCTCGATGTCTCTGGCGAGGCCGAAGTCGCAGATCTTAGCCACACGGCCATCGGTCAAGAGGACGTTCCTGGCCGCCACGTCCCTGTGAATGCACTGCACGAAGACGACATAGGCGTCATTCATATGTACGTGTGTGCATCTGCATGTTACACTACATGAGTTATGTTATTAATTACATTTGTTTTGTTCTATTACATTTTTGGATGCCAGGAAGTCCATTCCCTGAGCCACCTGAGAGGAGAACCTCAACAAGTCTTCTATGTCCAGCGACCAGGTGCCTGTCTCTGGATCCTCACATAGGGAACCTATCAGAAAGAGAAAGAGAGAGAGAGAGTATATGAGACCTAGGGTTGCAAAGGGAGGGTATATTTCAGATAACCTTTCTAAGTTTACCAGTAAACTACTGACATTTTGGAAACATTCAAGGTTTTTTATGGAATTTTCATAACATATAAAAGGTATAGAATAATCAAATATATATAATTGTAATATAACAAATGGAATGACAAAGCTGTAAAACATTATCCTAAATATATCCCATCAACTAAGTGAATACCATTGGTGTTGAATATGATCGTTTTCTTTATCTATTGCACATGCTTCTATTTATTTTACAATGCCAATAGGTCTTTGTTGTAAATGTTTTGGTGCCAAACTGGTGTCAGTTGTGAGAAATGTAAAAATCATTGGAAGTGTTGCATAGTTATTTGTTAGTCGAGACCTTGGGAGTATAAGGATCTATCTGACATTTTGGTCTAGAATGGGTTGTTCACATAAAGCTGTTCTTTAGGTTGTGTCACGGCTGTCGTAAGAACGGGACCAAGGCGCAGCGGATATTGAGTACCACATATTTATTCCAAAGTGAAACTTAAGCCAAAAACAATAAATCAAATAAACGAACAACAGAACGTGACTACGTGATGCACAAACACAAAATATAATATCCCACAAACACAGGTGGGAAAAATAGCTACTTAAATATGATCCCCAATTAAAGACAATGATTACCAGCTGCCTCTAATGGGGAATCATACATAACACCAACATAGAAATTATAAACTAGAACACAACATAGAAATTATAAACTAGAATACCTCCTAGTCACGCCCTGACCTACTACACCATAGAGAAACAAGGGCTCTCTATGGTCAGGGCGTGACTAGGAGGTATTCTAGTTTATAATTTCTATGTTGTGTTCTAGTTTATATTTTCAAATCTGAGATGTCAGATTTGTTAAACAGACGATTTACAATGAACTAAAAAAGTTATGTCTGTGCCAACACCTTTGAACTTGGTTCTATAAGGTTCTAGCTGCAATCCAATCATACAATGCTGGGTTGTAAATAGAAAATAATTGTATGTAAGGTGATGTACTTGAGAGAAGAAGACAAAACAGTTCTGAGATCTGGGACTTGAAAAATACTAATTATCTCCAACCACACATTTTGCAGATAGAACCATAGTCCTTCATTATTCGTATCATAAGTTCTGGTCTGCTTTTGCAAGTACTTAGAATGTTTTCACCACTTTTACAGAAGAATGGTCTTTGTGGTAAAAATAAATAAATGCAGCGGCCTTACAGCTTGTTTAAGGCCCATTGGAGAGGCATCGCTATTTTGTTGACTTGTTCTATAGCAATATGAAAACCTCCATGGAAGGGGTATTTCACTCAAATAAAAAATGTACTACAGTTTATTGATAACTAGCAAATAGTTTACTGATTTCGGGTGTCAGAGACCAGAAAAATATATCACCCAGGGCTAAACTTTAGCAATGTTGCTAGTTTTCCATAGGATATAGAGTATTTGTCAATTTAGTGAACTATCGCTTTAACAAATGTGTGATGAACATTAATAAATACAGTGCCTTCGGGAAGTATTCAGACCCATGGACTTTTTCCACATTTAGTTACTTTACAGCTTTTTTCTAAAATGGATTCAATAAAAAAACTCCATCGGTCTCCCCACAATACCCCATAATGACAAAGCGAAAACAGTTTTTTTTAGGTTTGCAAATGTATTAAAAATAAAAAACAGATATCTTATTTACATAAGTATTCAGACCCTTCACTATGACTCGAAATTAAGCTCAGGTGCATCCTGTTTCCATTTATCATCCTTGAGATGTTTCTACAACTTGATTGAGTCAACCTGTGGTAAATTCAATTGATTGGACATGAATTGGAAAGGCACACACCTGTCTATATAAAGATCCCACAGTTGACAGTGCATGTCAGAGTAAAAACCAAGCAATGAGGTCGAAGAAATAGTCTGTAGAGCTCCGAGACAAGATTGTGTCGAGGTGCAGATCTGGGAAAGGGTTACTAAAAAATGTCTGCAGCATTGAAGGTCCCCAAGAACACAGTGGCTTCCATCATTCTTAAATTGAAGAAGTTTAGAACCACTGAGACTCTTCCTAGAGCTGGCTGCCCGGCCAAACTGAGCAATCGGGAGAAGGGCGTTTGTCAGGGAAGTGACCAAGAACCCAACACTCACTCTGATAGAGCTCTAGAATTCCTCTGTGAAGATGGGAGAACCTTCCAGAAGGACAACCATCTCTGCAGCACTCCATCAATCAGGCCTTAATGATAGAGTGGCCAGACGGAAGCCACTCCTCAGTAAAATGCACACGACAGCCCACATGGAGTTTGCCAAAAGACACCTAAAGTCTCAGACCATGAGAAACAAGATTCTCTGGTCTGATGAAACCAAGATTGAACTCTTTGGCCTGAATGCCAAGCATTACGGCTGGAGGAAATCTAGCACCATCCCTACGGTGAAGCATGATGGTGGCAGAATCATGATGTGGGGATGTTTTTCAGTGGCAGGGACTGGGAGACTAGTCAGGATCGATGCAAATATGAATGGAGCAAAGTACACAGAGATCCTTGATAAAAACCTGCTCCTTCCAACAGGACAACAACCCTAAGCAAACAGCCAAGACAACACAGGAGTGGCTTCAGGACAAGTCTCTGAATGTTCTTGGGTGGCCCAGCCAGAGCCCTGACTTGAACCCGATCAAACATCTCTAGAGAGACCTCAAAATAATTGTGCAACAACGCTCCCCATTCAACCTGACAAAGCTTGAGAGGATCTGCAGACAAGAATAGGAGAAACTCCCCAAATACAGGTGTGCCAAGCTTGTAGCGTCACACCCAAAAAGACTCGAGGCTGTAATCGCTGCCAAAGGTGCTTCAACAAAGCACTAAAGGGTCTGAATACTTATGTAAATGTAATATTTACGTTTTTGTTCATATAAATTAGCACACAAAAAATGTTTTTGCTTTTTCATTATGGGGTATTGTTTGTAGATTGATGAGGGAAAAACCCAATTTAATCAAATTTAGAATAAGGCTGTAACCTAACAAAATGTGGAACGAGCCAAGGGGTCTGAATACTTTCCCAAGTCACGGTATCTTTGATGTGATTAGAAAGACGTAAGGGTATTATATTTATTTATTCATTAAATGTCTGTCATTTTCTATTGTGAAAAAAATAAGAAACTCGCACACTGCTCTTGATAGTATCACTGCTCTTGATAGTATCACTGCTCTTGATTGTATCACTGCTCTTGATAGTATCACTGCTCTTGATAGTATCACTGCTCTTGATAGTGTCTCTGCTCTTGATAGTATCACTGCTGTTTAATAAGTTTACGCATCGGCCCCAAGGCCTTCGTCAGAGCTTTTGTGAGTAAAAAAAAACAACATTGCACCCTTATGTAGACATAGCCTCACCCACATCCGTTCCACGCATCGAATGTGGTTGGAGTCGAGGGAAAACAAGTAAGCGCTACCAAATATAACAATCTGCATTTCACAAATATTCTATTTCAGTGTGTACATAAAACGTATTAAACATGCCTGTACAATCACAATGAGGACATCGACCTACCAAGCAAGTTTTCTAAAATCATTGGGTACAGCGCAAGCAAAACGTCAGAGCAATCTGAAATGGGGGCATTCATTTATGTTCACATTCACAACATAACATATACATAGATTTTTCGTCATTAAGACCTTGAGGAAATAATGTCTGGAGTGTGAAAATCCCAAAACATTCTCATTTGCTGAGAGTATTATTTATATCACCTCCCCTGTCAGATATCTTAACTTTCTCTAAGCCTCAAAATAATCTAAAGGTGGAAATGTCATGTTTTAGGTCATTAAAATGTACTGCGACTGGATAGTCCCTGTGGTTTCTCCAATCTAAAGGTGGAAATGTCATGTTTTAGGTCATTAAAATGTACTGCGACTGGATAGTCCCTGTGGTTTCTCCAATCTAAAGGTGGAAATGTCATGTTTTAGGTCATTAAAATGTACTGCGACTGGATAGTCCCTGTGGTTTCTCCAATCTAAAGGTGGAAATGTCATGTTTTAGGTCATTAAAATGTACTGCGACTGGATAGTCCCTGTGGTTTCTCCAATCTAAAGGTGGAAATGTCGTGTTTTAGGTCATTAAAATGTACTGCGACTGGATAGTCCCTGTGGTTTCTCCAATCTAAAGGTGGAAATGTCATGTTTTAGGTCATTAAAATGTACTGCGACTGGATAGTCCCTGTGGTTTCTCCAATCTAAAGGTGGAAATGTCATGTTTTAGGTCATTAAAATGTACTGCGACTGGATAGTCCCTGTGGTTTCTCCAATCTAAAGGTGGAAATGTCATGTTTTAGGTCATTAAAATGTACTGCGACTGGATAGTCCCTGTGGTTTCTCCAATCTAAAGGTGGAAATGTCATGTTTTAGGTCATTAAAATGTACTGCGACTGGATAGTCCCTGTGGTTTCTCCAATCTAAAGGTGGAAATGTCGTGTTTTAGGTCATTAAAATGTACTGCGACTGGATAGTCCCTGTGGTTTCTCCAATCTAAAGGTGGAAATGTCATGTTTTAGGTCATTAAAATGTACTGCGACTGGATAGTCCCTGTGGTTTCTCCAATCTAAAGGTGGAAATGTCATGTTTTAGGTCATTAAAATGTACTGCGACTGGATAGTCCCTGTGGTTTCTCCAATCTAAAGGTGGAAATGTCATGTTTTAGGTCATTAAAATGTACTGCGACTGGATAGTCCCTGTGGTTTCTCCAATCTAAAGGTGGAAATGTCATGTTTTAGGTCATTAAAATGTACTGCGACTGGATAGTCCCTGTGGTTTCTCCAATCTAAAGGTGGAAATGTCATGTTTTAGGTCATTAAAATGTACTGCGACTGGATAGTCCCTGTGGTTTCTCCAATCTAAAGGTGGAAATGTCATGCTTTAGGTCATTAAAATGTACTGCGACTGGATAGTCCCTGTGGTTTCTCCAATCTAAAGGTGGAAATGTCATGTTTTAGGTCATTAAAATGTACTGCGACTGGATAGTCCCTGTGGTTTCTCCTGATTGAACTTTTATGTTCAGTAATTTTTTGTTTGAGAGAACGAGAGTTTTTACCGACGTAACAGCCCACATGGACATTTAATCATGTCGATAACATGGGTGGTGTAGTACGTAATAATGTCATTTGTTTGGAATTGTTTTCCTGTGAGTGGGTGGCAAAAATATTCACACTTGCACTGTGCGCAACCTCTGCATTAAAAGCTACCATTTGGAAGAGGGCGTAAAAGAGCCTGGCTGATTTTCTTTTGCGACCATTTTATAGTGTAAATTGCGACCTCTCCTATGACAATAAGTGGTGGATTCTTAAATTCAGCTGGCAAAGCTGTTTCTCGACAACATCCCCCCCGCCCAGGAAGACTGTTTTACAAACGTCTCCGTATCTTGATACTCTGCACTTTAGGTACTTTAAGGTGAAGACCTGAATTGGTTATGAAAGAGGAATTCACTACAAAACAGTTCTGAGATCTGGGTTGTAAACATTTTTGATGCTCAATTTCTCAGAACTATGCTTTGCGCAGATAGAACCTTACTACAGTCCCAACAATAAAATGTCATTGTTGATTAGACGCTTTTTAAAATAATTCAACTATTTCTTCTTGAACCATATGGTCTATCAACTAGAAACTCATGGACAATATGGTCAGATATAAAGATTAAGAAAATATATTTTATATGATTACATGTCTAAAAGTTATTCAGGTATAAATGACCACATTTGCAATTACCTGTTAATTACAAAATGTACTGAAAATGCTGGTAACTTTTTTGTAAATGACCAGTAGCTTTGCAACCTTAAGACGCTCCACAAACCTCTCTATGCTACTGTGATGAGTAAAAGGATGCTAATTACCCATAGGACAGTGTTTCGGTCTCTGCGCTGGATGCATGTCCAGGAAGTTGTCTGAGCTGGAGCAGGAGATCCCACTGTCACTGCAGACACACACAGTACTGAGAGGTTTGTTCTGTTTTGTGCGGCAGAATTACAGAACAGAATTTTTGTATTTTTTATTTAACCAGGTAGGCTAGTTGAGAACAAGTTCTCATTTGCAACTGCGACCTGGCCAAGATAAAGCGTAGCAATTCGACACAATACAACAACACAGAGTTACAGATGGAATAAACAAACATACAGTCAATAATACAGTAGAAAAAGTCTAGTTACAGTGTGTGCAAATAAGGAAAGGATAAGGGAGGTAAGGCAATAAATAGGCCATGGTGGCGAAGTAATTACAATATAGCAATTAAACACTGGAATGGTAGATGTGCAGAAGATGAATGTGCAAGTAGAGATACTGGGGTGCAAAGGAGCAAGATAAATAAATAAATACAGCAAGGGGATGAGGTAGTTGGATGGGCTATTTACAGATGGGCTATGTACAGGTGCAGTGATCTGTGAGCTGTTCTGACAGCTGGTGCTTAAAGCTTAGTGAGGGAGATCTGAGTCTCCAGATTCAGTGATTTTTGCAGTTCGTTCCAGTCATTGGCAGCAGAGAACTGGAAGTAAAGGCGGCCAAAGGAAGAATTGGTTTTGGGGGTGACCAGAGAGATATACCCGCTGGAGCCCGTGCCTCAGGTGGGTGCTGCTATGGTGACCAGCGAGCTGAGATAAGGGGGGACTTTACCTAGCAGCGTCTTGTAGATGACATGGAGCCAGTGGATTTGGCGACGAGTATGAAGCGAGGGCCAGCCAACGAGAGCGTACAGGTCGCAGTGGTGGGTAGTATACGGGGCTTTGGTGACAAAACGGATGGCACTGTGATAGACTGCATCCAATTTGTTGAGTAGAGTGTTGAAGGCTATTTTATAGATGACATCACCGAAGTCGAGGATCGATAGGATGGTCAGTTTTACGAGGGTATATTTGGCAGCATGAGTGAAGGAGGTTTTGTTGCGATATCGGAAGCCGATTCTAGATTTAATTTTGAATTGGAGATGCTTAATGTGAGTCTGGAAGGAGAGTTTACAGTCTAACCAGACACCTAGGTATTTGTAGTTGTCCACGTATTCTAAGTCAGAGCCGTCTAGATTAGTGATGCTGGACGGGCGAGCAGGTGCGGGCAGTGATCGATTGAAAAGCATGCATTTAGTTTTACTTGCGTTTAAGAGCAGTTGGAGGCCATGGAAGGAGAGTTGTATGGCTTTGAAACTCGTCTGGAGGTTAGTTAACACAGTGTCCAAAGAGGGGCCAGAAGTATACAGAATGGTGTCGTCTGCATAGAGGTGGATCAGAGAATCACCAGCAGCAAGAGCGACATCATTGATGTATACAGAGAAGAGAGTCGGCGAGAGAATTGAACCCTGTGGCACCCCCATAGAGACTGCCAGAAGTCTGGACAACAGGCCCTCCGATTTGACACACTGAACTCTATCAGAAAAGTGGTTGGTAAACGAGGCAAGGCAATCATTTGAGAAACCTGTGAGGGTGATAAGCACAATCGTTTGTAAACCGCAGCCCCCCCACCCCCCAAACAATTAATTCCCGAGTTGAATTTTTTTGAGGAGAGGGCGTGTATGTTTTGCTTCTACAAAGCTGTGTCCATTATAAAATTCCATAATAAATCAATTGTAGTCATTCTTGCACCATGCGATCTATCATGAGTTCTAAACATGTATTTTTTAAATTCTCTATGCTCATGATCTATTTTTCCGCGAGCATAGTGACAGGCAGTTGGAGGTCGGAGCAGGTCTCTGGAGCCAATGAGCTGGAGGAGTGTGTATCAATCCTGCAGTAGGACTCATTGCGGCCAGCACTAGCAGGTCAAACGACTAAAATGAACGAGTCATGACTCTCGGGTCAGTAAAAAAAGTCGTACAAAAAGAACAAATCGTTTGTGAACTGCACACCACTACGGAGATGATGTAGTGATATGTAGAAGAAGAGTATGCATGTGCGGATGATGTTTGCTGTGATGGAATGCTAAGCTTGCAGAGTAATCCTACCCTTTAATTATACCCATTGTGTCCTCATGTTACTGAGCCTGCTTACATGACAAGGTTACACTACGGTCTACACTGTACATATATTCTGTGTAGGCATTATAATGTGTGGTTTCAATGAAAGCATAAAGACCTTGACACGTGTGAAGAGGCATGCATGTCTTGTTAGAATGGGGATTGTGATACGGCACCACAGAGAGCAGTGAATAAAATCGGGGCACATGAGGTCACTGACTAGTGGAATACACATTACATAAACCATTTGTGGAGACTGAAACTTTGTCTCACATCTGTTTCTCGTTCTGGTGTGCTTTCACTTAAACAGGAACCATGTGTCTGCTGGGAGATTGGAAAAAGAAGAGTGAGTTGAGACGAGAGAGGCGTGTTAGTGATCATTACAGCCTACCTCCTTACACGGGACTCCTGTGCACATGTGTTCTTGTAGTGATCACGGTTCTCTGGAACCCGTGGATCCTCTGGAGTCCCTGGTCCGCTCGGGATAGAGTACAGGAACAGCTTGGCCTTGCCATGCAAGAAGTTCAGCAGGTCGCCATAGCTGCAGTACTCCGTGATCATCAGCATTGGGCCTGTGGTCGAACACAATAAATGGGATGATCGATTTGGTTAACAATGACACTCGCCAAGTCGTGTTGACCTTTTTGTATGGAAATGCAAGGACAGAAAAGAGTTTGTCGCACCTCCTTGAGTACACGCCCCTAACAGGTTAACGATGTTGTCATGAGATCCCAGGTGACTGAGGATCTTCAGCTCTGACATCAGAGCTTCTCTCTCTTCGGAGTGGGCGCTTGCTGAGGAGGAGAAGTCATTTTTTCATTATTACATGTACTGAGGTAGTGCTTCTTCTACGATGGGTGCAAGTATCCAATAACAGGTTAACGATGTTGTCATGAGATCCCAGGTGACTGAGGATCTTCAGCTCTGACATCAGAGCTTCTCTCTCTTCGGAGTGGGCGCTTGCTGAGGAGGAGAAGTCATTTTTTCATTATTACATGTACTGAGGTAGTGCTTCTTCTACGATGGGTGCAAGTATCCAATAACAGCAAGTATCCAATAACAGTTGACTTCCTTCTGTAATGTAAATGCAACGCTGCAGGAAAGATTTTACACACAGTATGAGGAGGCTAACTCACGCTTGAGCATCTTTACTGCCACGCGCGTGGTCATGTTGTCATCTGTCCCCAGACCATAGGCAGTGGCCTCCACTACTTTCCCAAAAGCCCCTGCTCCCAGAATCTGGCCTGGAACACACAGTATTCAGTCAGTCATTACTGTTTAGTGTACTGGTCTCTGTTTTTACCCCCAATAAAACACACCAAGCCTCAGCTTGTCACGAGGGAACTCCCACTTCTTGTTATAAGGAAGTTGTGTAGGGTCAATAAAGGTGTACTGGTCTCTGTTTTTACCCCCCAAAACTGCAATAAAACACACCAAGCCTCAGCTTGTCACGAGGGAATTCCCACTTCTTGTTATAAGGAAGTTGTGTAGGGTCAATAAAGGTGTACTGGTCTCTGTTTTTACCCCCCAAAACTGCAATAAAACACACCAAGCCTCAGCTTGTCACGAGGGAATTCCCACTTCTTGTTATAAGGAAGTTGTGTAGGGTCAATAAAGGTGTAGTTATTCCCATCATTGGCCTCGATGATCTTCCACCGGACTTCATATTTTGGTTTCTGTGAGAGAAAACATATGTTGAGTAATGGTCTAACTGCACATGTCTTTGGGCATTGATTGCCAGTGAATGGGCCAGTAAATGCAGCTCACCTGCTTGTATTTGTACAGGACGATGACAAGCAGAAGGAACAGAAGGGTTGCTGTGCTGGTGGCTCCAATGAAAGTGGGTGTGAACAGCTTGGGCGTTACAAATGTTGGTAAAGTCGCAGCAGGGACACCTAAGACATAATCAACAACATGCCCCTGAAGTCAGCTCATGACATTATTCAGTACTGAAAAGTGATTAGATATAACACTACCTGTAGCTGTTTTAATACTAGTCATGATGTGATAGAACCAGCGCCATGTGAGAACCTCACAAAACCTTTCTTTGTACAGTATATTGTATATCTGCAAAGGTTGTCTTACGCAATACGAAGATGTCCCGCTCTTTACCAACCAGGTTAAAGGTCACACACTCCACTGTGACCTCCATACTTGAGGGACTGAGGGTCAGCTCACTCTGCACCGCCATGGTGCTGGTGAGAAGAGGCTGCACCTCCACGGTGTCATTATCACCATCACACCTGACAACAGAGGACCATCAGGATGAGCACAGAAGAGTCAAAACAGCTCTCTCTGCATCTTGTGCCTTGGAAAGATCTTGTTCGATTGCAATCCAGTTAGAGAATCTACAATCCATCAATCAAATGTATTTTATACAGCCCTTTTTTTTTTACATCAGCAGTTTTTCCACCTACGTGTTTTGTATTCCTGGGCACTGGTACCAGAGGATTGTGGGAGCTGGGTATCCAGAGGAGGTGCAGGTCAGGGTGGTAACATTCTTCAGTCTGACCTTGGCACTGGGTTTCTCTACTCAGTCAGAGAGGACAAACGGCATCACGCTTTTTAAGTCGCCGTCACATTCTCAGATCGGGTCACAATTGCGGTCCATATTTTCCTGCCAGTTTGAATGTTGATGTGACCGATCACGCTGGAGTGAGATCACTTACGGTAGACTTGGACATTGAAGGTGATGGAGCCATTGAGGCATGTGCTCCTGGTGTGGAGGGTGTACTGGCCTCTCTCCTCAGACCTCACTCTCTGTAGCAGCAGGCTGCTCTCGTACCTACAGGGTGACCGTATCAGTTGGTTTCAAATAACAGCGCAGTTTCAATAAATAGATTCTGTACTTACTTTATAAATGATGCGATACAAACATTCAGAATCAGACAAATCATGTCCAGTGAAACTAGAGGGGAAAACAATGACCTGTTATTGAATCGGACGGCCCATGTGTCGTCATGAGTGGAGATGTTGTGATTGTGAGACATGGGGATGTCCCACCACTGCTCCTTGATTTGGGGATACGCCTCGATCTGAATGTTTATCTCAAGGTTTTCTCCTTCGTTCACTTCAACTAAGGAGCCATTTAAGTAGAGATCTGGTGACAGGCGGGGTATGAGCCTCATGTAAGGCTTATCTGATGAGGTGAGAGGGAAAATAGAGAGAACGTTATTGTGACCACGAACTTGAACTAAACTGAAAATTGAGCTTGTCACACCCCAATTTCCTTTTGAGGATGCTGAGCTGAGTTTCACTTTTAAAACAGGTTTCCGTGTTTGTTTTCCGAGCCTCGTACTACCATCCCAATTTTGCAGGATAACATAACTACTGTATGTGTCTGTGTAGTGAAACATATTAGACGCTAGATCAACACTACCTAATGCTTACCTACAACCTGCAGGTAGGTGGTGGAGCTGTTGAACCCAGCCTCATTCATGACTGTACAGGTGAAGTTCCCTGTGTGAGACATGGCCACAGCTGGGATAGTCACACTACTGGTGATGTGCACTTGATTACTCTGGTCCTCTTGTATCATTTTATGTGAAAAGTCCAATACCTATAAAAACAACACCAACATATCAGTTCAGATCTTCAGAAATGTATCATACAAGTTAAAAGCACACGTAGGTAGGGAAAACATCTATGATTTAATGACAGAAATTGACAATAGGCTACTGTTTAACTGACTTTGAGGGAGGAGTGTTTCCACGTCACGTTGTAGAAGTGGTTAGGGTTGCTGGTAATGCAGGGGATCAGGAGCTGCTCTCCAACAATACGAACATACCCATTTACCTCAATTAGCACAGATGGTGGAAAACGCAAGCCTGGAACAGACGTAGAGAAGTGTTTAGATGTGTTGAAATGCTTTGGGGCTAATAACCTCAATATCCAACAAACACAAACATCAACTTCATCTCACTTTGAATGACGAAGATGGGGACAACTTTGGAGACTTTCGTGACCCCATTGATCTTTGCACTGCAGACGTAGTCTGCGCTGTGGCTTGTCAGAAGGTATCGGATGAGGATTCCTCTCTTTGGGTTGACAGTGTAGTTCATGTCGGGGGGTGTAGGGTCTCCGTTGGCCATACGGACGGATAGGTCGGTGGCTATGGGGTTTGTCAGCTGACAGAGGAGAACATCACTGCCCTCCTTCACATCTCCCAGGGTTCGAGGGGTCACCAAGATGTTATGGGGATCTATAAGAAACATAACACGTGATATATGGTGCATGTGAGTCTTCAGGTTGAGCACTGAATATGACAATACTTATACACTTACCTTTCACATAGATGTGGACCTCTGAGAGGAGGTCTGGTTGGTTCTCATACATGCACTTGTATGTGCCAGTGTAGTCTACTGTAAGGTGCCTGGTGGTAATCACACTCCCCAGTCTAGTTTTCCTCATGAGTTTGAATGCAGTGGTTGACCAGGTGACTGTGCTGTACCCCTCACAGGTCAATGTGAAAGATGAGGTTCCAACAGGGATAGTCCACACAGCCTCCCTCAGCACCACCGAGTTCAGCTTGATCACTGGAGGGCTCTGCTCTGTCAACAAACCAAAGACAGAACCAGGAATTAATAACACACATAAACAAATCTAGCAATCTCCTGTTTCATGGAACGCAGACATAGTCTTACACAGCTAATCCCAAACTGGGGTACGTACAATGGCGTCGGGGGTACGGCAAACAAAAATGTTATTCACATTTTCTTTGTTTTCCTTGAAAAAATATATGTTTTACCCTTTTTCTCCCCAATTTTGTGGTATCCAATTGTTAGTCGTTACTATCTTGTCTCATCACGACAAGTCCCGTACGGGCTCGGGAGAGACGAAGGTCGAAAGCCATGCGTCCTCCGAAACATAACCCAACCAAGCCACACTGCTTCTTAACACTGCGCGCATCCATCCCGGAAGCCAGCCGCACCAATGTGTCGGAGGAGACACCGTGCACCTAGCGACCTGGTCAGCGCGCACTGCGCTCGAGCCTGGGCTCAAACCCAGAGTCTCTGGTGGCACAGCTAGCCTTAGACCACTGAGCCACCCGGGAGGCCGTGATCCACATTTTTTTTCTCTCGCCTGAGTAGCCTCGTTTCACTTCCAAAAATAAAATGAAACTATCTAGTGTCCAGCGAAATAGCAACAAAATGTCAAATACAGGTAGCCTAGTCAAATAATGAACATCCAATCACATTAACCGTTACTCTCTTGTGGGAAACGTCACTCTTGCGTAGACATTTAGAAAGAAAACATGACAATTTGAAAAATAAAGATGACTTTCGAGTAGTAAGACATGTATAAAATCAACAGATACCATTAATAAGAAGGGGCTAGACACATCTTATATGGTGAGCTACCGAGTGGCTAGGAGAGGCAAGCCCCATACTATTGTGGAGGACCTCATTCTTCCTGCTATCGCGGATATGACTGGGACACTGCTGGGGGGAAAAGGCCATAAAAACTATACAGACAATATCTTCATCAAACAACACCGTTTCACGATGCATCACTGACATGAAAGGAGATGTTTTGAAACAATTACTGCTTCACATACAAGCCAGTGAATTATATGCGCTACAGCTGGATGAGCCAACAGATGTGTCGGGCCTGGCACAGCTCCTGATATATGTCCGTTACGTTACGTTAACGTAACGGAGGGGGGCGGGAGGTAGCCTAGTGGTTAGAGCATTGGGCCAGTAACTGAAAGGTTGCTGGATTGAATCCCCGAGCTGACATGGTAAAAATCTGTCGTTCTGGCCCCGAGCAAGGCAGCTAACCCACTGTTCCCCGGGCACCGAAGACGTGGATGTCGATTATGGCAGCCCCCCGCACCTCTCTGATTCAGAGGGGTTGGGTTAAATGCGGAAAACACATTTCAGTTGAAAGCATTTAGTTGTACAACTGCCCTATTAAGGAGGACATCCTCTTCTGGTAACCAGGACAACAGGAGAGGATATTTTTAATGTACTGGACAGCTTTGTGACATCAAATGGACTTTGGTGGTCAAGATGTGTTGGTATCTGTACTGATGGAGCAAAAGCCATGACAGGGAGACATAGTGGAGGGGTAACGCATGAGCAAGTCGTTGCTCCCGAAGCCACATGGGTATACTACAGCATCTTCCGAGAGGCTCTTGCTGCCAAGGGAATGCCTGACAGCTTGAAAGACGTTTTGGACAATACAGTGAAAATGGTTAACTTTGTTAAAGCAAGGCCCCTGAACTCTTGTGAATTTTCTGCATTATGCAATGATATGGGCATGTTATGGTTATCAAGGGGCAAAGTATTGACACGTTTTTTTAAAATTAAGAGACGAGCTTAAAGTTTTCTTTTACTGACCATTTTCACTTGTCTGACCACTTGCATGATGTCGAGTTTCTCACACGACTGGCCTGTCTGGGTGTTGTTTTTTCTCACCTGAATGATCTGAATCTAGGATTACAGGGACACTCCCCAACTATATTCAATGTGCGGGACAAAATTGAGGCTATGATTAAGAAGTTGGAGCTCTTTTCTGTCTGTGTTAACAAGGACAACACACAGCTCTTTCCATCATTGTATGATTTTTAGTGTGCAAATGAACTCAAGCTTATGGACAATGTCAAATGTGATATAGCGAAGCACCTGAGTGAGCTGGGCACGCAATTACGCAGGTAATTTCCCGATATGGATGGCACAAACAACTTGATTCATTATCCCTTTCATGCCCTGCCTCCAGTCCACTTACCGATATCCGAACAAGAGACCCTCATCGAAATTGCAACAAGCGGTTTTATTCTAATTGAATTTAATCAGAAGCCACTGCCAGATTTCTGGATAGGGCTGTGCTCAGAGATTCTTGCCTTTGCAAATCGCATTGTTAAGACACTGATGCCCTTTGCAACCACATACCTATGTGAGAGTGGATTCTTGGCCCTCACTACCATGAAAACTAAATACAGTCAGACTGTGTGTGGAAAATGATTTAAAACTGAGACTCTCCAATACAACCTAACATTGCAGAGTTCTGTGCATCCTTCCAAGCACACCCTTCTCATTAACCTGTGGTGAGTTATTCACCATTTTTTATTAACAAATAAGGTTTTATATGTTAGATGGCTAACAAAGAGCAAAATGATTAATTATTATTATATTATTATGTGTGCCCTTGTCCTATAAGAGCTCTTTGTCACAACTTTGCTTGTGGGAAGTGACAAAAACTCACACTCATTCTTATGTTTAATAAATGTATTGTATAGTGTGTGAGGCAGGCTTACAATGATGGCAAAAAAACAACATTTGAGAGTGCGCTAACCCTGGTGATAGAGGGGGTACTGCTGGAGGTTGAGTGTTTGAAGGGGAACGGGACTATAAAAAGTTTGGGAACCACTGGTCTACTGTAATGATATACTTCATATTTGAATTAACACATTTGTAACTCCAATACCTACAGTAGAGTTCATTCGGGAAAGTATTCAGACCCCTTGACTTTTTCCACATTTTGTTACATTAATAATTTCCCTTATCTATCTACACACAATACCCCATAATGAAGAATCAAAAACAGGTTTTTAGACATTTTTGCAAATGTAATTAAAAATTAAAAACAGAAATACCTTATTTATAAAAGTATTCAGACTCTTTGCTTGGAGACTCGACATTGAGCTCAGGTGCATCCTGTTTCCATTGATCATTCGTGAGATGGTACATTTGATTGATTGGACATGATTTGGAAAGGCACACACCTGTCTATATAAGGTCCCACAGTTGATAGTGCATGTCAGAGCAAAAACCAAGCCATAATGTCAAAGGAATTGTCCGTAGAGCTCTGAGACAGGATTGTGTCGAGGCACAGATGTGGGGAAGGGTACCAAAACATGTCTGCAGCATTGAAGGTTCCCAAGAACACAGTGGCCTCCATCATTCACTCCTCAGCTGTTCCATTGCCAGGTGTGTGTTATTCCCTCATTAGTTAATTTACAAGGTCAAGAGTTTATTTCAAGTGTAGCATTTGCATTTGGAATCTGTTCCTGTTAACCCTCAATATGAGGTCCAAAGAGCTGTCACTGCCAATGAAGCAAGTCCATCATTAGGCTGAAAAATCTAAACAAACCTGTCAGAGAGATAGCTAAAACATTAGTTTTGGCCAAATCAACTATTTGGTATGTTCTTAAAAAGAAAGAACGCACTGGTGAGCTCAGGAACACCAAAAGGCATGGAAGACCACAGAAAAAAACTGTGGTGGATGACAGAAGAATTCTTTCCCTGGTGAAGAAAAAAACCCTTCACAACAGTTGGCCAGATCAAGAACACCCTCCAGGAGGTAGGCGTATCTGTGTCAAAGTCAACAATCAAGAGAAGACTTCACCAGAGAAAATACAAAACGGTTTACCACAAGATGTAAATCATTGTTATGACTCAAAAACAGAAAGACCAGATTTGAGTTAGCCAAAAAAAACATATTTTAAAAAGCCTGTACAGTTCTGGAACAACATCCTATGGACAGATGAGACGATGTGCAGATGGACGATGACCCGAAGCATACTGCGAATGCAACCCAATACATTTTTAAGGCAAAAAGTGGAATGTTCTTTAATGGCCAAGTCAATCACCTGACCAGAATCCAATTGAGCATGCATTTCACTTGCTGAAGGTAAAACTGAAGGCAAAACGCCCCAAGTACAAGCAGGAACTGAAGACTGCAGTAAAGTCCTGGCAGAGCATCACCAGGGAAGAAACCCAGGATCTGGTGACATCTATGGATTCCAGACTTCAGGCAGTCATTGACTGCAAAGGATTTGCAAACAAGTATTAAAACTCACAATTTAATGTATGATTATGTTAGTTTGTCCAATTACAGTTGAATTTAGAAGTTTACATACACTTAGGTTTTTTTTCAACCACTCCACAAATTTCTTGTTAGCAAACTATAGTTTTGGCAAGTCGGTTAGGACATCTACTTTGTGCATGACACAAAGTCATTTTTTTCAACAATTGTTTACAGACAGATTATTTCACTTATCTCAATTCCAGTGGGTCAGAAGTTTACATACACTAAATTGACTGTGCCTTTCAACAAAATTCCAGAAAATGTTGCCAAAAAGCAAACCGGGCAATAATCTGAGTACGGCACTCAGAGACCAACACAACCCAAGCAGATATCCGCCATGTTGGAGTCAACAAAAGTCAGAAATAACATTATAAATATCACTTACCTTTGATGATCTTCATCAGAATGCACTCCCAGGAATCCCAGTTCCACAATTAATGTTTGTTTTGTTCGATAATGTCCATCATTAATGTCCAAATAGCTCCTTTTGTTAGCACTTTCAGTTCACAAATCAAAATTCATGACACGCGTTCACTAGTTGCAGACGAAAAGTCAAACATTTCCGTTACCGTCCATAGAAACAAACAAAGTATAGAATCAATCTTTAGGATGTTTTTATCATAAATCTCCAATAATGTTCCAACCGGAGAATTCCTTTGTCTGTAGAATTTAAATGGAACGCAAGGTAACACTCACGTGAACGAGCGTCACGAGTGCATGGCATTCTGACAGACACCTGGCTCATTCCCCTCTCATTCCCCCCTCCTTCACAGTAGAAGCCTCAAACAAGGTTCTGAAGACTGTTGGCATCTAGTGGAAGCCTTAGGAAGTGCAACATGACCAATATCCCACTGTATCTTCAATAGGGAATGAGTTGAAAAACGACCAACCTCAGATTTCCTCTTCCTGGTTGGATTTTCTCTCAGGTTTTTGCCTGCCATATGAGTTCTGTTATACTCACAGACATTATTCAAACAGTTTTAGAAACTTCAGAGTGATTTCTATCCAACTATGCTAATACTATGCATATATTCGCTTCTGGGACCAAGTAGCAGGCAGTTTACTGTGGGCACCTCTGGGCCCCTTTATTCATCCAAGCTACTCAATACTGCCCCCAGACATAAGAAGTTTTAAGGACAACAAAGTCAAGGTGGCCATCACAAAGTCCTGACCTCAACCCTATAGAAAATGTGTGGGCAGAACTGAAAAAGCGCATGCAAGGAGGCCTACAAACCTGACTCAGTTACACCAGCTCTTTCAGGAGGAATGGGCCAAAATTCACCCAACTTGTTGTGAGAAGCTTGTGGAAGGCTACCCGAAACGTTTGACCCAAGTTAAACAAATTAAAGGCAATGTTACCAAATACTAATTGAGTGTATGTAAACTTCTGACCCACTGGGAACGTGATGAAAGAAATAAAAGCTGAAATAAATAATTCTCTCCACTATTATTATGGCTAAGGTGTATGTAAACTACTGACTTCAACTGTACATTGGTGCAACGATTGTGCTTTTTTGCGCGAAAGCACTTTTGTTATAAATGTATATAAATGGTTGTTATTCCTACACGGTTCAAACCCTTAAATTAGAGATGAAAGTCTACACTTAAAGCGCATCTTGATTCTTTCCTTTCAAATCCATTGTTGTGGCGTACAGAGCCAAAACGATGCAAATTGTGTCACTGTCCAAATACTTATGGACCTGACTGTATATGTATTTAATGGTTAAGGTCTATCTAGCCGCTCTTTCGTCCTGTCATAATAGGCCTTTGACAATAACACGGTGGGATAACATCCCTTGTTATGTTGTTTCATTAAGTCCCGTTTCCAAGCCTTGAGCCGCGGCTTGGGATCTGTCTATTGTGCTTGAGGGTATTTCACAGCAGCCTTTTGAGCCTCTGGAAAGCATTGAGAGTTCTCTCCTCTTCAAGACCGCTTTACTACTAGCCTTTATGGCCACAAAGCCATGCCTACAGTTTGCCCTTTATGGCCACAAAGCGAGTGAGCTGCATGTGATTTTAGTTCACAGTTCATGCCTACAGTTTGCCACAGGGTTTTACAAGGTTTCCTTGTTGCCTAACGCTGCCTTTATGCCTAAGGTCAGCGACAATTAGAATTGTTTCGCCTTGGCTCGTGTGGCTTTCTACCTCCCTTACACGCATTGCACATATTCTTGATAGAACAAGAGCATTGCGCAAGAGGAGTCAACTCTTTGTGTCCTGGGCCCTGCAAGGGGAGGCCCCTCTCTTGTCAACGGTTATCACATTGGATTGTGGAAGCTATTATATTGGCCTATAATGGCAAACAGTTACAGCCTCTGAAAGGTCTGAGGGCTTGTTGGGCACCGTTCAAGAGTGTCTCCTTACAGGAGATTTGCAATGTGGCTTGTTGGGCACCGTTCAAGAGTGTCTCCTTACAGGAGATTTGCAATGTGGCTTGTTGGGCACCGTTCAAGAGTGTCTCCTTACAGGAGATTTGCAATGTGGCTTGTTGGGCACCGTTCAAGAGTGTCTCCTTACAGGAGATTTGCAATGTGGCTTGTTGGGCACCGTTCAAGAGTGTCTCCTTACAGGAGATTTGCAATGTGGCTTGTTGGGCACCGTTCAAGAGTGTCTCCTTACAGGAGATTTGCAATGTGGCTTGTTGGGCACCGTTCAAGAGTGTCTCCTTACAGGAGATTTGCAATGTGGCTTGTTGGGCACCGTTCAAGAGTGTCTCCTTACAGGAGATTTGCAATGTGGCTTGTTGGGCACCGTTCAAGAGTGTCTCCTTACAGGAGATTTGCAATGTGGCTTGTTGGGCACAGTTCAAGAGTGTCTCCTTACAGGAGATTTGCAATGTGGCTTGTTGGGCACCGTTCAAGAGTGTCTCCTTACAGGAGATTTGCAATGTGGCTTGTTGGGCACCGTTCAAGAGTGTCTCCTTACAGGAGATTTGCAATGTGGCTTGTTGGGCACCGTTCAAGAGTGTCTCCTTACAGGAGATTTGCAATGTGGCTTGTTGGGCACCGTTCAAGAGTGTCTCCTTACAGGAGATTTGCAATGTGGCTTGTTGGGCATCATCTCCTCATACTTTTGTTGAGGTTCTACTGGCTAGACGTCACTGCGCCTTCTTTGGTGCATTACCGTCCTGTGTCAGGGCCTCTGAGGGTTGGCACGTTGAGATGACCTGGCTTCTGAAGAGCATGTTTGCCATACGGATTTGGCCATATCCCACATTTGAGATATCGAAAGAGATATTATGAGATTCAGGTGAATCCCATATGTGAGATATCTCACTCATAATATCAGAGAACCTGGGATAGGAGAGTAACCTTGACTTATATTCACATTATTTGAGTATCAGACTGTGATTGGTTTATCACCTAATTGTTAACCTTGAGTCGATGTCCCCCCCCCCCACAATAAAAACATACCCTATCAAAATCCGTCAGTCTAAGCTAGAAACATATGTTTTGCGTTGGATGCGTCTCAGTATCAGTATACCGCATCAGCCGGTGTCACACTTCCGCATCTGCGGTGAAAGGTGACAGAGCTAGAGCGGTGTTTGTCAGACAAAGAGACATCGCGAAAATCGTTTTCCTCACAAAATTGTTTGTAGCGTATTTCTAACAAGCGTCCGAACGGTTTAGTGTTCAAACTATTATGACCCCTCTTTACGATCCCCACAAGCGTCTTGAGACTCGTCTGAAGTAGGTACAGCCGATCTGCCAACTTCAGTCTGTAGCGTCTGAACAGTTTGGGCTACACACTAATATGTGGAAAAGTGAGGCGCTTACGAACACGTACATGTCGGTTGATATTTTTTTTATTCCTCAAAGGGTAATAAAAATGCAAAATCAAATAGCAAAAAGAGCCTTAATATGACCATCTTTAAAAAAAATCCATATAGCCCTACCACTTCCCTGGCTTAGACATGGTTTAGACTGTTTAGTGCCAATAATAAGGGGTAAAACAAATAAATATGTCTCCTGATCTTTCTTATATCTCTCAGAACAAACTTCCTTTAGATTTTTTGGAGGGAATATCTGTTGTTCCATGTAGTGAATCTGTTATTCAATGCGTTTGTATGGGCTAATAGTAGTAATGCCAAATACAATATACAGTGGGGCAAAAAAGTATTTAGTCAGCCACCAATTGTGCAAGTTCTCCCACTTAAAAAGATGAGAGAGGCATGTCATTTTCATCATAGGTACACTTCAACTATGAATCTAGAAAATCACATCACAGAAACAAATCCAGAAAATCACATTGTAGGATTTTTTATGAATTTATTTGCAAATTATGGTGGAAAATAAGTATTTGGTCACCAACAAACAAGCAAGATTTCTGGCTCTCACAGACCTGTAACTTCTTCTTTAAGAGGCTCCTCTGTCTTCCACTCGTTACCTGTATTAATGGCACCTGTTTGAAAGTATAAAAGACACCAGTCCACAACCTCAAACAGCCACACTCCAAACTCCACTATGGCCAAGACCAAAGAGCTGTCAAAGGACACCAGAAACAACATTGTAGACCTGCACCAGGCTGGGAAGACTGAATCTGCAATAGGTAAGCAGCTTGGTTTGAAGAAATCAACTGTGGGAGCAATTATTAGGAAATGGAAGACATACAATACCACTGATAATCTCCCTCGATCTGGGGCTCCACGCAAGATCTCACCCTGTGGGGTCAAAATGATCACAAGAATGGTGAGCAAAAATCCCAGAACCACACGGGGGGACCTAGTGAATGACCTGCAGAGAGCTGGGACCAAAGTAACAAAGGCTACCATCAGCAAGGGCATTGAAGATGAAACGTGGCTGGGTCTTTCAGCATGACAATGATCCCAAACGCCCGGGCAACGAAGGAGTGGCTTCGTAAGAAGCATTTCAAGGTCCTGGAGTAGCCTAGCCAGTCTCCAGATCTCAACCCAATAGAAAATCTTTGGAGGGAGTTGAAAGTCCATGTTGCCCAGCAACAGCCCCAAAACATCACTGCTCCAGAGGAGATCTGCATGGAGGAATGGGCCAAAATACCAGCAACAGTGTGTGAAAACCTTTTGAAGACTTACAGAAAATGTTTGACCTCTGTCATTGCCAACAAAGGGTATATAACAAAATATTGGGATAAACTTATGTTATTGACCAAATACTTATTTTCCACCATAATTTGCAAATAAATTCATTAACAATCCTACAATGTGATTTTCTGGATTTTTTTTCCTTCATTTTGTCTGTCATTGTTTGAGTGTACCTATGATGAAAATTACAGGCCTCTCTCATCTTTTTAAGTGGAGAACTTGCACAATTGGTGGCTGACTAAATACTATTTTGCCTCACTGTATATATACTTCAATGGGTCTTAAAATGTCAAATCAAATAGCAAACTGATCCATGGTATGACCTTCTTAAAACAATGCCAGATAGCGTAGTAGAACCCCCTCCCCCGGCTTAGACAGGGCTTGGACTGTAATGGGTTTTAAATCTATCACAAGCAAATGAACTGTATAATTATATGCCTTATTGACCAAGCTTGGTTTAGTAGCAGGTTGACGCCCACAATCTAAAACTGTATTGAGCTGCTTAGTTTGTTATAAAGCTTTAATATTCATCCTGATTGGACAACCTGTCTCATGCAGGTTAAGATCTGAGCATCTCGTTGTCTGGGAGCGGCAGGGTGAGCTTTGGGTTTCTTGGCCAGGTCCTGGAGGTGGGTAGCAGCAGCAGGGCCTGGTGGTTCTCCACCAGGAGACTCTGGTGTGTAGCCAGGTTCCACAGCTCACTCAGGTGCTGTGCTCCCTGGTCCTTCATAGCCTTCAGCAGCTTGATGACCTCCCCTTAGCCGCTGGACACCTCTTGGTGCTCCTGGACCAGTTGAGACAGCACCTTGACCACCTCTCCTCTCCAGCTATCAACCTCTTCGCTGGTCGTGGGTTAGTTGCGAGAGTAACTGTTTCAGCTCGTCCACGCCACAGCAGAGGGATGGAGGGGCTACCACTGGGGGAGCCTGACTGGACTCTGGGTTGGCAGGGAGGATGGCTGATTTAGGGGCCCCCATGGTCATGCCAACTGGTTCATTGGCAGGGGCTTCTTCGTTACCTGAAAGAGAGTGATGTTGGGTGGTTCTTTGCATGGGGTGATGTAAGTTTCCTTCAACAATTAGTCTTCCAGATAGATGACACAGATACAGGAACCTTGGTATAAAACTCTTTAGTAATAAAATACAATTGCAGACAGAGATTCACATACAGCATACCTCAGTAGTCCATAGTAAAGATCTGTGTGGCGAAACAGGACACAACACTTTGGTGGGTGTGGACAACCTACCGTCAATCATACCTTAACATTGGGGCGGCAGGGTAGCCTAGTGGTTAGAGCGTTGGACTAGTAACTGGAAGGTTGCAAGTTCAAACCCCCGAGCTGACAAGGGCAAGAGCTGTCGTTCTGCCCCTGAACAGGTAGTTGAGAATTTGTTCTTAACTTGCCTAGTTAAATAAAGGTAAAATAAAATATAAAAAAATTGTTGCTTTGGATTAGATACAAAGTATCTAAGATGAGAAAAACATGTCTAGATTGTGGTTTCTCACTCTGTGTGACTATCAGCACGGGCAGGCAGTTCTCATCCTGAGATTATAGCAATGCATTTCCATTACCCAGTAATGCGCCATCATTGCGCCTTGCATACAAAGGTTATCACATATATACAGTAATCATGGCAATGGCAATGGTGTAGCCCCACACCCGGCCCACAGGGTAACCCTCATGACGTTGCCCTCTTTGGGTACAGCAAGCACCATCCCCCTCCCCTTTTCCTCCTTCAACTAGGCTGCTGTGGTCAGAGAGAGGTCGTAAATTCCTCATGGCCACACAGTATAGAGAGAGAGTGAAGTTTCATAGAGAACAAAGGAATTTCTTCCACCTCACAGGTCCGAACAATGTTTACGTTCCGGAGAAGAATCTTTGATAAAAACTATAAGTTTCAATTTAATGATAGTAAAGACACGACAACGCCAACAGTGAGAAGGAAAGAGATTTTGTGGTGAGTGAAGACATCCCATTTTAATTCATGGCAACAAACCGGCAATAATTCTTTTTTTTTTTTACTGTACAACAGAGTATTTCACTTTTTTTTGTGTAAAATACTCAAATGGGCATCAAACAATCCCCTTACTTTATGTCAGTGAAGCGCATCTTCTTGAATTTCTCCTCTGTCAGGAATGATGCCAACACTTGAGTACCAAAGTTATGTAATTTGCTCTTACTGACATGATAGAATTGTCTCATAATGATGAATGATGAGTTACTTCAGTGGTGTGCCTTAGAAATCATCCATAGAAAAAAGGAATGATTCAAGGAAAATGTCATTTCTCGGTGTGGTCCAACGTCAACAGAGAGAATTATTTGGCATATTTCTTATTTGTTTCATATTCTTTTCAGTTTTTTTTTTAGGGAGAAAGGGGAAATGAGAGTGTGCCTGAGTTGGTTTGACGTGTGTCTTTGTGTGTGTGGAAATGTTTGAAACGAAACCCCACATAGCGTCTAGTTCCAGGAAACACATTGGGCTGGGGACCTGCTTAGGCAGATCGAGGTCTTTGGGGGCCTGTTTCCCATTCTCACTCTTACTTCTGCTTTTTATGAGGATGTGGGGAAGTGAGTGGGGGGGTGGGGGGGTCACCAGGAACTGGACAGGTCCCGTTACCTCTACCCACCCCCCAGCTCTCAGATGTCAGAACCTACAGAGCTAACTAAACACCTGTTCTCACTGTAACTGTCTTCACTAACGCAGAACACCTCAAAGTCACTATCAATTTGAGTCAAAATTCTGTTACACCCATGGACAAAATATAATGTATCTATATTGTAGAATATGTCAAATATAATACAACCACACAGAATATTGTGGGTTTTTATTTATTTTATTAATTCATTAGAAACTACAGAAACATTTTATATGAAATATACACTTTCGGATGACTTTTTTTGAATTATGTAATGACAAATTATCTGTGAAAAATACAATAAAATGAATATTTTTATCAATCAAAATAACTCATGACACATTTATTACACCTTTTAGTGAATATTAACAGAACCATATGATTTTAAATTAGGTCTCGTTGGTTAAGAAATCCCAAGTATTCGGAGAACAAAGGCTGCGTTTACGCAGGCAGCCCAATTCTGATATTTTGCCCAGTTATTGCCAAACGATCTGATCTGATTGGTCAAAAGACAAATTACGCAGCCATAGGAGCTGATTTTCAACTACTTACAGTATTACTAGGGCAGCATTTGATTCATGTGCTTACCTTGGGCTGTGCAGCAGACCATGATGCCCAGGAGAAGAGCTAGGAAGAGCATCTTCTGTCCCTCTCACTGCCTCTGTCTGTCTCTGACTGCTCTGTCTCTCTGTGCAAATGTCTGTCCGCTCTACTCCAGGGTAGTTAAGGAACTGGTTGATTGGTGTGGCTTCTCAGTCCTTATAGCCTAATATCATCAGAACTTCCCCTTACTCACCTCGCACAGTGCATGTTAAAGTTTTCTTTCATCCTTTTGATGGACGAGTCAATGAGTACGGTTGTGTGCACACAATAATGCGATTCCTGTGAATAGTCAGATTAATATAATAGTTTGATTTAAGTTAAAAGCTGTGCATGATTTCCATAATAATCCTGTTTACATGGACACATCTGAAATCAGGCTACCTGATGGGACTTTGACAAATGCAGAAAATCCCCAATCAAAATAAACATTCTACCTCAGCGCCCATGCTATTTTTTTGTGAAGAATGTTTGATTCTGAGTTCGGAAACATAATGTTTGTATGTGAAAACTCTTTCTAAGATGCCTACTTTCAGCTATTTCGAGCTCACTTCTGTTGTGCAAAAGAAAGAGGTTTGCGCTGCTTGTGCTAGCACATGCGCAGATCAACTGCGCAACTTTATAATTCTGATTGAAGGCTTTTACATTTTATTACTTTTACATGTAAGGGATGAACACTGACGTTCTGTACACTAGCTTGAAAATAATGGACTACACGGCGTGACGAGGCGGAGCCGAGGTGGAGCCAAGTCTCGTTGCGGAGTTCATTTGGACAGAACCGAGGCGTTTATCCCGCTATACCACAGTTGCCAAAGAAAACAATACTAAAGCACACATTTACGGGTAGCAATAAAAAAAAATGCTAATGATAATTCATTATTTCTCATCTTTTGGTTGCTTGAGACGCAACCCAGTTCTACGTGTTGGCAACATTCTTGTCCCTTGCTTACTAACTAGACAACACAGTCTCGACCTCTGCAGCCAGAATAACCGCAAAGTAGTTGCATTTGTTCAGGATATTTTCTGTTGATAGTCATTCAAATACATCCATAACAATGAGCTAAGTATGCCTGGCATAGCTAGAAAAGGTTGCCTTCTCATCGAGCCCTGAATGCAAAGTTCTTTGGGATAGGGGGCAATATTCGGAAGTTTGGATGACTGAGGTGCCCAAAGTAAACTGCCTGTAAGTTCAAATCAAATCAAATTTTATTTGTCACACACACATGGTTAGCAGATGTTAATGCGAGTATAGCGAAATGCTTGTGCTTCTAGTTCCGACAATGCAGTAATAACCGACAAGTAATCTAGCTAACAATTCCAAAACTACTACCTTATAGGCACAAGTGTAAGGGGAACAAGAATATGTACATAAAGATATATGAGTGAGTGATGGTACAGAGCGGCATAGGCAAGATACAGTAGATGGTATTGAGTGCAGTATATACATATGAGATGAGTATGTAAACAAAGTGGCATAGTTAAAGTGGCTAGTGATACATGTATTACATAAAGATGCAGTAGATGATATAGAGTACAGTATATACATATACATATGAGATGAATAATGTAGGGTATGTAAACATTATATTAGGTAGCATTGTTTAAAGTGGCTAGTGATATATTTTACATCATTTCCCATCAATTCCCATTATTAAAGTGGCTGGAGTTGAGTCAGTGTGTTGGCAGCAGCCACTCAATGTTAGTGGTGGCTGTTTAACAGTCTGATGGCCTTGAGATAGAAGCTGTTTTTCAGTCTCTCGGTCCCAGCTTTGATGCACCTGTACTGACCTCGCCTTCTGGATGATAGCGGGGTGAACAGGCAGTGGCTCGGGTGGTTGTTGTCCTTGATGATCTTTATGGCCTTCCTGTGACATCGGGTGGTGTAGGTGTCCTGGAGGGCAGGTAGTTTGCCCCCGGTGATGCGTTGTGCAGACCTCACTACCCTCTGGAGAGCCTTACGGTTGTGGGCGGAGCAGTTGCCGTACCAGGCGGTGATACAGCCCGACAGGATGCTCTCGATTGTGCATCTGTAGAAGTTTGTGAGTGCTTTTGGTGACAAGCCAAATTTCTTCAGCCTCCTGAGGTTGAAGAGGCGCTGCTGCGCCTTCTTCATGATGCTGTCTGTGTGGGTGGACCAATTCAGTTTGTCTGTGATGTGTACGCCGAGGAACTTAAAACTTACTACCCTCTCCACTACTGTTCCATCAATGTGGATAGGGGGGTGTTCCCTCTGCTGTTTCCTGAAGTCCACAATCATCTCCTTAGTTTTGTTGACGTTGAGTGTGAGGTTATTTTCCTGACACCACACTCCGAGGGCCCTCACCTCCTCCCTGTAGGCCGTCTCGTCGTTGTTGGTAATCAAGCCTACCACTGTTGTGTCGTCCGCAAACTTGATGATTGAGTTGGAGGCATGCGTGGCCACGCAGTCGTGGGTGAACAGGGAGTACAGGAGAGGGCTCAGAACGCACCATTGTGGGGCCCCAGTGTTGAGGATCACCGGGGTGGAAATGTTGTTGCCTACCCTCACCACCTGGGGGCGGCCCGTCAGGAAGTCCAGTACCCAGTTGCACAGGGCGGGGTCGAGACCCAGGGTCTCGAGCTTGATGACGAGCTTGGAGGGCACTATGGTGTTAAATGCCGAGCTGTAGTCGATGAACTGCATTCTCACATAGGTATTCCTCTTGTCCAGATGGGTTAGGGCAGTGTGCAGTGTGGTTGAGATTGCATCGTCTGTGGACCTATTTGGGCGGTAAGCAAATTGGAGTGGGTCTAGGGTGTCAGGTAGGGTGGAGGTGATATGGTCCTTGACTTGTCTCTCAAAGCACTTCATGATGACGGAAGTGAGTGCTACGGGGCGGTAGTCGTTTAGCTCAGTTACCTTAGCTTTCTTGGGAACAGGAACAATGGTGGCCCTCTTGAAGCATGTGAGAACAACAGACTGGGATTGATTGAATATGTCCGTAAGCACACCAGCCAGCTGGTCTGCGCATGCTCTGAGGGTGCGGCTGGGGATACCGTCTGGGCCTGCAGCCTTGCGAGGGTTGACACGTTTAAATGTTTTCCTCACGTCGGCTGCAGTGAAGTAGAGTCCGCATGTTTTAGTTGCGGGCCGTGTCAGTGGCACTGTATTGTCCTCAAAGCGGGCAAAAAAGTAATTTAGTCTGCCTGGGATTAAGACATCCTGGTCCGTGACTGGGCTGGTTTTCTTTTTGTAATCCGTGATTGACTGTAGACCCTGCCACATACCTCTTGTGTCTGAGCCGTTGAATTGAGATTCTACTTTGTCTCTATACTGACGCTTAGCTTGTTTGATTGCCTTGCGGAGGGAATAGTTACACTGTTTGTATTCGGTCATGTTTCCGGTCACCTTGCCCTGATTAAAAGCAGTGGTTCGGGCTTTCAGTTTCACACGAATGCTGCCATCAATCCACGGTTTCTGGTTTGGGAATGTGTTAATCGTTGCTATGGGAACGACATCTTCAACGCACATTCTAATGAACTCGCTGTTAGTCAGGCCCAGAAGCTAGGATATGCATATAATTAGTAGTATTGGATAGAAAACACTCTAAAGTTTCCAAAACTGTTAACATAATATCTGAGTATAACAGAACTGATATAACAGGCAAACACCCGAGGAGAATCCATCCTGGAATTTGTTTTTGAGCACACCACTCATTATAATGGCTGTCTATGGGAATATCAATGGAATACCTCCCAGATTGCAGTTCCTAGGGCTTACAGTAGATGTCAACAGTCTTTAGAAAGAGTTTCAGGCTTGGTTTTTGAAAAATGATCTAAAATTTGTAGTTTTTCTAGGTGGCTCCCATTTTGGCTGTAGTGTTGTGGCGCATATCGGTGAGGGCGCGCACTTCGTTATTTATCTCCGGTAATGAACATACTATTCTCCGTCTTAAAGTTGATCGTTTATTTACATATTAGGGTACCTGAGGATTGATTAGAAACGTTGTTTGAATTGTTTGGGCGAAGTTTATTTGTTATCTTTCGGGATTCATTTGTATGCATTTTGAATGAGGGAAACCGGTGGTTTACTGAGTCAAGCACACCAATTAAACTGACTTTTTTGGGATATAAAGAAGGACTTTAATCGAGCAAAAGGACTATTTGTTATGTAGCTGGGACCCTTGTGATTGCAAACAGAGGAAGATCTTCAAAGGTAAGTGATTTATTTTATCGCTATTTCTGCTTGGTTGAAAAATGTTTGTAATGCTTTTGTATGCGGGGCGCTGTCCTCAGATAATCACATGGTGTGCTTTTGCTGTAAAGCCTTTTGAAATCTGACTAAGCGGATGGATTAACAAGAAGTTAAGCTTTTAAAGATGTAAGACACTTGTATTTTCATGAATGTTTAATATTGCAAATTTTGTATTTAGAATTTTGCACTCTGCAATTTCACCTGGATGATGTCGAGCTGGGGCGCTAGCGGCACGCCTATCCCAAAGAAGTTTAAACTATGGTATATTGGCCATTTACCACAGCCCCTCGGGCCTTATTGCTTAATTATAGCACAACATTGTTGAATACTCGTTTATGATTGGCTAGAAGGGCATTCTAGAGTTGACAGTTGGAAAAGATTTCAGGACAGTTAGAAAAGATATCGGGACACCTTGCAATCATGACACAATATGCGCCTACACAATGCAGGCCATACTTGCTACAAAGTTACAGAAAGCTAAAACCTACAACCATACAAACCGAAATGGGATACATTGTAAACGCTGGCCCAACTAGGAAAAACATAGCTAGCCAGCATAGTTTTTAATTTTTTTATAGAGACATAGTTTTGGGGGAGCATCTGGTGACTTAATGCAGTGAGTGATCTGCATGAATTTTTCCGGTCCCTTTGTTGCAGTCATGACCAAGTGGCGCTATGCTGTCAAATCCTCCCACATGTTTCTAGTTTGAACAGCTGTTTTCAGCTACTGGTATCTTTTAATTCGATTGTCATACTGGTAGGTTTTCTGGAAACAAACTATTTAGCTCGCTTCTAGTCTAGTGTTAGATATGCAATGCGATCTCCTCATAATGAACAGTGTTGAGTGTCATGACAAGAAGGCAACCTTTTCTAGCTACCCAAGGCAATCGGACATCATCAGCTCATTGTTATGGATGTATCCAAATGAATGTTAATAGAAAACAGCTTAAGCAAACGCAAATCCGGCTACTTGCTTTTATTCTGGCTGCAGAGGTTGTGACTGTGTTAGCCATAGCTAGTTGGCAGGCTAGCTACAGTAGCAAGCAAGGGACTAGTATGTTGCCAGTGAGCATGGCAACAGAGCATATAGAATGAACAACTCTGTCGCGTCCGTATATGTTGAACTAGTCGAACGAAAGACTGGGTCGCATCTCTAGCAACCCAAAGATGCGAAAGTATGAATTATCTTCTAAAAATGAAAATATAGTTTATACCTGTAAATGTGTGCCTTGATATTGTTTTCTTTGGCAATTGTGGTGTATGCCTGATAAACACCTGTTATGTACATTACCTTGGAAAAATGAACTCCCCAAAGAGACTCTCCTGCTTCATCCATTGTTTCCAAGGTAATGTACAGAACGCCGATGTTTATCCCTTACATAAGTCTAAAGATTGCTCAGAAAACCAGGTGTTTTAATTAGTGCATGCTTACTTCGATTATGACCTTACGCCGATTAAGATCAGCAGAGTACGGCGTTTACATGACTAATGCCATTTTTACAACATAACAACGTTCACAGTTAATACAATGTATTTACAGATGGTCAATTCAATTAGACATGAGTGGAAATGATAGTGAACATCTTTATTGCATGTACAGTAGAATGGGCTGCCCATTATTCATTTTAACGGATATAAAAAATATGCAAGCAAATGCCTTTAAAAAACAACTCGCAGTGCATTTGCTGTGTAGCAATGTATGCATCTCAATTAACGTATGGAGTTCATTAAAAATAGAAATGTGCACCTTTTTTCCCGTCTAAGATGTTTAGATATCGACAATATTTTTCAAACATCCCTCTGCCGCTTGCCTTTCCATCTTACTATTATTTACAATTTAGATACCTAACAGAACAGGGAACACATACATGTTTTGCCAGCCCTGGTTACAGTAAGGAAAAGTGTATATTTAAGCAATAAGGCCCGAGGAACTGTGGTATATGACCAATATACCATGGCAAAGGGTTGTTCTTATGCACAACACAATGCGGAGGGCTTGGATATATCCCTTTAGCCTGGTATAATGGTCATATACCACAAACCCCCGAGGCTCCGTATTGCTATTATAAACTGGTTACAAAAATAATTAAAAGTAATTTTGCATTATATCTGTGGTATATTGTCTGATATACCACAGCTTTCAGCCAATCAGCATTCAGGAACCTACCCAGTTTATAAATAAGAATATACTACCATTGCTTTGATATAGAGGTACCATACATTACAGACTGTATACAAATGATACCATACCGAGAGTACAAATTGAAAGATTATGAAGAAAATGTTAACAATAAAGGCACTTCATTTGAAATTAAACCACATGAAAAATCCTTAAAACAACATTAAAACTCAGTCATTTAGTACAACTCAAGAAATTGCATGTAAAGTATCAACTGCCCTTTCAATGTGTCTGAGTTAACACTCAAGGATACATGCCACAGACCTTTCAATATGGAGTTGGAAATTCAACAGCATTTTGTACAAGACAGTACTCTAGCCAGGCAAACAGATTAGAAACAATGAATATATACTATTGATGAAAAATGTAACATCACAAATGAATTCTGGCATTTACAATCAGTACCTTTTAATATGCTGACGAAACCTGATGGAACAACCCTGACCTTGGAAGGAATGAGATGTAGTGCTTAAGGGGGGAATCTGCAGTTCAAACAATAACAAAGCCGGCACCCTGCCCCTGTTTTGGGCAAACAGCTTGAGGGATGGGGCTGGAGAAATGCAACCTGCAACCTGCCCTGCAACCACAAGGCAGCTGCTTTGGCGGTGTCTGAGGTGGAACTGTGTTAAGCTTACCATTTGCTTCCCAGTCCAAACAGTTTGCTTATATACAGTGCAATCGGAAAGTACTCAGACCCCTTGACCTTTTCTACATTTTGTGACGTTACAGCCTTATTCTAAAATTGATTAAATAAATAAAAATCCTCATCTATTTATGCACAATACCCCATAATGACAAAGCAAAAATATGTTGTTAGAAATGTTTGTAAATTTATAAAAATGTAAAACTGAAATACCTTATTTACATAAGTATTCAGACCCTTTGCTATGAGACTCGAAAGTGAGCTCAGGTGCATCCTGTTAACATTGATCATCCTTGAGATGTTTCAACAACTTGATTGGAGTCCACCTGTGGTAAATTATATTGAATGGACATAATTTGGAAAGTCACACACCTGTCTATATAAGGTCCCACAGTAGACAGTGCATGTCAGAGCATAAACCAAGCCATGAGGTCAAAGGTATTGTCCGTAGAGCTCTGAGACAGGATTGTGTCGAGGCACAGGTCTAGGGAAGGGTACTTAAAAATGTCTGCATAATTGAAGGTCATCAAGAACACAGTAGCTTCCATCATTCTTAAATGGAAGAAGTTTGGAACCTTTTACTGAGGAGTGGCTTCCGTCTGGCCACTACCATATAAGGCCTGATTGGTGGAGTGCTGCAGAGATGGTTGTATTTCTGGAAGGTTCTCCCATCTCCACAGAGGAACTCTAGAGCTCTGTCAGAGTGACCATTGGGTTACTGGTCACCTCCCTGCCAAGGTTCTTCTCCCTCGATTGCTCAGTTTGGCCGGTCTTGGTGGTTCCAAACGTCTTCTATTTAAGAATGATGGAGGCCACTGTGTTCTTTGGGACCTTCGATACTGCAGAAATGTGTCGGTACCCTTCCCCAGATCTGTGCCTCGACACAATCCTGTCTTGGAGCTCTAAGAAAATTATTTCTATGTACTCTCAGAAAAAAAGGATTTTGGCATTATTGGGGAGCGTTGCTGCAATTGGCGTTTTTCCAGCTGTGCCTATAGGAGAACCCTTTTTTGGCTCCAGGTACAACTCTATTGGGCTTCATGTGGAACCCTCTGTGGAAAGCAGTGGGGGGTCCTCAGAGAACCATCCTCAGTGAATTTCAGAATATTATTTTTTGGTGAAACATTAAGAAAGTTATCCTTTTTAGATAAAACTATGCTAAATATATTCACGTCACCAAACAATTGTTTAAAACACACTGTTTTGCAATCAACGTCTACAGTAGCCTCAACAGCACTCTGTAGGTTAACACCACGGGGGGTGAAGCCGGAGGACAGCTAGTGTCCATTCTCCTCTGGGTACATTGACTTCAATACAAAACCTAGGAAGCTCATGGTTTTCACCCCCTTCCATAGACTTACACAGTAATTATGACAACTTCTGGAGGATGTCCTTTGACCTATCAGAGCTCTTGCAGCATGAACTGACATGTTGTCCACCCAATCAAAGGATCAGAGAATGAATCTAGTATTGAAAGCATAAGCCCAGCTAGCTAGCACTGCAGTACATAAAATGTGGTAAGTAGTTGACTGAAAGAGAGAGAAGGACAATAGTTGAACAGTTACTTTTACAGAACGAATACATTTCTTCAAAAATGAAGATCAAAGAGAGGGAGAGCTATATTTTGTTTCTTTCACTTTCACTTTCTTAGCTAGGGAATGCAGCTAGCTAGTTTAGCCTACTCAAACTCCCGGCTCAAACAGAGATGGATGCTATGTTACCTAGCTGACTATGGCTATCCAACAGTGGATCTCTTCCAAGTCAAGGTAAGCTTTTGGTTTGATTAATTTATTGCCACCGGGGCCGCCAATGTAACGGCTAAACTGCTTGCTAACTGTACACTGTACGGCAATGTAGTGGGTTTACTAACGCATTAGTTCTAGTAGCTCTGTTGACTTGACGTTAGATAATATGGTGACAAAGATGTAGTCTGTGTTTTTTTCGCCTGGTCACAGAACAGCTGTTATGTTGTGCACTGAAGTCCACAAAAGCCAAGGGAAAAGGTGAGAGGAGTAGATGCAAGAAGGAATTCTACAACGATCAAAGGGATCATGCTGTTTGTATGTGGCTGCTATGAAATTGAACTGTTTGAGTGTGATCAGGGGTGTATTCATTCCGCCCATTCTGTTGAAAAAAAAAGCTGAAATGGGGATAAACATAACTGAATTGGTCCAATGGAAACTCTCGTTTGCAACTGTTGGACTAATGATCACACCCTAGATCAGCCAGATGCAGGCAAGATTGTGCAAGGCGGATGAATGTGTCAATGTCTGTCACCTTGATTACTCAAATTTCTCTCGACTTGTGCGCGCCTATGTTTTAAACTCATTAATAGGCTAGGTTTTTAGCAAACTCATGATGGGTACAGGGAAAATTAGAGTATCATGTAGTAGCCTAAACTTATCGATGTTACGTTGAACTGGGTGAATGGAATAGGAATGACAAAAAAAGGGTTGTTCAAAGGGTTCTCCTACGGGAACAGCCAAATAACCCTTTTAGGTTCTAGATTGCCTACACTTCTAACGCGAGTGGGGCGTGTGTTGCTTCATTACAATGATCGCAAGAGATCGCTCCAGTGCAGTTCCACCTCCAACACGCCAAAGCATCCTATGCAAGCTGTCTGCTATCACCGGTTAAAGCTTGATCTGATTGAATTTAGGCCCATGTTTCGAGGCAGTGTTTGTTACAGTGTTTGTTTACAATCCCATTGTTTACAAACAGTGGAGTTAAAGCAAGCTTATATGTTGGGTTCTGATGGGGTAGGACAGTTAAGCTAAGCAGGCATTTATAAGTTATATTCTTCGAGAATCAATGGGTATATATCATTCATTTAATAGTCCCAAAAATGTATGCCTCAATTTATTGAATCGCTTTTTCAAAACATTATTTTGTCTAAAATTGAGAATGAGTAGTGCAAATATGAGGTGCATTATTGCAAGCTTACATTCTCTTTAAATTATATTTTTTTAATGATTGAAATTAAATATATTCCCATGCCAAATATACTTTTCTTTACAGTTTGACAACTTCAATTTGATTACATTTGTATATAATATTACCATTGCCATGTGTCAAACTGCTGATGCTTTTTTTGTGAATCATAGCATTACAAGGGGAAAAGTACCTGAAAGATATACAGTATATTACCAATATACAAAAATAATAACGATATAATGTTTCCTAAAAGGGCCTACAACATTAGTGTTTAACTAACAACACACATTGTCATGTACAACATTGTCCTATACAGTAGACACCTCTAACTTCAGCTCTCTACAGGAAACTCTCCTCCACTTCAGGGACACATGGAGACTGGGGGAGCTTGTCTTCTTGCGTGGGGGCAAGCACCGCTTCCTCTGTGGGTACTGGTTCTTCTAGGGGTACTTCTGGTCCATCCAGGGAGGCTGTATCAGCCTGGTCGGTTGTGCTCGGAGGACTAAGAAGGCAGAACAAAGATTGTTTTCTACATTATTACTGCTTTATTCATGTCAGAGGAAAATCAATAAGACCGAGTGTCAACTGGAAATCATTCAAAACAATAAGCAATAAACAAAAACCAAACATAAGAAAAGATTGTGCAGAATCGGGAAGTCCTCTGACTCACGCAGCCACACTCTTCCTGTGGCAAACAGCCAGTTTGAGTTGACAGACAAGAGACATATTCTGTGGAGAGAAGATCCTACGTTACCTTGATGTACTCTGTGTGGCGGTGTCCAGCACCTCACCACCTGCTTCTGCCTCTTTGGCTACATGGATATCTGGGATGGCGATTATGTAGTCAGTCTGGGAGGGGCCAGCCTCCGTCCCAGTCTCCTCTATCTCCCCTGTCTCCTGACCCGTTCGATCACCTGAGGAGTGGTCATCTGAAGACACAGCCGGGTTCCCTGCTGGTATAGGTTTGGACCTGATTGCAGCATGGTGGTCGCTCTTCAGAAAGATCTCATTCACCTGGGTGTATTTCTGGGATGGTTTGGAAATTATATGGAGTTATTAATACATGAGCAATCAAAATAGTCATAGTCATAGTTTTGAGAATTATTCTAGTTTTCTATACCTTTTTGTAAGCATCCGTCAGCAGGTTTCCCGTCAAATTAACCAGAGAGGAGAAGAGTGGCCTCTTCTTGAATTTCTCATCCCAACACTTGCACATGATATCATAGCTGAAATAACATTTTTATTCAGAGTGAATTTCACCTTGTCCTATGCTTGCATACGTTATTTGACTTATAACCACAAAGCTCCTACAGACAAAGAGAGACAGATGAGGCCTTACATCTCGTCTGTAGCATGAGCAGGTTTAGGCATCCTGTAGCCTCTCTTCAAGGCAGTGTAGAACTGCTCATTCATGAGAATGCCAGGATAGGGCGTTCCTCCTGAAGTTAGGCCGAAACAAGGTATATACAGTGCATTCAGCCCCCTTGACTTTTTCCAAATGTTCTTACGTTACAGCCTTATTCTAAAATTGATAACTGCTTTTTTCCCCCTCATCAATCTTCACACAATTCTCCATAATGACAAAGTGAAAACAGGGTTTTAGAAACAAAAAAACAGAAATACCTTATTTACATAAGTATCCAGAACCTTTGCTATGAGACTCGAAATTGAGCTCAGATGCATCTTGTTTCCATTGATCATCCTTGAGATGTTTCTCCAACTTGATTAAAACTCAATTGATTGGACATGATTCGGAAAGGCACACACCTATTTATGTCTCACAGTTGACAGTGCATGTCAGAGCAAAAACCAAGCCATGAGGTCAAAGGAATTGTCCGTAGAGCTCCGAGACAGAATTGTATCTGGTGAAGGGTACCAAAACATTTCTGCAGCATTGAAGGTCCCCAAGAACACAGTGGCCACCATCATTCTTTGAAACCACCAAGACTCTTCCTAGAGCTGGCTGCCCGGCCAATCTGAGCAATCGGGGGAGAAGGGCTTTGGTCAGAGAGGTGACCAACAACCCAATGGTCACTCTGACAGAGCTCCAGAATTCCTCTATGGAGATGGGATAACCTTCCAGAAGGACAACCATCTCTGCAGCACTCCACCAATCAGGCCTTTATGGTAGAGTGGCCAGGCGGAAGCCACTCCACAGTAAAAGGAACATGACAGCCTGCCGTTCGCCAAAAGGCACCTAAAGGACTGTCAGACCATGAGAAACAAGATTCTCTGGTCTGATGAAACCAAGATTGAACTGTTCGGCCTGAATGCCAAGTGTCATGTCTGGAGGAAACCTGTCACCATCCCTAAGGCGACGCATGGTGGTGGCAGTATCATGCTGTGGGGATGTTTTTCAGCGGCAGGGACTGGGAGACTAGTCAGGATCAAGGGAAAGATGAATGGAGCAAAGTACAGAGAGATCCTTGTTGGAAATCTGCTCCGGAGTGCTCAGGACCTCAAGCTGTGGAGAAGTTTTACCTTCCAACGACCCTAAGCATACAGCCAAGACAACACAGGAGTGGCTTTGGGACAAATCTCTGAATATCCGTGTGTGGCCCAGCCAGAGCCCGGACTTGAACCCGATCGAACATCTCTGGAGAGACCTGAGAAAAGCTATGCAGCGATGCTCCCCATCCAGCCTGACAGAGCTTGAGAGGATCTGCAGAGGAGATTAGGAGAAACTCCCCAAATACAGATGTGCCAAGCTTATAGCATCATATCCAAGAAGACTTGAGGCTGTAAACGCTGCCAAAGGTGCTTCAACAAAGTACTGAGTAAAGAGTCTGAATACTTATGTAAATGTGATATTTCAGTTTTTATTTGTGATAAATTTGCAAAATTTTGGAAAAACCTGTTTTTGCTTCGTCATTATGGACTATTTTGTGTAGATTAAAAAATATTTTATTTATTTTAGAATTAATACAGTCTGTAACGTAACAAAATGTGGAAAAATTCAAGGGGTCTCATTAGTTTCCAAATGCACTGTAACTAATATCAAGACATACATTCATAGATATTATCTCTAGTTGCAATAAGTAAAGAATCAAAACACATCTGTTCTATTGCAGAGATTTTTATATTTACCTAGAGTAAAGATCTCTGAAAGCAGAATGCCAAAAGACCAAACATCGCTCAAGGTTGTGTAGAGGTTCTGGAAGATACTCTCTGGAGCCATCCACTTCAGTGGCAGGAATGTCTATGATATCGATACAGAGTTACAGATGTAATTATGGAAAATGGCCTTCTGCTTTTGGTACAGTGAAGAAAATTGACATTGTTTTGGTATTCTGACCGAAGTCCTGTACCATCTATGGCATAATGACTTTTGGAAAGCTGTTTCACATCCTCTTCTGATCTTAGACCAAAAAAAACAAAAGCCAAGAAAACCCCAGTGGAAAGAGTCTGCAGCCCAGATATCCAATAACTCAACCGCATTTCTGGCAAAAACAACTTCACCCTACTAGGAAGTTTTAGCATTTAAAAACCCTGAAAATGGCGCCTGCGCCATCTTTTTAACCTAAAACATATTTTACTCTCAGGATGTGCAGAATTTACCAGCAATACAGCAGTCTGTTAGGGGAAAAAATAGCTAAAACGCTTTTAAACATTACAGTGATGTCGGTCAGATAGTTTGCATAAGTAGGTCATATTAACCCACATCTCTGGAAGTTCCTTATAAAAGAATTGTCTTTCAGTTTCAATCACTTTCATCTCCGAACAGAATGGCTGTTTGGTTGTTTCTTCCCCTCCTTTGCTTACTGTACATCTTCCAATGGCCTGTAAACAAATACACAACGACAAAAAAAACTAAACAAATGAACTCACTTTGCCTTTGGCTATGTAGTTGGAGTCGTTCATGACATCACGAGCCAGGCCAAAGTCACAGATCTTCACCAGCTTTCCCTCGCAGATGAGAACATTTCTGGCAGCCAGGTCACGATGAACACACTGTGAGGATAGGGCCAACAGTATAGACTATTATTGAAGTTCATGTGGGTTCAGTAAGGTAAGTTACACGTGTTCTCAAGAATTAAGGAACGTTCGATGTGACATGGCAAGAAATGTCATGATATGAATAAGGATGTATTATGAAGCTATTCCATTGTCATACATTCTTGGATGCCAGGAAGTCCATGCCCTTAGCCACTTGGTAGCTAAAGCCCACCAGATCTGTGTAGCTCAGAATTGGGGAGTCACTGATAGACAACGCGACGTCTGCTCTCTCTTGGCCTGAGCAACATGAAAAGAGAACATCAAATTGTCATAAACTTTGAGCCAGACCGCGCAAACAAATTGATCAACTGATGGTGTTTATCAAAAGAACCGTGTTAAAAGGCATTGTCTGGTTACACAAGAGGTTGAAACATATGTATATATTTTTCTGAAAGATGCTTGGTTGTCAAAACTCTAAGTGGAGAGAAAGGCTTCCCTATTTTGGTCTCTCCGGTAGTATTTCAACATCAGGGGTCTGTTTGTCTGCTCACCATCTGCCTGACAGGGATGTTGAAATGTCTTCAACAGACAAAAGTAGCGTGAGGATGACCATTGTTTGCTGCTGCTTACCATAATACATGATGAACAACCAAGTTTTCATCAAATAAAATGTTGGTTTTATGAAGTGTTTTATGCCTTCAGTATTTACATTGCTTAAACCAATTAATAAAAAGTGTGTGCCTGTGTCTGAAATGGCACCCTATTCCCTATATAGTGCACTACTTTTGACCGGGGCACATAGAACTCTGGTCAAAATTTGTGCACTATATTGGGAATAAGGTGACATAAAACACACATTTCTTTGTAGAAAGCAGGGGTTGGAACGAAAATACATTTCCAATCGGTTCATTTTGAACAGAACCATGATTTATTTTATTCTGTTCTACTGCTCCAATCAGCAAAATAAAGTTCTGAACCAGTTCAAACCTCCCAAAAAGTACCGGTTTATATCGTTCTTTTCTGTTCATTGTTAAACCTCTGAAATCATACTTTTTAAACAATTAGCTCGACATTAAATGAATTCACCAATCATGCACTGCGGGTAGAGCAGCTTGCTATGGAACAGGAAAACTATAGCTCAGTGAGTTGTTTACATGCTGTGATAGAAAGACAAGTGTAGGGCACGAGATGCAACTGAAACTTTACTGGTGTGGAGAGTGCAAGAGAGGGTGAAGGAGGAGGAAGCTTGGCTTGAAGTGCTGGGCATCTTGTGATGACATGCATTATCTGAATTAGGCCCACATAATCATACCTGGAGGATTGGCTTTTATAGAGGAACTTTGAATGTCTTTGAACTTCAGAGTTGGTTTAATGTTGGACCAGAGCTAGCTAGCTAACAAGCTTGTGTGTGAAGAGCGGCACCTGAATTAAAAGCACCTCTTAGCTTTTTGTAGTTAATACATCCAATGTGAAATGTGATAACTATAGAATCCCTAACTAGCATTGGCAAAATTGCATCCATTCTCCTCCAATAAAAAATCTCTCTCCCTAACTTCTGAATCATACTTAAGTCAGTAGGCTCCTAGACAATGCTTGGAGGGGGATGGGCAGGTAGCCTAAATGAACACATACTGTCAAAAATTGTCAGCTGGCAGGCAGACACTGGAGGAAGTTTCTGATTGACAGAGGGAGGGCTTTGAATAGGCGCTGCGTTTTTTATGGGACTGGAAGAAATGGCCAGAACATTAAACAACGTTATTAACCGGTTCCTGTTCCAGGAAAGTATAGATCACTTTCGTTCCCGGTTCTGATTCTGTTCCTTGTAGTTTTTTTTTTTTTTGTAAAGTTATTTTTCAGGTTTTCGGTACTGGTCCCTGAATTGGTTCCAACCCCTGAAAAAGAAAGTACCCACTGGGCACAGGCGTCAATTCAACAACTATTCCACATTGTTCAACGTCATTTAGTTGAAACGACGTGAAAACAATGTCGATTCAACCAGTGTGTGCCCGGTGGATAATGTGTACAAAAATGTACCTTGTCCTTGGTAGTTGCTGTCCTGATGGTAGGGTGTCTCATTGACTGAGGGCTCGATGTCTGCATACTTGATGTTGTCACTCAGCTCTTGCATTGGGACATAATTTAAAGAATCTTCCTTGGTCATGTCCATGTAACCCCCATCGCACTCACTGTCAAAAACCAAGGGCATAATTTGTTACAATAAGTGATAGTACTATCATCTTTGACAGAAAGCATTGGCCTCTGAATCCATTTTCCAATGCAACTTAACATAGAATGTTGATGGGTGATTTTGCAATGTAAAATTAGTAGTGTGTACTTCGGGAAGGCATCAGTCTTGCCTTTTTCCTTGGATTTGGACTGTACTCTCTGTGCTGTTCCTGCACATATCAGCATCCCTGCGGTTTTTGTCTGCGTAGTACTGCAGGAAGGTATGCTTGTTGCGGTGAAGGTAGTCAACCAGGTCACCATAGCAACAGTACTCAGTTATGAGGTAAATGGGACCTTCAGGACAGAGGAAAGCGGGCAGTTGTTAACACATACTTTGACTAACATATCAGAATATGTTAAGTCTATAAGCAGTGGCATGCTTTCCAGTTCCCACCTTGTTTCGTACAAGCCCCCAGTAGGTTGACGATGTTTAGATGGGGCCCAAGGTGGCTCATTATCTTCAGCTCAGATATCAGAGCCTGAGTCTCACTTGTCCTTGCTGTGGCTGTCAGTCAAAACAATAGCAGAACATGCAGCGTTGTAGAATGAGTAACGAGTAACGAGGTCAGTGTGTAAAATAGAGGAAATGTCAAGTTGTTGGTAATAGTGAAGCATAAAGTACTCACACTTGAGCATCTTCACAGCCACTTTGGTGGTGGACTGAGAGTGACCAAGGCCATAGGCTGTGGCCTCCACCACCCTCCCAAATGCTCCAGAACCCAGAGTGTGACCTGGTATGACAGAACATGAGGTGTACTGTTAGCTTAGCTAATGTCAAATATATCAATACATGATGATTCATAAATAGGCTGCAGTATTCACACAATTATACTAAAACATTCCCTGTAATTTAGTAGTCGCTCACCCAGGACCAGGCTATCCCGGGGAACCTCCCATACACAGTCATATGGCAGGTGCATGGGGTCCATGTAGGTGTACTTATGGCCATCTGAGCTCACTGACTCGATCACCTTCCAACGGATCTCATACCGGGGCTTCTAAAGGCAGGTACAAAAGGCTGTCAGAGTTTTATATATCATATATTTAAGTAATAAGGCACGAGGGGGTGTGGTATATGGCCAATATACCACAGCTAAGGGCTGTTCTTATGTACGACGCACCGCGGAGTGCCTGGACACAGACCTTAGTCGTGAATAATTGGCCATATAGCACAAACCCCTGAGGTGCCTTATTGCTATTATAAACTGGTTACCAGCGTAATTAAAGCAGTAAAAAATACATGTTTTATCATACCTGTGGTATAAGGTCTGATATACTATGGCTGTCAACCAATCAGCATTCAGGGCTCGAACCACCCAGTTTATAAACAGAATTATACTTCATTGTCCCCGAGGGGAAATTTGTCTTGGACAATGAAAGAGTGCTGCTACTTCCACAAAAATACATGAATACATAGAATCAACAGAAAGTTTGTTATGCCATGCAAGGCTGTGACTTAAGGCAGTTCCACATGATTTCAGACCTACTGACCAGGCTCCAGTTAATTATTGTAGTCTTCGCTAATTTTACAGTCTCATCGTTCAACAGTAGCATCACTATCAAGACAAACAGATGGGTTTCTGTTTGGGGGCTCACCTTTCTCCAAAGGGCGATGAGGATGATGAGGAAGATGACGGCAATGACCACCAGGGCTAACACTGCAGCCAAGACAGCCACCTGGGAGAACAGAGCTGCAGATGCACACACAGAGAAGGAGCTCATACAAGCGGAGAACCTCAGCGTTCCTTATTCATACTCTGTTAGTGAAAGTCAAAGACTTAGCCAAAGACTAATACATTTCTATGACTTTATTTTGATAAATATGTCTCTAAAGTGTATTGAGGCTTTTGACCAATGCACTTTAAATAGATTGTGATTTGAAATAGTACATCAAAAGTAATCAAATTGTTTCCATTTTAAATTAAATGTTTTAAATGAGAGTTACTGTAACTACTTATAGCTTATTTGCATATATGTAAATACGTATCGCTTATTTGCATGAATGCTTACAGTTCGAGACCAGTTTGATGTCCCAGGCCCTGCGCCCTCTCTCGTTGCGGGCTTCACAGCGTACTGATGTAATACCCCCTATGGTCTGGAAGGTCAAAAGGCTGCGGACTTGGTTGACCCCTGAGGCCTCGATGTAGCTGACGTTCATCTGGATGCTGACGTTCTCTTGGTCAGCCGACAGAGACTTCCATGCTGTGGTCTTATTACTGCATCTGGGTGAAGATGTCATAATTAGCTTCGAATGGTGATAGAAAAAATGCTTGTTCAGGTCGTGAGACTTTCTGTCTGAGCGAGATATGGGGTGACTGGGACAGAAAAAAAAACAGATGTAGACTATTGAGAGTCCAAAATAAGCAACAGGTCTAACAAATATCACTCAATTGTTTAATTACAACGTGTGACCCCTTTGTAACACTGCCCTATACAGATTGAGAGTTAAAAGTCAAAACACAACTGAAAAGCCTGAATATGCTTCATTGTGTTGTTCAGTATTTCCAGGGGTCTGTTCCCTTACTTTCCAATGCTTTCACAGCTGTACCAGTGGACGGTGGGTGTGGGGACCCCCTCTGTGACACAGAGCACTCCGTGGCCCTGGTCTATGTGCTGGTCAGACAAATCTATTATCTTCGGGGAAGCTGCAGGGAGTGGAAATATCCAATGAGACAGTGAAAGGTAGTGAAACATAGATAGACTGAGCAAAAATATAAACGCAACATGTAAAGTGTTGGTCACATGTTTCATGACCTGAAATAAAAGATCCCTGAAATTTTCCATACGCACCAAAAGCTTATTTCTCTCAATTCCTTTGCACAAATTTGCTTACATCCCTGAGCATTTTTCCTTTGCCAAGATTATTCATCCACCTCACAGGTGTGGCATATCAAGAACATTGTGCTGGGGACAATAAAAAGGGCCACTCTAAAATGTGAAGTTTTGTCACACAACACAACACAATACCACAGATGTCTCAACTTTTGAGATTAAGTGCAATTGGCATGCTGACTGCAGGAATGTCCACCAGAGCTGTTGCCAGAGAATTGAATGTTAATGTCTCTTCTGTAAGCCTCCTCCAACATCATTTTAGAGAATGTGGCCTCACAGCCCCAGACCACGTGTAACCATGCCAGCCCAGGACCTCAACATCTGGCTTCTTCACCTGCGGGATCGTCTGAGACCAGCCACCCAGACAGCTGATGAAACTGTGGGTTTGCACTTCCATATAATTTTTGGACAAACTGTCAGAAACCGTCTCAAGGAAGCTCATCTGCGTGCTCGCCGTCCTCACCGGGATCTTGACCTGACTGCAGTTCGTAACCGACCTCAGTGGGCAAATGCTCACCTCCGATGGCCACTTGTACGCTGGAGAAGTGTGCTCGTCGTGTGGGCGAGCGGTTTAATGATGTCAACGCTGTGAGCAGAGTGTCCGATAGTGGCGATGGGGTTATGGTGTGGGCAGGCATAAGCTACGGACAATGAACACAATTGCATTTGATCGATGGCAATTTGAATGCACAGAGATACCGTGACGAGATCCTGAGGCCCATTGTCGTGCCATTCATCTGCCGCCATCACTTCATGTTTCAGCATGATAATGCACAGTCCCATGTTGCAAGGATCTGTACAGAATTCCTGGAAGCTGAAAATATCCCAGTTCTTCCATGGCCTGCATAATCACCAGACATGCCAACCGTTGAGCATGTTTGGGATGCTCTGGATCAATGTGTACGACAGCGTGTTCCAGTTCCCAACCAATATCCAGCAACTTCGCACAGCCATTGAAGAGTAGTTAGACTCTATGTAAAGGAGATGTGTCTCGCTGCATGAGGCAAGTGGTTGTCACACCAGATACTGACTGGTTTTCTGATCCACGTCCCTGCATTTTCTTTTAAGGTATCTGTGACCAACATATGCATATCTTGTATTCCCAATCATGTGAGATTTGAATGCACAGAGATGCACAGAGATACCGTGACGAGATCCTGAGGCCCATTGTCGTGCCATTCATCCGCCGCCATCACTTCATGTTTCAGCATGATAATGCACAGTCCCATGTTGCAAGGATCTGTACAGAATTCCTGGAAGCTGAAAATATCCCAGTTCTTCCATGGCCTGCATAATCACCAGACATGCCAACCGTTGAGCATGTTTGGGATGCTCTGGATCAATGTGTACGACAGCGTGTTCCAGTTCCCAACCAATATCCAGCAACTTCGCACAGCCATTGAAGAGTAGTGAGACTCTATGTAAAGGAGATGTGTCTCGCTGCATGAGGCAAGTGGTTGTCACACCAGATACTGACTGGTTTTCTGATCCACGTCCCTGCATTTTCTTTTAAGGTATCTGTGACCAACATATGCATATCTGTATTCCCAATCATGTGAGATCCATAGATTAGGGCGTAGTTAATTTATTTGAATTATATGAACTTTAATTCAATAAAATCTTGGAAATTGTTGTGTTTACATTTTTGTTCAGTGTAGTTGATTGTTTAATCAATAGAAGAAACTGTTCAACATCCTTTAAATTCAAACATGATAACTCAATAAAGAATGGCTGAATAGTGATCCCATCTAATGTAGATATGTCTGTCCAGAGTTGATAATGATTCAGGCGTGTATCTTACACTTGACTTGAAGATCAAAGGTTATCTCCTTGACGTCGTCTTCATTGGCCACCTGGACAGTGTAGAGCCCCCTCTGTTCCATCCGGACCCTTACCAAGGTCAGAGTACTGAGGTAACTTAAGGTCAAACAGAACACAATCAATATCATGGGGCTTATGTACTGATTCTCAATTTCATTGTCACCATAATAATAGATTTCTTTGTTGGGCTGTTCATGATCATATATGACGGGTACCTGGTCTCATGCACCTCTCTGGTGTCAATGGATACAGTTTCCCCAGTAAGGGTGGTGTTGTCTCTGGTCCAGAGCACCTGAGGTTTGGGAAACGCTTCGATCTGCACTGTGAGCGCAACGCTCTGATACTGCAGCGCTGAAACATTGGTGTTGATGGAGGGTTCCAAATCCACAAAGCCCCGTTCTGTAAAATGACATTTGAATAGAAGATCACTACCTTATGGCAAGAACATCAATCAGTTAGATACTTTCCAAAGCAGACACACACAAAGCCCATTGAGGTCCTATTACAGTGTGCATAGTATTTCCACCTTTTCATTCGATTTAATGAAAAGTTACTCCGCTTATGTTGTTGTGAGTTTGGAAAAGTTTTGAGGGTGTTTGCTCACCCAGAACAGTGACAGTGAGATTATCCATGGCTGACGTTCCGGAAAAAGGGTCCTGCACTCGGCAGATGTAATGGCCAGAGTCCTCCAGAGTAACAGTGGAGATGTTCAAGAAGGAGCGGATTCTAATCTCCGATAGAAAGTCTGTCAGTGGCTCAATTGTCTTCAGATGGAAACAAATTATAACAGAGGTAAGAACAGCATAGCAACAACCTAATTATCAACAAAAGAGATGATTATGCTTGGTAATATATGTCATGACTGTCTTGATCAGGTCAGGTTACAGGAGACCACAACCCTACAGATTATCTCTCAACCCCAACAGAGGAGAGATCTAGGGGTCTGAAGATGTGGGGGTTTTATGACCCCTCACGCCCCTGGTAAATCTCAGGCCACAGACAAATTCCTTTGTCCTGTTACTATGGAGAACCAGCCTCAGAACAGTAAACATGAAATAAAGGGACTTTGGAACAATGGTTTCCGTCAGCCACAATGGTGGTCATGACGATAGATGGACTATGAAAATGTATGTCATTTTTGTTTTGTTATTAAAGGTTAATATATGACGTTATTACGAAAACATTGTAACGTGAAGAGTTTTCCTAGTATATGTTTGATGTTTATACATTGTACGTTGTGTGGACAATATCCAAATCAAAGAGAATGTTTTGGGGAAGATGAAATGTTAAGTTAGTTGTCTAAAATGGTATTTGAGAAAAATCTAGCCCTTGCCTCATTAACTTGGTACTGTCACGACCTGGTCTAGTATTTTGTGTTTTTTCTTCATGTATTGGGTCAGGCCAGGGTGTGACATGGAGTTTTTGTATTGTGGTGTGTTTTGTCTTGGGGTTTTGGTGTGTAGATATTTGGGATTGTAGCTAGTGGGGTTTTCCAGCAAAGTCTATGGCTGTCTGGAGTGATTCTCAATCAGAGGCAGGTGCTTATCGTTGTCTCTGATTGGGAACCATATTTAGGCAGCCATATTCTTTGAGTTTGTCGTGGGTGATTGTCCTATCTGTTCTATGTGTACTCTATGTTAGTTTGACACAAGTATAGGCTGTTTTCGGTTTTCGTTTCGTTTATTTGTTTTTGTAGTGTTCGTGTTTAGTTCGTGTTTTACGTTTGTCTAATAAACATGGATCGCAATCGACACGCTGCAGTTTGGTCCGACTCTCCTTCATCACCACTAGAAAGCCGTAACAGAATCACCCACCACCAACGGACCAAGCAGCGTGTCAACAGGCAGGAGCAGCCCAAAGAGGAGAGGCGCTATAAGGATTTCTGGACATGGGAGGAAATCCTAAACGGAGAAGGACCCTGGCCTCAGCCTGGAGAATATCGCCGCCCCAAAGAAGAACTGGAGGCGGCGAGAGCGAAGAGGCGCCGTTATGAGGAGGCAGCACGGCGACTCGGAAGGAAGCCTGAGAATCAGCCCCAAAAATGTCTTGGGGGGGGGGCTCAGGGAGAGTGTGGCAGAGTCAGGAGTCAGACCTGAGCCAACTCTTCCTGTTTATCGTGAGGAGCCTAGGAGGAGACCAGAACCAGAGCCGGTGTTGGAGGTGAGCGAAACAGAGACTGTGAAGGAGTTAATGGGGAAATTGGAGGAGAGAGAAATGAGGGAGTTGCTGTGTTGGTGCTTTTTGCATGGAATTCGCCCGATGGAACGTGTCGGGGATTTGATGGCACCTGGGTTAGCGCTTCACACTCGTCCTGAGGTGCGGGTTAGTCGGCTGGTGAAGTTGGTGCCAGCCTCACGCACCAGGCCTCCTGTACACATCCCTAGCCTTGCACGTCCTGTGCCAACACTGCTCTCAAGATCTCCAGTACGCCTTCACGGTCTAGCCCATCCTGTGCCACCTCCACACTCCAGTCCTCCGGTAGCAGCTCCCCGCACCAGGCTTCCTGTGCATGTCCTCGGTCCAGTAACACCAGTACCAGCACCACGCACCAGGCCTTCAGTGCGCCTCGCCTGTTCAGCGCAACCAGAGCCTCTCTCCTCTCCTGCGCTGCCGGAGTCTCCCGCCTGTTCAGCGCAACCAGAGCCTCTCTCCTCTCCTGCGCTGCCGGAGTCTCCCGCCTGTTCAGCGCAGACAGAGCTGCCAGCCTGCAGGGAGCAGCTGGAGCTGCCAGCCTGCATGGAGAAGCCAGCCTGCATGGAGCAGCCAGAGCTGTCAGCCTGCATGGAGCAGCTAGAGCTGTCAGTCTGCATGGAGCAGCCAGAGCTGTCAGTCTACATGGAGCAGCCAGAGCTGTCAGTCTGCATGAAGCAGCCAGAGATGTCAGTCTGCATAGAGCAGCCAGAGCTGCCAGTCTGCAAGGAGCTGCCAGTCTACATGGAGCAGCCAGAGCTGTCAGTCTACATGGAGCAGCCAGAGCTGTCAGTTTGCATGGAGCAGCCCGAGCTGCCAGTCTGCATGAAGCAGCCAGTCTACATGGAGCAGCCAGAGCTGTCAGTCTACATGAAGGAGCCCGAGCTGCCAGTCTGCATGAAGCAGCCAGTCTACATGGAGCAGCCAGAGATGTCAGTCTGCATGAAGCAGCCAGAGTTGTCAGTCTGCATAGAGCAGACAGAGCTGCCAGTCTGCAATGAGCTGTCAGTCTGCATGGAGCAGCCAGAGCTGTCAGTCTGCATGGAGCAGCCAGAGCTGTCAGTCTACATGAAGGAGCCCGAGCTGCCAGTCTGCATGAAGCAGCCAGTCTACATGGAGCAGCCAGAGCTGTCAGTCTGCATGAAGCAGCCAGAGCTGTCAGTCTGCATAGAGCAGCCAGAGCTTCCAGTCTGCAAGGAGCTGCCAGTCTACATGGAGCAGCCGGAGCTGTCAGTCTGCACGGAGCTGTCAGTCTGCAAGGAGCTGTCAGTCTGCAAGGAGCTGTCAGTCTGCACAGAGCTGTCAGTCTGCAAGGAGCTGTCAGTCTGCAAGGAGCTGTCAGTCTGTAATGAGCTGCCAGTCTGCAAAGGGGCTGCCAGTCTGCAAGGGGCTGCCAGTCAGCACGGAGCCGCCAGAGCTGTCAGTCTGTAAGAAGCCGCCAGAGCTGTCAGCCCATATGGAGCAGCCAGCACCGCCAGTCTGCCCAGCGCCGCCAGTCTGCCCAGCGTCGCCAGTCTGCCCAGCGTCGCCAGTCTGCCCAGCGTCACCAGTCTGCCCAGCGTCGCCAGTCTGCCCAGCGCCGCCAGTCTGCCCAGCTTCGCCAGTCTGCCCAGCGCCGCCAGTCTGCCCAGCGCCGCCAGTCTGCCCAGCGCCGCCAGTCTGCCCAGCGCCGCCAGATCTGCCATTCAGCCAGACTCTGGCTGCTTCATGCAGACTGGCAGCTCGGGCTCCTTCATGTAGACTGACAGCTCTGGCTGCTCCATGCAGACTGACAGCTCTGGCTGCTCCATGCAGACTGACAGCTCCTTGCAGACTGGCAGCTCTGGCTGCTCTATGCAGACTGACGTCTCTGGCTGCTTCATCCAGCATCGCCAGTCTGCCCAGCGCCGCCAGTCTGCCCAGCGCCGCCAGTCTGCCCAGCGCCGCCAGATCTGCCATTCAGCCAGACTCTTCCAGATCTGCCAGTCGACCAGACTCTTCCAGATCTGCCAGTCGACCAGACTCTTCCAGATCTGCCAGTCAACCAGACTCTTCCAGATCTGCCAGTCAACCAGACTCTTCCAGATCTGCCAGTCAACCAGACTCTTCCAGATCTGCCAGTCAGCCAGACTCTTCCAGATCTGCCGGTCGGCCAGGATCTGCCAACCAGCCAGGATCTGGTAGATCTACCTACCTGCCTGAGCTTTCTCTCACTCCTGAGCTTTCTCTCACTCCTGAGCTTTCTCTCACTCCTGAGATTTCTCTCACTCCTGAGCTTTCTCTCACTCCTGAGCTTTCTCTCACTCCTGAGCTTTCTCTCACTCCCGAGCTGTCTCTCACTCCCGAGCTGTCCTTCAGTCCCGATCTGCTCCTCAGTCCAGTGGGTTTCTGGGTGAGGACTACTAGGCCATGGTCGGCGGCGAGGGTGGTCTATCCAGGGACGCGAGGAGAGGGGACTAAGACATCAACTGAGTGGGTTCATCGTCCCGCGCCAGAGCCGCCACCATTGGACAGACGCCCACCCGGACCCTCCCTATTGTTTTGAGGTGCGTTCGGGAGTCCACACCTTAGGGGGGGGGGGGTTCTGTCACGCCCTGGTCTAGTATTTTGTGTTTTTTCTTCATGTATTGGGTCAGGCCAGGGTGTGGCATGGAGTTTTTGTATTGTGGTGTGTTTTGTCTTGGGGTTTTGGTGTGTAGATATTTGGGATTGTAGCTAGTGGGGTTTTCTAGCAAAGTCTATGGCTGTCTGGAGTGATTCTCAATCAGAGGCAGGTGCTTATCGTTGTCTCTGATTGGGAACCATATTTAGGCAGCCATATTCTTTGAGTTTGTCGTGGGTGATTGTCCTATCTGTTCTATGTGTACTCTATGTTAGCTTGACACAAGTATAGGCTGTTTTCGGTTTTCGTTTCGTTTATTTGTTTTTGTAGTGTTCGTGTTTAGTTCGTGTTTTACGTTTGTCTAATAAACATGGATCGCAATCGACACGCTGCAGTTTGGTCCGACTGTCCTTCATCACCACTAGAAAGCCGTAACAGGTACGCCCAGAGAATGTCCCTAAAGGCGGTTACGCCCACTTCTGACCCGAGGGTATAAAACCTGTGAGTAAAGAATCTACAACAGGACTACGTGACCCCAGCTGCAGCAGGGTCTGAAAAAGTCAACCAAAAGTCAATCCTTTTCTACCCAAGCTACGGATGAGTAGCTGTGTCTAAGCGGGTGAATTCAAGTCGAACCACCTAGCCTCCATCTCCCATCGAATCGTGGTATCTAAAGGGTTTCATTCCTATGCTGTGAGCTCTGAGCTACAGAGCTGTCTGTCCTCCTTCCAGAGAAAGGAGTGGGGGAACAGACTTCTAAGCCAAAAAAGGACAGTGACACCGGGAGGACGCGCAGGAGAAGTACGTCATCGAACCGTGGAATGGTCCTCGCAGAGAATTCCTGGAGAGCGGCAGTTTGAGGCAAGGCTAGGGTTAGAATAACATAGCTGACAAATTCACCAAATGTATATTTCTCTTATGTACTTCTTTTTTCTCTCTCTTTTGAAATCCCCATTGTACTAAGTTCAAATCAATAGCCTATAATGTGTTTTGTCTGTGTGTATCTTTTAGCATCATTTTAGCTTCTTAGTAAACTAAGATTGGTGTGGTGCAAATTCATTAGTGGGACCCGGGTCCGTGCAGATTCAAGGGCTATACGACGTTCAGATTATGAGACTGATAGAGGCAACTGGTTAATTAGCGGCTGGTGTAAAATCGATATTCTGATATTCTTTGAGTTAATTTGGGAAATAGAAACTCAATAAAAACTAGTTTTCTCATGGTGCCCCAGGATAATGAGTTAATAATTGCTTGATTCAGTTAATCACGTAATTAGAAACTTGTAATCATTCGATGAGCAACAGTCGTCACATTAACTAATACAACGTCACGTCATATAGGTCACATATTGTCCACTCACCTCTTTACGGGGAAAATCCCATTTGAAGTAAACCATCTCTGCTTCTTCTACAGTACAATTAACCATTAAGGCCTCGCCTCGTTTCAGCACCGTCTTTGAGAGTGTCATGAAGGCGTTCATGGATTTGGGGACTGGAAAGAGTCAATCGGAAGAGGACATTATAACAGGTCAGACCTTCCTGCAGCCTGGTCTTCAATAAGCATTTTACAGCTTTTGAAAGAATATTTAAAGATTGTGCGTTGAGACACTTTTTATTTTTATTTTGGTTGAAGTTTCACTTTGAGGGTTGACACAGAGCCTTACCCACAATGCTGTAGACATAATACACCTGGGACGCCTTCTCCTCTCCGTTCATGGCACCTCGGCAGATGTAGGAGCTGTCTTTCAGGATGGCGGTGAACCCTTTACTGGGGTGGTATGTTCCCTCCACACGGGCCTTGCTGGCCCTCTCGTACAGGGTCACGTTAATGCCAGGGTCAGTCACCACGCAGGGAATGGTACCTTCCTCTCCCTCCTTCATCACTACTGCTTGCTGCAGGGGATGAAACCATTCCTCAGGGTCTGGGGAAGTAAAAAGGGAAGTAAAAACAATGACATTTCTAAAATAGCCTTTGGAGACACGGGGATATTGTGTTCAAACAGTATGGGGTGGTGTCAATTGTGAAACCAGCACTAACTTGTATTAGCTTCGAATTGTAACAGTTTGTTCCTCCATAGTCCTCCTACAATAGAAGGTTCAGTGGTCTAGGATGGTCTAGTGGTCTAAGCCAATGCCTCCAGATCACATATATCGCTGCAGCATGGGTCAAATCCAGCCCACTGCTATTTCAGCACACTCGCTCCTCTATATTTCCTCTCTACCTTTGTCCTATCCAATCAAATAAAAGACAAATGCATGACAAAGAAAATAGAAGGTTCATAGAGGGTGTTTGGTCTCACCTGGTACAAACACCGATATGTCCTTGGCCTCCTCTGTAGAGGGCTCTTCACAGATATAGTTCCCAGAGTGCCTCCAGGTGACGTTGTGGAGGACCAGCACACTGGTGGTTCCCCTGTCCTCCACAGCCACTCCCTCCAGGCTGGGGTCGCGGGGAGACTTCCAGGACACCTTGCTCCAACCAGAACAGACCACCGTGAAGGAGGAGTTGGTGCTCAGTATGACCTCCTTCTCACTGGGGCTGAGCTCCAGACTGAAGCCCTCTGGACAAAACTGCAGCAGCACTGGGAAATGTATTTAGTATTTATTAGGATCCCCAATTAGCTGCTGCCGAGGCAGTGGCTACTCTTCCTGGGGTTCAAACATAATGAGATGAACAACGTGAACACGTTACAAATGTGCAATCTTGACTACTTCACGATCCAACTACAGTGTAAAAACCCATTTAGCTTTTTCTTACCTGTAAAGATGGCCACCAAAGGCAGAGACTTTGCCAAGCCCAACTCCATAGTGCCAGTGTGAATTGATAACACTCTGGAAAATAAACATTGAATGGTGAAGGAGTACTGTGTAGAGAGATGTATGTGATGTTTTTAGAGGGATTGTAAACATGGAGGACTTGCCGTGTCTGGAAACAATTAGGCTCAAATCAAAGAGTGGAGAGCACAAAGATGGCGAGGACACTGGGACAGGAATGAGTGGGTATACTGGGAGTGCACAGAGCATGTCAACTGAAGTAAATAAGGTCTGTGAATTGGAAGCTCACCAGCCAGGGGTAGATGTAACATAGTACGTGTAAATCTGTCTCCCTCCATTAAGGATGATATGTTACGTTTCGTATGGTATGTTTTAATTTGGGGATGTCCATCATCCATTTTGTATGATACACTCTTAGAAAAAAAAGTTGTTTTGTATCTAGAACCAGAAAGGGTTCTCCGGCTGTCCCCATAGGAGAACCTTTTGAACAACACTTTTTGGTTCTAGGTAGAAACATTTTGATTCTAGGTAGAACCCTTTTGGGTTCCATGTAGAACCCTTTCCACAGAGGATTATACATAGAACCCAGAAGAGTTCTACCTGGAACCAAAAAAGTTTCTCCTGTGGGGACATCCCGCAGAATCCCTTTGGAACCCTTTTTTCCCCTAAGAGTGTATGTTACAAATTAGCTAGGCTAGGGGTTAAGGTTAAAGATAGGGGTTGAGGTTTTTATTTTTTATTTTTTTTATTTCACCTTTATTTAATAAGGTTAGGGATAAGGTTTGGGTCAGGAGTTAAGGAGTTAAGGTTAGCGTTAAGGAAATCATTAGCTAACCTGCTAAGTAGTTGCAAAGTAGCTAAAGCGTTTTAGGTAGTTGTTGCAAACTTACTAATTAGCTAAAATGCTAAAGTTGTCCGTGACGTGATCCGAACACGCAAACTTTGGGTATACGCCCACCCATCCTCCCTCCCCGCCCGCCCCCCGCCCAAACGCCCTTCTTTCATTTTTGGCTTAAATAACCATACGAAATGTAACACATCTGTCACAGATTCACATTTACTCAGTAGCGGTGCGTGGCTAAAATCACTGGGGAAGCCAAGTCAGAAAAGTCAGAGAATTACGTTGTTTGCTCTGTGACCTGTTAGTTCATTTGCCTTGCGACTGTGATATATAGGCCTAAGACCGAGACAATAAGAAGACACAGTGGCAGAATAAATTCAACCACACCTTTGTTTCCTCACAAAACCAGAGAGCAACCTCAGTCCGGTGAAATCCACAAAGCACAAGCATATTGCAAATGGTTACATGACCCACAGCATGGTCATGCAAGTTAATGTTTCCGGCATTTTCAGACTGCTAAACAACTATTGATTTAGAACCACGGAGAGTTACCGCAAGTCGCAAAGAAAACACAAGCTGCCTCCACTATTCCAGCACCATTTCAACATCACAAATTCACCGATAGTTAGTCTAATACAGTGACAACTAAAGGATACCAAAAACGATTTAGTTCAGTCAACATAAGCTAAATATGATGTGGCTTTCCATGGTTCTGATTTGTGTGTGTAAGCTAGTTAACATTAGCCTTCTACATCTAGATACATTTTGAACTTCCAGTCCAGGGACACAATGTATGAATTAATGGTTGGATCAGAGTTGCCATTATAATCATTGGCCAGTATTGAGAATTAAGAAAAACCACAAGTCCAAATCCTTATCTTCATCCATGGCTAGCACTGCATCAGATGCTTTTATAGTACCTGGTTCGAATCCAGGCTGTATCCAGCTGTGATTGGGAGTTCCATATTGTGGCGCACAATTAGCCCAGCATCGTCTGGTTTTGGCCAAAGTAGGCCGTCATTGTAAATAAGAATTTGTTCTAAACTGACTTGCCTAGTTAAATTGAAAAAATGCTACTGGCGTCAACAATGCCATACTCTTTATGACCAGATACATGGCCTACAGAGACAGAGGGGCGCTGTTTTGCTCGGATGCTTTCTCCGGTGAGGTAGATTCAGGCTCTTGCGAATTTAAGGACGATTATGGAAACACAGAGAGACTAAATATGTTGTTTTGTTTCTTTGTCAATATTTGGGGGAAGCCCTGCTTCCCTTGGCATGCATGGATACACGGCACTGCATTTACTATGTTTCTCCTACTCTTTGAGGCCAGGCTGAGCTCACAGTCAAAATAGAGATGTCGCGGCTGGGGTTTCCCAAAATGTATGACATACTGCTTCTGGAATTCACTACACCAACCAGCACGTCTTTCTTCCTCTGCACTTTTAGAAAAGGTTTGTATTAACCTATTGAGAGCAATTTTGTTTGTACAATCTGAGTCACGGTATCTTGTATGATTCATCTTTTCCATTCAGTCATAGTAACCTTATGTTGTCAAGGCCATTGCTATTCGGATTCGAACATCGTTGGTTGTCTCAGACCACTGGCTGCCGAACAAAAAAGCAGCAGGACACTGCTCTGCTGTCTGTCTGGTACCATGAATCAAAAGCATACCTCTCTGCTACAAGACCCTTCAGGCAGCTATCGTGATCCTCAGCAAGTGAAGTTAATGTCCTTCCCAGCTACAGTATGTCTGAAAGTGAGAGTACAGACGGGGCATTGGTGGCAACTCGCAGGCAAGAGGTGCAGACAGACAGAACCTCACTGAGATGTGACTGCCCTGTTAGCCTCTCTTTCTCTCTCTCCCTGTTTCCCTCCTGGTTTTTACTAGAGCTAAAAAGACTCCCCCCCCCCCCCTATATCCTTTCATCAATCACACTGCCTTTTTCTCTGGGGAATGAACAACTCAATAAACAGACCCCAGGCATTTTAGACAGAATTAAAAAGAATTGCTCTAGCTACCTGATCATTTCAATTTTGTGTTCCCTCTGGAAACAAACGGAATATGGCATGGATTTAATGACTAGACCACGCAGGCCAAGTATAAGGAAATTCCATCTGAAAGAAGCAATGTGTTTTCAGGGGAAAATATAAAGAGGTAGAGGAAGAGTGGTTAAGGGAGGAGGCCACATAGAGGGAGATGTTGCGAAAGAGCCCCAAAGATAGGGGGAATTTTCCACGGAAAGCCAGAAAGCCAATGCGATCAAAATACCTTGTTGAGATAAACAGCTCTTTTCTAATCAAGCATCCTCTCAGGACTCGTGCTCTTTGAGGAATTAAAACAAACATTATTTGCCAGAAACCAAAACCTCTCTCTGGCAAAGGTTTGCAAATGAACTCTTTCAGAAAAGCATCAATAGTATGTAAGCACATTGGCCCAGGTCCTATAATGCTAGTTAGCCGCTGCCCAAGAGGGGCTGGCTGTGAGTCAAAATGTCTAATAAAACAAAATAAACTGTCTCTATGTGACCTGACCTCAGATCAAATAAAGGCTGTTTACATGAACACACACAAACTCATTTCACACTCATACTACCTCCTCACCAGGGAGGTACCACTGAGTAAGTGAGAGATACTTTATCTAGAGGTCTAGGCAAATTCGGGATAAGACTGAATTGCCAACGGAACTGAACTGGGCATCACCTCATCAGTTCAATCAGTTATAGTCTGGAGCATGGTGTTTACGAAGCCCTCTGAGCTGAGCTAAAGAAGCCAGCTGCTTTCTTATCATTGTGAGGGAGGCAGAACCTGGCCATCACAGTGTCTCTGTGATGAGGAACACTGGCCTCCCTTGTGTGGGGGGCGAGTGACTGACACACCAGACGCAACCAGCCTGCGAACACAGATGCTGATCTGTGGCACCCTACCATAGCCACACTGCATGCCATGTGTTTCCCACCAATCGGAAAGGCTGCAAAACAAACTGAACCTCTGTTTCATATGGCCTACGCTCCTGTATCCGATTTAGCACCGTCAACGACTCCATGACTGGTACATTTTCAGCCCACGTACAGTCTGCAGCAGACCCTCTCATTGGGTATGGCATATTTTTATTTAAAAAATATGTACTAAATGAAACACAAGCTCCTCCTAGATCGTCGCAGGCCTATTAAATGGTAATAGGCGCTCGAGTAGCCGCTATAGCAAAATGCAATGGAAATGAAATCACACAGAGGCCATCATTTCACCGTTTCAAATACGCGTAAATAAGCTGTACTCCTTGAGAGTTTGGCCTGTCTAGATGTTACATAAACGACCCTGCAGCAGTATATCGATAGACATTTTCGTCGTTTTCAGTACTAAGCAAATGTTCATCTGTGACCAAAACAAGGCTTTAATCAATTTAACACATGTTCCATGCAGTGTCTGGATTGAAGGGAGGGGTAGGTTATAGAGTAATCAGGTTACAGGGTATAGAGCGGTACCCAGTTCTGGGTTAGAAGAGTATTTTATGCCATTGTTTTTAGTTGAGGGAAGTCTTGCGGTATTACTTTAAACCCATTGAGGTTAGTACATTCTGTGATGGAAAGTAAGTGTCTGGTAGAGATGGAAGGGCGTATGGGCATGAAACTCTACAATCTGCTATTGCAATTTGGTTTCTTTTTGCACCATGTGATCTAGACGAGCTGTTTTTATCACAGATACAGTAGTGGGTTCCTTTCTTTTTGAACCATGTGATCTAGACGAGCTGTTTTTATCACAGATACAGTAGTGGGTTCCTTTCTTTTTGAACCATGTGATCTAGACGAGCTGTTTTTATCACAGATACAGTAGTGGGTTCCTTTCTTTTTTGTTGTTGTTGCTTTCGCATGAATTGTGTATCCGCGGTGACATTCCACGCATGCCTTTTCTCCTGTCTTCGTTCTTTGGTAAGTGTGCAAGAAGCACGGCAGCACACAGCAGTGTTGACTCCAATGTGCAGAATAATAAAATGTTGGTAAATGATGCTACTGAAACCGCAGTGGAATAGTCAATATATAATGAGCTGTGTGGCTTATGGCACATTATGCAACAGCATGGTAACACGCGATGTCTATGTGCTCTTTGACCATTGTGCCATTGAACTGAAATCCAAACAAGTGTTCATGTCGAACAGCCCCCATTGAAGGAGATGAGTGATATCCATAGAGGGTCAGTAAATCTTTCAACAGATAGATGTGTGTGGGCCGTCGTGGCTCTCAGCCCATGTTATATGCTGTTTGACCACCTTGTCCGTCGAACTGAAGTACTTTGAGTAGCCTTCCGTATCTGGAAGTACTATTTGGTTCGAATCCTCATTTAGCTGCCTTGCCTGATGGGAAGGGATGCACAGCAGGGGATACGCATACCAGCTGCACTGAGAGACAAGCTATTCGGAAGAACACCCGTTTGTGTTGTTCACTCTGGCAATGCCACAAGAGAGTCCCATCAGGATGTGGATAGCTTTGTCACCCATCACCAAGTTGGGGGTTTTATAATGCCTGAGAGCAGAGAAACCAGTACTGTCTCACATGCAAAAGTGTGGGTTGGCAGTTGTACAATAGTCTGGGCTGGTTGCAGACAGAGAGACGCAGCCTTGAAACCCTCCTTTTTTGTGTGTTAGAATAAGGGTGGGAAGAAGAAAGGTGATAAGGACGATGTTGTTGTCACTTACCTTGGGAGAGTTCCTCTCCACATTTTTCACCACCCTGTCTTGTCTGTTGACTAGTAAGATTTCTCGTATCCTTTCTGAGTTGGAGAGAAGTCCTTGATTTTGATGTTGAGTGAGCTCCTTCAATTTGCAGGGATATATAGGTGGAGACCTTCCGTCTGGCGCATGCTTTAGGAGAGTGGGTGTATGGGAAGTAAACAATACACAACAATTCTCTTGAAGCCATTAGGGTAAGCAGTTCCTCCTCCTTGAACAGGACAGCATTCTGGCTAGAGTTTCTATGTCCGTTCTTACTACAAAAGGACAAACAAATCAATACAAAATAAATATCTTATCCACTGGCGGAAGTCTATTATTGCCTTGAAAGTCAATATCATTCCATTCCGATAAAGAGCGAGAAAAGAGAATGGCTGCTGCCTTCCTTTGAGGGTCCAAGCTCTATATTCTGTTTTCAATCTTGGCTTTTCAGCCCTTCTTTTTCCTTCTCAGGATGTGAGTGGCTGGCTAGAAAATGCAGGGCGCTCGCCAGAACCTTGGCTAGAGCTTTTTTATTTGTGTTTTTTTTGTGGGGGAAGGGGAAGCAAGGTCAGTGGAGGGATTTAACTGGTTTCTGTGAAGTCATTCTTGGACATATACCGTCTAAATGTTCAGTGTGTGTTTGTGTATGCATGAGTTTAATCGTCTTCCATTAGCTAAAATATTATAATAGTGAAACTAAATTCAATACTTCAAAACTTTTATGACTTTTTGGAGATCGCATTTGGATCTTATTTATCCCGAATGTGTGCGGGATAATATTCATATGAGATTTCCCACATAGCACTGCTGTAGAGAGAGGGAGATGTTAGTGCTGGCATGTTCCTGCTCTCTCTGACGCAGCAGTGTTTGTCATGGCTCTGCTCTGTGGGAGGACTGGCACACACACACACACACCCACATTAAATGAGGCAGACCCTGATTACTGACCTCACCAGTTTTCGACCAGTGTGTGGGGGTAACCGCGAAAATCAAATCGAAGTTTATTGGTCACGTACACAGATTTGCAGATGTTATCGTGGGTGTAGCGAAATGCTTGTATTTCCAGCTCCAACAGTGTAGTAATAATACCTAGAAAACAATACAAAACACTATGCACATAATTCAAAAGTAAAAAGAAAGAAATTAAGAAATATGAGAATGAGCAATGTCAGAGTCCGGAACAAATATATAAAGTATTCAGACCCCTTGACTTTTTCAACATTTTGCTACGTTACAGACTTATTCTAAATTTGATTGAATACATTTTTTTCTCTCATCAATCTACACACAATACCCTATAATGATGAAGCTAAACAGGTTTTTAGAAATGTTTGCAAGTTTATTACAAATAAAAACTGAAATATCACATTTACATAAGTATTCAGACTCTTTACTCAGTACTTTGTTGAAGCACCTTTGGCAGCGATTACAGCATCGAGTCTTCTAGGTATGACGCTACAAGCTTGGCACACCTGTATTTGGGAAGTTTCTCCCATTCTTCTCTGCATATCCTCTCAATCTCTGTCAGGTTGGATGGGGTGCGTCGCTGCACAGCTATTTTCAGAGATGTTCGATCAGGTTCAAGTCCGGGCTCTGGCTTGGCCACTCAAGGACATTCAAGATGTCCCGAAGCCACCCCTGCTTGGCTGTTTGCTTAGGGTCGTTGTCCTGTTGGAAGGTGAACCTTTGCCCCAGTCTGAGGTCCTGAGCACTCTGGAGCAGGTTTTCATCAAGGATCTCTCTGTATTTTATTATTTTCATATTTTGCTCGATCCTGACTAGTCTCCCAATCCCTGCCATTGAAAACATTCCCACAGCATGATGCTGCCACCACCGTGCTTCACCGTAGGGATGCTGCCACCACCGTGCTTCACCGTAGGGATGGTGCCAGGTTTCTTCCAGGCGTGATGCTTGGCATTCAGGCCAAAGTGTTCAATCTCGGTTTCATCAGACCAAATAATTTTGTTTCTCATGGTCTAAGAGTCTTTAGGTGCCACTTGGCAAACTTCTGCCTTTTTACTGAGGAGAGTCTTCCGTCTGGGCACTCTACCATAAAGGCCTGATTGTTGGAGTGCTGCAGAGATGGTTGTCCTTCTGGAAGGTTCTCACATCTCCACAGAGGAGCTCTGTCAGAGTTCCAATCGGGTTCTTAGTCACCTCCCTGACCAAGGCCTTTCTCCCCCGATTGCTCAGTTTGGCCATGCGGCCAGCTCTACGAAGAGCCTTGGGGGTTCCAAACATCTTCCATTTAAGAATGATCGAGGCCACTGTGTTCTTGGGACCTTAAATGCTGCAAAAAATGTTTTGGTACCCTTCCCCAGATCTGTGCCTCGACACAATCCTGTCTCGGAGCTCTACGGACAATTCCTTCGACCTCATGGCTTGTTTTTTGCCCTGACATTGTCAACTGTGGAACCTTATTGTAACGGTCATCGTTGCATGAAAAAGGTGTAGACCAAAGTGCAGCGTGGTACATGTTCATGATTTTTTTTCACTGAACACTAAAACACAAAACAACAATGTGAATAAAAGAAACCCGAAACAGTCCTATAAGGTGCAGAAAACACTAAACAGAAAATAACTACCCACAAGACACAGGTGGGAAACAGCTACCTAAGTATGGTTCTCAATCAGAGACAACGATAGACAGCTGCCTCTGATTGAGAACCACACCCGGCCAAACACACAAATAGAAAACATAGAACACAAAAACATGAATGCCCACCCCAACTCACGCCCTGACCAAACCAAAATAGAGACATAAAAAGGATCTCTAAGGTCAGGGCGTGACACTTATATAGACAGGTGCGTGCCTTTCCGAATCGTGTCCAATCAGAGGGCCATTCTTTCATCTATGTACATAGGGCAAAGCAGTCTCTAAGGCACAGGGTAGAGTACCTGGTGATAGCCGGCTAGTAACAGTGACTAAAGTTCTTAAGAGAATACTCGGCGAAGGCCGGCTGTTGGTGACTGTTTAACAGTCTGATGACCTTGAGATGAAACTGATTGTCAGTCTCTCGGTCCCAGCTTTGATGCACCTGTACTGTCTCCTCCTCCTAGATCAGAGAAGGGCAACTTTGATGGGGGTTGGGACCACAAAAAAATCTGACCTCATCATGAGGGGCTGCAGTTTCTCCCGGATCTGCGTATCCATGTACATACCCCCCACCACATAGCGAGCAAAACATTTTAGCAGCCCCCTATTGGCAGTGGGGATAAATAAATAAAAATGTATGCAATTTACACATTTTGCTATGGGGCGTAGAGAAAATGTTGCCGTATCAAAGCAACGAGTCGGAGTCAGGAGTCCGAGTTTTCTCTGGTCTCTCCTCCAACCGTTACGGGGTCTGAGACGACGAAGCCTCCAACCATTAGCTCTGACAAATTGAACACTCTAGTCAATGCCGACTCCATTGCCTGCAGTATTACTCGTAGTATTAGTAACATTCAGCGATCATACACTGTTTACCTGGGGGTAGGACTACCGACGTTATGGCTAATCTGAAGATGGTGCTGGCTAAGGCTAAAACTGGCGAGTGTAGAGAGTATAGGGATATTGTTATCCAAGTCGGCACCAACGATGTTAGAATGAAACAGTCAGAGGTCACCAAGCGCAACACAGCTTCAGAGTGTAAATCAGCTAGAAAGATGTGTCGGCATCTAGTAATTGTCTCTGGCCACCTCCCAGTTAGGGGGAGTGATGAGCTCTAAAGCAGAGTCTCACAACTCAATCGCTGGTTGAAAACTGTTTTCTGCCCCTCCCAAAATATAGAATTTGTAGATAATTGGTCCCTTTCTGGGACTCACCCACAAACAAGACCAAGCCTGGCCTGTTGAGGAGTGACGGACTCCATCCTAGCTGGAGGGGTGCTCTCATCTTATCTATGAACATAGACAGGGCTCTAACTCCCCTAGCACCTCAATGAGAAAGGGCGCAGGCCAGGCAGCAGGCTGTTAGCCACCCTGCCAGCTTAGTGGTCTGCCACTAGCACAGTCAGTGTAGTCAGCTCAGCTATCCCCATTGAGACCGTGTCTGTGCCTCGACCAGCCAAAACTAAACATGGCAGTGTTCGCCTTAGCAACCTCACTGGAATAAAGACCTCCTCCATTCCTGTCATTACTGAAAGGGATTGTGATACCTCACATCTCAAAATAGGGCTACTTAATGTTAGATCCCTCACTTCCAAGGCAGTTATAGTCAGTGAACTAATCACTGATCATAATGTTGATGTGATTGGCCTGACTGAAACATGACTTAAGCCTGATGAATATACAGTGCTAAATGAGGCCTCGCCTCCTGGTTAGCTACTGTTTACAGACCTCCTGGGCCATATACAGTGGGGCAAAAAAGTATTTAGTCAGTCACCAATTGTGCAAGTTCTCCACTTAAAAAGATGAGAGAGGCCTGTAATTTTAATCATAGGTACACTTCAACTATGACAGAAAAAATAAGAAAGAAAATCCAGAAAATCATATTGTAGGATTTTTAATTTATTTATTTGCAAATTATGGTGGAAAATAAGTATTTGGTCAATAACAAAAGTTTCTCAATAGTTTGTTATATACCCTTTGTTGGCAATGACAGAGGTCAAACGTTTTCTGTAAGTCTTCACAAGGTTTTCACACACTGTTGCTGGTATTTTGGCCCATTCCTCCATGCAGATCTCCTCTAGAGCAGTGATGTTTTGGGGCTGTTGCTGGGCAACACGGACTTTCAACTCCCTCCAAAGATTTTCCATGGGGTTGAGATCTGGAGACTGGTTAGGCCACTCCAGGACCTTGAAATGCTTCTTACGAAGCCACTCCTTCGTTGCCCGGGCGGTGTGTTTGGGATCATTGTCATGCTGAAAGACCCAGCCATGTTTCATCTTCAATGCCCTTGCTGATGGAAGGAGGTTTTCACTCAAAATCTCACGATACATGGCCACATTCATTCTTTCCTTTACACAGATCAGTCATCCTGGTTCTTTTGCAGAAAAACAGCCCCAAAGCATGATGTTTCCACCCACATGCTTCACAGTAGGTATGGTGTTCTTTGGATGCAACTCAGCATTCTTTGTCCTCCAAACACGACAAGTTGAGTTTTTACCAAAAAGTTATATTTTGGTTTCATCTGACCATATGACATTCTCCCAATGTTCTACTGGATCATCCAAATTCTCTCTAGCAAACTTCAGACGGGCCTGGACATGTACTGGCTTAAGCAGGGGGACACGTCTGGCACTATAGGATTTGAGTCCCTGGCGACGTAGTGTGTTACTGATGGTAGGCTTTGTTACTTTGGTCCCAGCTCTCTGCAGGTCATTCACTATGTCCCCCCGTGTGGTTCTGGTATTTTTGCTCACCGTTCTTGTGATCATTTTGACCCCACGGGGTGAGATCTTGCGTGGAGCCCCAGATCGAGGGAGATTATCAGTGGTCTTGTATGTCTTCCATTTCCTAATAATTGCTCCCACAGTTGATTTCTTCAAACCAAGCTGCTTACCTATTGCAGATTCAGTCTTCCCAGCCTGGTGCAGGTCTACAATTTTGTTTCTGGTGTCCATTGACAGCTCTTTGGTCTTGGCCATAGTGGAGTTTGGAGTGTGACTGTTTGAGGTTGTGGACAGGTGTCTTCTATACTGATAACAAGTTCAAACAGGTGCCATTAATACAGGTAACGAGTGGAGGACAGAGGAGCCTCTTAAAGAAGAGGTCTGTGAGAGCCAGATATCTTGCTTGTTTGTAGGTGACCAAATACTTACAGGTCTGTGAGAGCCAGATATCTTGCTTGTTTGTAGGTGACCAAATACTTATTTTCCAATTATCTGGAAGCTTGCTTCAGGGCTCAGGTATTTTCTGTATACCACAAATGTTTTTTGTTTTTAGGGGTGTGACTGCATCTAAGGTATTACGCAAGGTTAAATGTAGTACCTCATTTAGGTGGTTAACTTCTTATGGTATAGGGGACGCTTACCGTCCCACTTGGCCAAAAGCCAGGGAAAATGCATTGCGGCAAATTCAAATAAAATGATATAAAAATCTAAACTTTTATTAAAGCACATATGTAAGATAGCAAATTAAAGCTACACTTGTTGTAAATCCAGCCAACATGTCAGATTTTAAAAAGGCTTTTCGGCGAAAGCATAAGAAGCTATTATCTGATGATAGCACAGCAGTATGTCCCATAAACATCGCAATTTGTCCTTTTGTTCGATTAATTCCGTCCATATATATCCAAAATGTAAATTTATTTGGCGCGTCTGATCCAGAAAAAAACAGCTTCCAAAATGCACAATATTTCAAAAGTTGCCTGTAAACTTTGCCAAAACATTTAAACTTTAGGTATTTTTAAACGTTAATAATCGATCAAATTGAAGACAGGTCTATCTGTGTTCAATACAGGAAGACAACAAACCAAGCTACTTTTCAAGTCTCAACAGTGTTACACAGTTCCTAGATGGCCATACTTCTTCATTGCACAAAGGAATAACCTCAACCAAATTCCAAAGACTGGTGACCTCCAGTGGAAGCGGTAGGAACTGAAAACAAGTTCCTCAGAAATATTGTTTCCCAATGAGATAATACTGAACAGACAGAGACCTCAAAACAAAAAAAAAATCTGAACGGTTAGTCCTCTGGGTTTTGCCTGCTACATAAGTTCTGTTATACTCACAGACATGATTCAAACAGTTTTAGAAACTATTCTTGGCATGAGTAGCAGGAAGTTGAAATTGCTATTTATCCAAAAGTGAAAATGCTGCTTCCTATACCTTATGAAGTTAACCGATTTCTGTTCTCTGACATCCTTGGGTAGGTGGAGGGAGTCTGGAAGGGCATCTAGGAATCTTTTGGTTGTCTGAGAATTTATAGCATGGCTTTTGATGATCCTTGGTTGGAGTCTGAGCAAATTATTTGCTGCGATTGTAAACATAATAAAATGGTCCATAATATTTATTCCACAGGACAAAACGAGGTCCAGAGTATGACTGTGGCAGTGAGTAGGTCCGGAGAGATGTTGGACGAAACCCATTGAGTTGATGATGACTCCGAAAGACTTTTGGATTGGGTCTGTGGACTTTTTCATGTGAATATTGAAGTCACCAAAAATTGGAATATTATCTGCCATGACTACAAGGTCCGATAGGAATTCAGGGAACTCTGTGAGGAATGCTGTACTGTAGCTAGCAACTAGCTAACGTTAGATGGAAAATGGTTGTTGAAAAATGGTTGTACATAGCTAAATCTGTCTAGTTATCTAATAGAAGTTAACTGCTTAACATTACCCTGAATTGTGAATTTCTCTGCATGTTGCGCCTCTTGCTGAGATCAGTGCTGTCTTCATAGTACTTTGCCTGGTTGGAAAGATAAGATAAAATCTCCTCAAGGGATGCCATTGAAGTGCAAGTACATACAAACAGAAAGCTGCAATAACAGTTACAGTAGCTTGCAAGCTAGCGAGCTAATGTTAGCTAAATAAAACTGTCTGGCTAGCTAGCTGGCTACTGTAGCTGGCTAGCTGACTAGGCAGGCTGAGGTATATAAGTACAGTAGCTAGCAACGTCAATCTAAAAACAGCTTAAATAAATTATTCCTATTTAACAATATGTACTTATATAAAGACAAATACATGGTAAAGAAAGTGTTTTCTTTTCAGTCGTTTGGTGTCCTCTGAAGCAGCAGGTCGTCAGCAGGTCGTCACCGTCAAAAACACCGTCCTTGGAGAACAATTCTGAGCTAATAATGTTGTTTGGACTGAGCGAGCATTTATGCAGTGAAATAGAACTGCCCGGACCCTCCTTCCTTCGTGACCACTACGAGATAAAATAGAGCCAAGCAAGGAGATGTGTTGATACAATTTCGGTTGCGTTTTCTTCAGATTTCTCAGGATATGCGGTTTCCAGGACATGCGGTTTCCCCAGGACATACCTCAGGACATGCGGTTTCCCCAGGACATACCTCAGGACATGCGGTTTCCCTAGGACATACCTCAGGACATGCGGTTTCCCCAGGACATACCTCAGGACATGCGGTTTCCCCAGGACATACCTCAGGACATGCGGTTTCCCCAGGACATACCTCAGGACATGCGGTTTCCCCAGGACATACCTCAGGACATGCGGTTTCCCCAGGACATACCTCAGGACATGCGGTTTCCCCAGGACATACCTCAGGATATGCGGTTTCCCCAGGACATACCTCAGGACATGCGGTTTCCAGTTTGCGCATTGTCCAGTGTAGTTTAGTGAGAGCTGTTGCGGTGTCGGCTTGGGGTTGAATATACATGGCAGTGTAAGGAGGTAATGCGATCAGCATTTGATGGTGAGGTATTCCAGATTGGCAGGAACAATAGGACTATTCACCACCCTACTCAGCATGCTGACAGACACCAACATATTCTACTGTTGCCTGAATGGTGCTTGGGCATATCTGGCATGTCGTTAAGCTTGCCATTCAGTTTTATCAGAGAATTATGTATGACTTCAGTAAGGAGTGGTAGAGCAACATTTCATTTGGAGTGCTCAAAGCCTAGATAGACATGAGAAGTAATGTGGTGTACAGCACCAGAGCACATTATAGTAGCATCCCACTGGGCACACACTGGTTGAATCAATGTTGTTTCCACATCATTTCAATGAAATATTGTTGAACCAACGTGGAATGGATGTTGAATTGATGTCTGTGCCCAGTGGGCAGTATTCTAATGTTTCTTTAGCATAAAGCAAGTCAGTGCCCAGTGGGATGGCAATGAAAGTGAGGGAGGCCATTAGGGGAAATCTATATCTGACAGTGCAATTTATCTAAATAGACTGATGTAAAGAAACCAAATTAAATGGGTTAGCACCCACTGTACATATGGCTCTGTGAGTTGGAGGTTCGTCCAGCAGCTATCTTGAGCAGCCTAACTCAGCACATCTGTCAACACGTGGGATATTTAGGTCCATATGTTCCTCCGGAAGTGGGACAAACTGGGAGCGGAGCGGAGGCTTGACTGCAGGCAGACACAAGACTCTTTCAGCTGTGTGTGTGTGTGTGTGTGTGTGTGTGTGTGTGTGTGTGTGTGTGTGTGTGTGTGTGTGTGTGTGTGTGTGTGTGTGTGTGTGTGTGTGTGTGTGTGTGTGTGTGTGTGTGTGTGTGTGTGTGTGTGTGAGTATGTGTGTGTGTGTGAGAGAGAGAACCTACTGGATCCTGCACATGAAAACCAGCAGCACAGATCCATCCCAATACTGGAGCATGCCCAGAGTATGACCCTCAGTTTCCATGGTGATCTGCAGCGATAAACAGAGATAATATGAGGTCATAATTATTTATTTTGAACTTGGAGTAGTTAAGAGAACTTTTGGCCAATGGAGTTGAGGGAAAGGAAATGACGCATGAAGACATAATCCCAAACCAAGGAGGCAGCTCAGAGAATAATGACTTCTTTGCACATTTTTACATTTGCTGTTCACTCACTCTTTACTCTCAACTTAGTTTTCTTTAATCAATTTGTCAGTTATACATATTTCACTCTATTGCTGTGTTCTTATAAAGCCTATGCAAGGTTTTGTTTGCTATTACTATCTCAACAAAATTAAGTTTAAAGAAAACAATGCCTTCTTTATCTGCTCCCATTCCACTTCTGGGGTGTAGGAACCAAACAGAACCAAACACAATGAAACAGGGAGGGACCTACCTAAATGTGTCCAATAGAAACTGTGCAAAACGTTTTACTACGATGTAAAACATTTTGCTACGTGTGCGACTAATAAATAAACCCCATGCAATTTCCTAAATTATGCAACAGGGGGAGACAGAGGGCAGTTCACATACAATCTCGTATGACCACCATGCACAACTGTGTGTGGGCAGATGTGAAATAAAAGATTAGTAAATGTGATGACATTAGAATTGAAAATTGTAGTGTCAAGCAATCGTTAAAGGAGCATTCAGCATTTGCTACATCCATTTTTGGCCTTAAATTAATGATACAATATGTACCAATTGATTCTTGAAGAATATAGAACCCAAAATAGAAGCTTTTTTTTGGTCCAATGTTTGTAAACAAAGCAACTGTAAACAAACTCTATACCGTCTCAAACATGGTTAAAACTATCATTTTGATATCATTGATGGGCAGTCCCTTACACCCATAGCTCTGTCTTTGAATTTGAGAGTGATCAAATTTCTCTATCCCCATCCCTCAGATTTTTGCCGAAAGAGAGGCGCTTTGTAAACTCCAGATTGGCCCATTCAACTTTGACTGCAGAATATTTGAAATGTGGATGACACAAATCACAGCTGCCCTTGTTTTGAGGGCACCGTTCTAAAACATCTCACCTGGTTTCCTTAATATTCGCATTGATATTTAGTTAATATCCTAGATTTAGTTATAAGCATAAGCAATACATAAAGTGTAATAATGCTTAACCATGTTAAGCATTATTACACTTTATGTATTGCTTATGCTTCTACCTCGCTTAATCTGATCTAAATATGATCAAATACTACAACTACATGCCTTAAAAACAATCATCTTGTCGAAATGAATGGTAACATAACATGCAAAACAACAAATCTCAACTAAACCTACACCACAACACCTTTCCACAATATTAAGATGTATTTTTTTGACTGATCCCTAATGAGACTCAAATTCTTATTTTAAAACGATTTGATCTCTCTCTCAAGGCACATTTTATTTGGAATAGTCATGGAGTACGCCATTCAGCATGAATTAAATGTGAAGCAATGACCAAATTATAATGTTGTACAAACGTATACAATGTGAATTTACCATTGCTCTTGTTCCACTGAATTACATTGACCTCTTGGCTGTACACCTTCATTTCTCCACCTGTTGCATTGAGCTGAATCAATAGAGCAGTCAGCCAGTCAGTCAGGACTTCACTGTCTCCATGACACACAGGTCGGGTCATTCCCCCTGACTGTCTCCATGGCACCCTGCGTTGACGAGGAAGTCACACTTGGTTGTGAAGTGTGACCTAACACTGTCACCCCTCCCCAGCCTGCTTTGAACTTTTTTCTCATCTTAACCCATTTTCATGAGTGTTATTAATTTCTTCCCATGAAAATGTGTCAAAATTCACAATTACATTTCACATTCATGTTCATCTATAACATGTTTATAAATCAGTTGTGTCTTTGACTGAGGAACACAGAGAGAAATTCTATCAAATTCCATCTAGACACCGTTGCCTTAGAGCCAAGACTTTTACCTACCTAAACTTCAGCACGACAGGTAACTTCCACAAAGCTGTGAACGATTTGAGAGACAAGGCAAGAAGGGCCTTCTACACCGTCAAAAGAAACATCAAATTTGACATTCCAACTAGGATCTGGCTAAAGAATCTTCAATCAGTTATAGAACCCATTGCCCTATAAGGTTGTGACATTTGGGGTCCACTCACCAACCAGGAATTCACAAAATGGGACACACACCAAATTGAGACTCTCTGCATGCAGAATTATGCATAAACATCATCTGTGTACAACGTCAACCCACCAAATAATGCATGCAGAGCAGAATCAGGCCAATACCCGCTAAAATCCAGAAAAGAGCTGTTAAAATCGAGAGGCACCTAAAAGGAAGTGGCTCCTAAACCTTCCATAACAAAGCCATCACCTACAGAGAGATTAACCTAGAGAACCTCTCAGCCAGTTGGTTCTGGGACTCTGTTCACAAACGCAAACAGACCCTATAGAGCCCCAGGACAGCAACACGATTACACCCAACCAAATCACAGGAAAAACAAAAAGATAATTACTTGACACATTGGAAATAATTAACCAACAAACGGCGCAAACTGGAATGCTATCTGGCCCCAGACAGAGAGTACACAGTGACAGAATACCTAACTAATGTGACTGACCCAAAAATAATACAAGCTTTGACTATGTACAGACTCAGTGACCATAGCCTTGCTGTTGATGTTGCACGTTCCTGGCTGTTGAGAAAAGACAGGCTATGTGCATGCTGCCCACAAAACGAGGTGGAAACTGAGCTGCACTTCCTAACCTCCTGCCAAATGTATGACCATATTAGAGATGCATATTCCCCTCTTATTACACAGACTCACAGAGAATTTGAAAGCAAACAACATTTTGATAAAATCCCATATCTATTAGGCCAAATACCACAGTGTGCCATCACAGCAGCAAGATTTGTGAGCTGTTGCCATTTTACAAACACCATTGTAAATACAACCTATATTCGTCTGCTTATTTATTTTCCCTTTCGTACTTTAACTTTTTGAACATTGTTATACATTATTATAGCCAATAATATAACAATATGAAATGTCTTTATTATTGGGAAACTGTTGTGAGTGTAATGTTTACATTCAATTTCTGATTATTTTATTACATTTTTGTTTATCTATTTCACTTGCTTTGGCAATTTTTCCCATGCCAATAAAGCCATTTGAATTGAATTGAATTGAGAGAGGCAGGCAGACTGGTAGTCTGTGGGAAGTAGTGGGAGAATGGCAGATAGGGACGCATATTTACCATTAAGGGCGGGTGAGATGGGAGAGGCTTCCCCATGTCATTGTGTCGCTCTGTCCTCCCGGAGCCCGACAAACACTGTCCCAGACAGGGAGCCATGGGGAGCCATGGGGAACCAGAGCAGGGCCACTTCCCTGGGCCCTCAGCCTGGTGGAGGAACCCCCTCAGGGGCCAGACAGAGGTCACCTCACAGCACAGTCCTCCTCCTCACAGAGCACAGGTGAACACACCAGCCCACACAGGACATAGTGCTCCCAAGAAAGCTACACAGGTGACAAGGAGAGGAGAGAGAACAGTAGAATACCACGAGACACTGGGAAGCTCAACGCCTCGGTAGCACTGTACCCTTGCCCACAAATGCTTCTTCATGGTGTACAGTATGCTCCCACTGTTATTACTAGGTTATTGTAGGGTTATTATCTGAACATTAACTGGTTCAAACTGGCGAAACGGTTTAAAATGATTAGTGCTGGTTGTTAAACTGCCTTACTTCACCACAAGGAAAGAAAGTGTTATATAATAAACAGCCTTCAATATATTATGTTGAATTAGATCAAATGCTTCTAGGTCTGATTTTCTTTTGATACTGACAGAATGCTAAAAACTGTCACTTGAACTGAAATACAGTGAATTCATGAATTATTATGATATAGTTATCGTTCTAATTGTATGTTTATAATTATTTTCGTTTGTATTGTTTATACTGTTGACGTTGTTATGATAAGCACCTGTGTTATTGTATGACAGGAATGAAAGGACAATTTTACATATTTGAAATCTCCTTCATAAATCTAAAATGTCGTTTTTAAATAAATAGCATTTTGTTTAAATAAATAGCTACAATTATCTATATTTTTAGAACAAAAACGGTATTATTGAAACGCTTCAACCAATGAAAAAAATGCTTCTAGACATTCCCATTACGTTTTGTTATTACCGGTAATAACATACAACTGAAATAAACTCATTGTAGATCTAAAGAAGAAAAAAAACTTGAAATATTCTATTCTATTTCGTTAGTAATTATGACTTGAACATTGAGGTCTGAATGAATTACAGTAGAATAATGACCTGGATGGACATCTAATGTTTGACCTTTAATTGTTTTTACAAAATAGACGGTGTGATTTAGCTTTCAAGTCGTATTTCGTTTGAAAGTCAATGTATTTCAATGGTTTCTAAATGTAGAAAAAATATATTTTAAATGTGTGACCCTCATGAAACTCAGCTACAACCTGCATGTTTTTTTCACTGGTTCAATTCAATGTCTAAAGCACAAGAGGGGTAACAACAGAGAAGCTTAAACTCGGGGCACCGAGAGAGCAATGAGTTGGATTAAAATTCGAAATATTCCATGAGCCACTTCCTCCTGGTTCAGAACAACGAGACTAGACCGGCATATCACCTCAGCGATCTGTTTGAAATCCCCGGATACAGCCATTGGAGCCGCGCTACCTGTTTCAGCACAGCACAGAAAGAACATATTCATACTTTCCCGCTTAAGGTCACTTGAAATATGTTATGCTCCAGTGGGAGAGTCAAATATATAGGCCAACTCATGAAATAAATATACATATAGGCCTAATATTACAAGAAGTATATCACCCAAAACAAGTAAGAGATGAGCACATGGCAGGATGTAGGCTATCTAAGGAAATTGTATGGTTAGTATATAGGGTCATTTTACATTTAATAGGGATTTATTGGGGCACATTTATATGCACAACATGATTTTATAGATAGGCTATCTGCTTTAAGTTTTTTTTTTTAAGGCCATGGCCACTCCAGGCCTTGCTACAACGTTCCTCGACCCTTCACCATTATACTCCACAAGGCATGGATGGGCGTTATGCGGACAATGCAGTGACAGGTTCTCCCATTGAGACAATCAACATGAACTCATGTTAGTTTCTCCTGTGCGATTTGTAGCATTCTTCTAAATGCCCGTGACGGCTTTGATGCCGGTGCTCTGTTGCCTTTGAAATGCAGGCCCGTCTCTAATGCAAATTGTCCCTGGTGGGATAAGGTGAGGGAGGGAGATGAGGGCAATAAAATGTTGACGTCAGCGCGACACCTCTTGACTGGCAGCGTGTTTAGCAAACAAGAATTTGAAGAGTAGGCTATAGACCAGCCAGGTAGAGGAGGCCTTGGTTCAACAGAAACCTGGGGTAGAGGAGGCAGGAGCAACGCGCTTGACGCACACTATGCGCACGAGTTCCCATACGGAAAGATGTACGTGAGTTATCTTTTGGAGAAGGAACCCAGCATGTACCCAAATTCAGTGCGACATCCCAGCCTAAACTTGAACCATCAGAACTTTGTCCCCGCACCTCCACAGTATTCGGATTTCAGCGGATACCACCACGTTGCTGGGATTAACAATGACCCTCACCACAGCCAGACGGGGGCCTGGAACCCCGGTTACCCGCCGAGCCGGGAAGAGTGGTCACCCTATGGGCCGGGGACAGGACCGTCCACATCTAATCCGGGGCCAATAGGCTATAGTCCCCCAGAGTTCTCTCCAGTTCCACAATCCGGGCTTCTCCCGTCTATCAACTCATCTGTTGGGCAGCTGTCTCCCAATTCTCAGCGCAGAAACCCTTATGATTGGATGAGGCGGAGCGTACCACCGGCAAATTCAGGTAGGTTACTGAGGTGTTTCATACATTTTTGTAATCAATCATCAGAAGTGGATCATTTGGTTGTCCATAAAACCATAGAAAGTAAAGCCTAAATCACGTTTTTAAATGTTTATTAAAATAATAATAAACTATATGTATATGTAGCAAATCACATACATATGAAATATGAATGGTTAAATTCAATATCTTGGCCCATTTTCTTTCTCAAATCAAAGATGCTGACATACTGTAGAGGGAAAAGCTAAACCAGAACCACTGTCCTTGGGAGTCACATTCCTTGAATGATGCGTGCACCTGTTCTCTAAATTCAGAGACGAATTCGTTTTTCAACTCAGAAAGATGGAATACCGGGTTATCTGTCGCTTGATTTTTCATAGTTCTTTCCTTCTTTGTCCAATCCCATCAAAGTATATGACATTGCTGTGTATTGTCATATAATATCATATGTCATTGACATAATCTTTATATTTTGCGCTCATTGGCACAGTTGCTCCTCACTGCAGTGCTTGTGTGAACACCTCGCATGCCATCTTCAATTAGTGCATTATCTCGTGCGTTTTATGGGTACAGACGTGGGATCTTAATTTGATCACTCTTTTGTTACTGCAATTTTTTCTGGACAGCAGGATATTATTTTACCTTTATTTAACTAGGCAAGTCAGTTAAGAACAAATTCTTATTTTCAATGACGGCCTAGGAACAGTGGGTTAACTGCCTGTTCAGGGGCAGAACGACAGATTTGTACCTTGTCAGCTTGGGGGTTTGAACTTGCAACCTTCCGGTTACTAGTCCAACGCTCTACCCTGCCGCCCCAAATGCACATTTCTAGTGTATTTGAGTTTTAAAAAGGCTTCTAAAGTTTGTCATTTCCACTTTGAAATGTCAGACTTGACTTGCCCCAACAAAAACTCTATCATACACAAATTTCAATGAATTATAATCCACATAGCCTAATAATTCACATTTCCTGTTGCTGCAGAATAATTTTCCTGCTGTAGCAAACTCACCCAAATGAAGATCCTACATCTGTGTAGTTTGGGCTATGTAATGTTGAATTTTTTTTAAACATATTTTTTATTAACCTTTATTAACCTCTAAGCAAGTCAGTTAAAAACAATTTCTTATTTACAATGATGGCCTACACCGGCCAAACCCGGACGACGCTCCACCCTGTGGGACTCCCAATCACGGCAATCAATGTATTGACAGTTGAGGGTAAAGCAGGGTATGCATTTTAATTGCATTGTGTGTTGACCTATTCAAATAATAAGCGCTCAATGATTATAGTTATGATTATAATTGCCTATCATCAGTAGTGAATAGTAATAGTAGTCGGCTAGTAGCCTATAATAGGCATAATATAGTCTATAATAGGCATAATGTAGTCTATAATAGGCATAACATAGTCTATAATAGGCATAATGTAGTCTATAATAGGCATAATGTAGTCTATAATAGGCATAATATACTCATCATCAAATTCATTTGGATTTTGTCTGGTTTAGATGTCACAATTATTACGTGAGCAATCACTCCTTTTCCCCCGACATCTGCATATTTCATAATGTTACAGGATTTTTTCATAATTTCAATAAGAATTCTTTAGAGTCAGCTGAGACGGCTAAACCTGCAAGTGATCAAATTAAAGAAACAGTCTGCTGTGGTTCGAAGATCTTGTTAGGCAAATTAAGAGGTTTATTGTCTTCTTGTATGTCAGCGACCTAGGGCTCTAGAATAGTTTTCTATGTTGTAATACTGTGTTAGGAATTATGTCTCAAGGCGGGAGTAGTTTGTGTTAAATCACCTTTATCAGTACAAGAAAGCAGGCCCGAAGAGATGTATGCATGCTCCTTCTGGCCTCATAGATTATAGGTAGATAACTGAATCTGAATTCCAGGAATGCAGTTTGAACCCATGTGAATCCTGTAGACCAAACTGCCCAGACTCAGAGTTAGATGACTCTTAACGCTTTTCTTCCTGTGTAGAAAACCCAACAGAAATCAAGTTGTCGTCAATGGCTGCCTGGGACTGCTTCTGATTACAAAGGCTTCAGGGGCACAGACTTTGGGCTTCCGTAAATGTCCTGTTTACTGTACCTATTGGACGTGGATGCTTCAAAAGTACATTTTTATCCAAAATTCGTCGTTCTAGTCCATGTGGTTATCTGGATGTCCCAGACATAGAGTTCTACGGTCCATGTTACAGATTATCTCCATGTCACTTTATCGTACCGGCCAGAAAATCTCCTTAACCTCAACTGCTTAACCATTTATCTCAGCAGCCGTCAATGGTAGTAATTACAGAAGTACAGCGCTCCATAGATTAATGGACAGTGCAATGTTTTGCCATCAGTGGTTGCCATTTTTAATAAGCAGAGTTATAGATTTATCTCCACCTATGCAATGTAAACACCACCACTTCTCAAACTTTTCACATTTGGACTGAATTATGTTTTTTATTTTTATGGGTTCTTTGAATGCTGTTTGGCATTTTTAGTAGTTCCATCAAGAGAAACTATCATCGGACTGTTGAATATTTCTGTCTCTTCTGCGGTTTCGTCTCTCTCAGTGCAGCGTTACAATGCTTTGCCACCTGACATTCAAATGAAATGCTAATGTACAGGCTCAAAGTGAGCCCCTTGGTGGCCTTCCCATGTGACCGCAAACTGTGTCGCCGCTGGCGATGAGAGCCACTACAATCAGTACAGATTTTGATTAACGCAGTATTACGATTGTATGGGTCAATACCCCCGTAGACACACATTCCGTAAATAAGGACGTGCCTCATTCACTACCTCAGATGCCGTCCGTTTAGGAGCGGTCCTCCTCGGTCAACATGGACGTTTGAAAACAACGGTCATGAGAGAATTATGAATCAGGAGGCGAAGAGGAACAATTAGGGGAACATGGGAGCAGGAGGGTGTGTTCTGTGTTTCAACAGCCTAATGGTCTGGATAACTCTCTGGTCGTCAGGCCTGGCGCCGTCACAGGCAGCCCCCTCACCCTCTCAGCTCACACATTTGAATCTTTAACCTGGTCGCTGCGTCTGCACTTAGGTGCCTCATTCACTATGGACAGAATGAAGTGCCTTTTGATTTACGGTACCTCATTAAAAAGGCCGGGTTGATCCCAGATCTTTGCTACTTTATCTGTGTGTGTGTGTGTTTTAGTGAAAGGTTTCATGTATGAAATGAAGCAGACACCACATTTTCACAGATGTCTGATGTCATCTTTATTTACTCTTCTAATGTTGTTTATTTACGGCATGCAAGTTAATGTGAAATGTGACTGGACAGTAGGCCAGTCATCCTCCCATTATAACCAATGCAGGTCAAGCCCTGTCTCCTAGTGAAAAGGAGTCCTACTCAGAATCACATCTGTTCGGCTAGTTTATACTGGGGTCTACTAAGCTAACATATGGAGTTGTTTTAAGATGGTCATACCATGGATCATTTAGCTATTTGATTTATTATTTTAGGACCCCTATATGTATTTTTTTTAAACGATTTGATAAAATATTGAATTTGCCCTTTACTCCTGTAGCCTATAGAAACGCATTGACTAACACAGTGGTTCCCAACTTGGCCGATCCTCCGGCGGTACTTGGCCGATCCTCAGGGGGTACTTGGCCGATCCTCAGGAAGAGACATAACACCATAGGCCTGCCTCTGAAATGCACATGAAGGGGTCCTTCGAGGGTACTCGGGGCAAAGCTACATTCAGTTGTTGGTACAATAATCGTAAACCGTTGGGAACCACTGGACTAACATATTCATAAATGGTAAATGAATCAAAAGAAAGCTCAGGAAATGTCTCATATGGTTTTAAAGTGTCTGTCCTATATCTAGGAGATATAAGAAAGCTCAGGAAATGTCTCATATGGTTTTAAAGTGTCTGTCCTATATCTAGGAGATATAAGAAAGCTCAGGAAATGTCTCATATGGTTTTAAAGTGTCTGTCCTATATCTAGGAGATATAAGAAAGCTCAGGAAATGTCTCATATGGTTTTAAAGTGTCTGTCCTATATCTAGGAGATATAAGAAAGCTCAGGAAATGTCTCATATGGTTTTAAAGTGTCTGTCCTATATCTAGGAGATATAAGAAAGCTCAGGAAATGTCTCATATGGTTTTAAAGTGTCTGTCCTATATCTAGGAGATATAAGAAAGCTCAGGAAATGTCTCATATGGTTTTAAAGTGTCTGTCCTATATCTAGGAGATATAAGAAAGCTCAGGAAATGTCTCATATGGTTTTAAAGTGTCTGTCCTATATCTAGGAGATATAAGAAAGCTCAGGAATTGTCTCATATGGTTTTAAAGTGTCTGTCCTATATCTAGGAGATATAAGAAAGCTCAGGAAATGTCTCATATGGTTTTAAAGTGTCTGTCCTATATCTAGGAGATATAAGAAAGCTCAGGAAATGTCTCATATGGTTTTAAAGTGTCTGTCCTATATCTAGGAGATATAAGAAAGCTCAGGAAATGTCTCATATGGTTTTAAAGTGTCTGTCCTATATCTAGGAGATATAAGAAAGCTCAGGAAATGTCTCATATGGTTTTAAAGTGTCTGTCCTATATCTAGGAGATATAAGAAAGCTCAGGAAATGTCTCATATGGTTTTAAAGTGTCTGTCCTATATCTAGGAGATATAAGAAAGCTCAGGAAATGTCTCATATGGTTTTAAAGTGTCTGTCCTATATCTAGGAGATATAAGAAAGCTCAGGAAATGTCTCATATGGTTTTAAAGTGTCTGTCCTATATCTAGGAGATATAAGAAAGCTCAGGAAATGTCTCATATGGTTTTAAAGTGTCTGTCCTATATCTAGGAGATATAAGAAAGCTCAGGAAATGTCTCATATGGTTTTAAAGTGTCTGTCCTATATCTAGGAGATATAAGAAAGCTCAGGAAATGTCTCATATGGTTTTAAAGTGTCTGTCCTATATCTAGGAGATATAAGAAAGCTCAGGAAATGTCTCATATGGTTTTAAAGTGTCTGTCCTATATCTAGGAGATATAAGAAAGCTCAGGAAATGTCTCATATGGTTTTAAAGTGTCTGTCCTATATCTAGGAGATATAAGAAAGCTCAGGAAATGTCTCATATGGTTTTAAAGTGTCTGTCCTATATCTAGGAGATATAAGAAAGCTCAGGAAATGTCTCATATGGTTTTAAAGTGTCTGTCCTATATCTAGGAGATATAAGAAAGCTCAGGAAATGTCTCATATGGTTTTAAAGTGTCTGTCCTATATCTAGGAGATATAAGAAAGCTCAGGAAATGTCTCATATGGTTTTAAAGTGTCTGTCCTATATCTAGGAGATATAAGAAAGCTCAGGAAATGTCTCATATGGTTTTAAAGTGTCTGTCCTATATCTAGGAGATATAAGAAAGCTCAGGAAATGTCTCATATGGTTTTAAAGTGTCTGTCCTATATCTAGGAGATATAAGAAAGCTCAGGAAATGTTTGAGGTTTTTTGGACACATATTTAATTAACCCATTATTTTTGTTGGCACAAAACTACCTCTGTACTTTCATTCATTTGTATGGGTTACCTTCAGATGAGTCCCGTGACACACCGTGTTCATGAGAATCTCATCTTGTGGTCATATTCGTTTTGTTGGCTAAACCGTTTGACCGATTTTCGGGATGTCTCATGTGACAAACACTACTGTAGCTCGGCCACCTTCCACCGCAGATGTGGAAGGCCGACAGAGGCAGATGCGTTGGATTGAGATGCAGCCCGTGCATATCTCCAGCTGAAATTGATGTATTTTTACTGTTACTTAGATTGACGCATGGGTGGCGTCAATAGACTCTTAAGGATTAAAGTTAGTCAAAATATAAGTCGTTTTTCTACATGACACACGCAATATAAAAGTTGACGGATGGCCGTACTCTGTTGCAGGTGGTAAGACAAGAACGAAAGACAAGTACCGGGTGGTGTACACAGATCACCAGCGGTTGGAGCTGGAGAAAGAGTTCCACTATAGCCGCTACATCACCATCAGGAGGAAAGCAGAGCTGGCCACGTCTCTCAGCCTCTCAGAACGACAGGTCAGACACAACATCATGGGACAGGGGACAATCTCTCAATTTTCTCTGTCTGTCTGTCTGTCTGTCTGTCTGTCTGTCTGTCTGTCTGTCTGTCTGTCTGTCTGTCTGTCTGTCTGTCTGTCTGTCTGTCTGTCTGTCTCTCTCTCTCTCTCTCTCTCTCTCTGTGTCTGTCTCTCTCTCTCTCTCTCTCTCTCTCTCTCTCTCTCTCGCCTTTCTCTCGCCTTTCTCTCGCCTTTCTCAAAAGTTTACTGGACCAGTCACGGAGCACTTACATCAAATCTTTTCTTGATTCCATAGGTAAAAATCTGGTTTCAGAATCGGCGTGCCAAAGAGAGGAAAGTGAACAAGAAGAAGATGCAACAGCCTCAGCCTGCGTCCACAACAACACCTACTCCCCCAGGCTCTGGCATGCCCGGCAACGTTGCCATGGTGACCAGCAGCAGTGGCGGCTTAGTGTCTCCGTCTATACCAATGACTATCAAAGAAGAATACTGAGGACGATGGTCTGACGTGATGGGGAAAAAAATACTTTTGTCCAAATCTAACCTGCAATAGTGACCCGGCCCCCCGGTCAACAGCTCGAGCATCATGGGGTGAAATGCAGGAGTCTACAGCTCCAAAGACAGACAAGAAATATAGACTTGCTGCTGTTTCCTTCGCTTCTGTAAAAATAATAATAATAATAATAACAAACGTCTAAAGGACAAGATAGACCAACACGAACGTCGGCCATGCGCAGTACATCACCTGCGGGGTGTCGAAAAACTATGGCGAATTCAATTCGCAGAATCATCGGGAAATAAACATAAAATGGCGGCCCATGTGCTGTGGTTGAAGGCGATAGGACGGCCACCCGCTCTGCACACGTTCGTGTTGGTCTGTCTTGTCCGAAAGGGAGACAATGAACAGAGAAAAATAACTGCTATAAACATATATGGATATTAAATTGTTGTATTTCACTGTTATAATGGCTTCTACTGTTTCTGTTGTTGATATCTCTTCTGCTCTGCCCATCACATACTGGGAATACTTGTAAATGGTTCTGATTCCAAGCCAGAATAATAATAAGTGTATATTTTTTAAGTCATTTGTATTAAAAGCTTTATTGTCAACTCTGGAGCTCATTCTTTACAGAAGGACAATGGAAGAGATTTGGATCACACGTTTATATTATGACCATCTGTCACACACTTAGGAGTACATCATTTCAAAAGTGTCCCCAATGGGAAATCCTCCTTCAATGTCTTAAGGCTACGTAAGTGTGGCCATAAGCGTACCGTGCAGCGTGTGTTGTTTTTGAGGCACTCAAATGGCAACAGTGCATTTAAAATGGGAACGATTGGGACGAACATCATTGGAGAAATGTGATTTCAGCCGACACTTCGTCTCTGAATCCACCTAACGTGAGAAAGTTAAAGAAAACTACGTAAGTGATCATTGCGTATCGAATTGAATTTATTCGGGGGTTTGGATCATTATTGTGTGGGTCTTTGTGCGAACATCAGCAGGTTCAAGGAGAGGTATCATGTCATAAAAATAAAAAAAAGTGATAGAGTCAGTGGTCAAAGTGACAACTCACCAAGGAGGCAGGACTGTTTGCACAGTAAAACTGAGTGGCATGATAAGGAGCGATTGGCACCAGGAGGATAGAGTCCTTTTAATATCATCTCTACCCGTTATCACGGCCCCGCGACGGAGAGGCGCACTCTGTGGAGGCCTGCGGTATCAGCCCTGCTGCATCGCACGCACAGACCTATTTGCCAATCTACTTACCAAAGGCAGGGCGCGGCGTCCAAAGGGCAAGGTGCGAAAGGCGGTGAGTAAACAGAGCAGGAGGATCCATCTGTTTGGGAACATCTCTTGACCCAAGGCCAGGGAGAAGAAGGCCATTGGGTGAGATTCTGAGCCCAGGAAAGAGTACGGAGGGTGGTGAGATTCTAGGACCCTGTAAACTGTGCAGGTAGAGCCAATACTGTCCCATTTGGAGTCCTACGTTAGCAGACAATGTTAGAAACTATCTCTACAGTGTCATTAAACATGGAGTAAGCATGCTTTAGTCCCCCCTCACACACACACAGATAAGAAAGGCCTATTTGAATAATGAGGCCCAAACCAAAGTGTTGCTTGTAAGACTGACAGAGGGCGATATGAAGTTTCATTCCAAAACACTATGCCCTACATTTTCTGTCCTCTCTAGTAGACATCAGTTCTTCGTCGTTATCTACAAGCCACTGTATTAAGTATTGTTGTACATTGGAGAGGGCATTCTGGGCTTTACAATGATATCACATGTGTGGGGGTGTGATCTTGACAACTTCATCTTTCTGGCTCTTATAAAAAAAAATATGTTGTCAAAATGTGCATATTTTATGGAAATGTTAAAAGTGTGTGTAATTGTTATAATTTTTTTGTGAGTTTAATGTTCAAATAGTTTCTAGTAAGTGAATATCTCAGGAATAGTTAAGTGAGTTGTCAGAACTGGGTAAAATTTGTTTCACATTAAATAAGAGCTAAATAAGAGCTAATCAAGAAATGTCCTCTGTATTGGACACCAGGGTGCCGCAACTATGTTTCTCACCTACTGTACACATTGACAGTAATGATAATGTTTTACACCTACTGCACCCATTGACTGTAATGTATTTATCCTACTGTACACATTGACAGTAATGATAATGTTTTACACCTACTGTACCCATTGACTGTAATGTTAATGTTTCTCACCTACTGCACCCATTGACTGTAATGTTAATGTTTCTCACCTACTGCACCCATTGACTGTAATGTTAATGTTTCTCACCTACTGCACCCATTGACTGTAATGTTAATGTTTCTCACCTACTGCACCCATTGACTGTAATGTATTTATCCTACTGTACACATTGACAGTAATGATAATGTTTTACACCTACTGTACCCATTGACTGTAATGTTAATGTTTCTCAGCTACTGCACCCATTGACTGTAATGTTAATGTTTCTCACCTACTGCACCCATTGACTGTAATGTTAATGTTTCTCACCTACTGTACCCATTGACTGTAATGTTAATGTTTCTCACCTACTGTACACATGGACAGTAATGTTAATGTTTTCACCTACTGTACACATTGACAGTAATGTTAATGTTTTACACCTACTGTACACATTGACAGTAATGTTAATGTTTCACCTACTGCACCCATTGACTGTAATGTTAATGTTTCTCACCTACTGTACACATTGACTGTAATGTTAATGTTTTCACCTACTGTACACATTGACAGTAATGTTAATGTTTCTCACCTACTGTACACATTGACTGTAATGTTAATGTTTTCACCTACTGTACACATTGACAGTAATGTTAATGTTTTACACCTACTGTACACATTGACAGTAATGTTAATGTCTCTCACCTACTGTACACATTGACAGTAATGTTAATGTTTCTCACCTACTGTACACATTGACAGTAATGTTAATGTCTCTCACCTACTGTACACATTGACTGTAATGTTAATGTTTTCTACCTACTGCACCCATTGACTGTAATGATAATGTTTTCACCTACTGTACCCATTGACTGTAATGTTAATGTTTCTCACCTACTGTACACATTGACAGTAATGTTAATGTTTTCTACCTACTGCACCCATTGACTGTAATGTTAATGTTTCTCACCTACTGTACCCATTGACTGTAATGTTAATGTTTCTCACCTACTGTACACATTGACAGTAATGTTAATGTTTCTCACCTACTGTACCCATTGACTGTAATGTTAATGTTTTACACCTACTGTACACATTGACAGTAATGTTAATGTTTCTCACCTACTGTACACATTGACAGTAATGTTAATGTTTTCACCTACTGTACACATTGACAGTAATGTTAATGTTTTACACCTACTGTACCCATTGACAGTAATGTTAATGTTTCTCACCTACTGTACACATTGACAGTAATGTTAATGTTTTACACCTACTGTACCCATTGACTGTAATGTTAATGTTTCTCACCTACTGTGCCCATTGACAGTAATGTTAATGTTTCTCACCTACTGTACACATTGACAGTAATGTTAATGTTTCTCACCTACTGTGCCCATTGACAGTAATGTTAATGTTTCTCACCTACTGTACCCATTGACAGTAATGCTTATGTTTTCACCTACTGTACCCATTGACTGTAATGTTAATGTTTCTCACCTACTGTACACATTGACAGTAATGTTAATGTTTTCACCTACTGTACCCATTGACAGTAATGTTTTTCATTTCTCAGGAGGATATCCATTCTCCGAAATGTTGGTATGTTAGCTTTTATTGCTTAAAGAAATTATGAAAGAGATTGATGTGTTTTTTCACTATCTAATCATGAGACTGTTCAATGAGCGACATGTATTTGTTTCAAATCTATCACTTGGTGGTTTCCTTTCCTAGAGACTAATACGTTTATTTTATTTTTTTACAAAATGCTATATATCTCCCTCACTCTCAGAGAAACAAGTAGCAATGCTAGGCTTTCCACAGTCAAATGTAACAAATAACAAAAAAAATTATAAAGAAATGTAAAAATTATACATTTGTGACATCAATATTTAACCACTATTAAAAAAATAAATACAAAATATATAAAGTATAATGAGATCTTTATGTAAAACATTTACATTTGACATTTTAGTCACTTTGCATATTCTCTTATCCAGAACGACTTACAGTAAGGCGATTCATCTTAAGATAGTAGCTTGGGGAAACAACCACATATCAAGGTGAAATTTAAAGCGTACGAACATTCCATTCCGTCTTAACAATGAATACATAGCGTTTGGCAAAAAAAACATTTTCATACACATCTAAAATGTATGAATAGAAAATCTGAAACAGTAATATTTTATACACACATGGAAGGTACCCAAAAGTAATATTTCGGATGGAATAACATGTGGAAGTAAAGTGTTTTAATGTGGTACTGTAAATCTAATATATGAGAGAAATCTGCCTCATACATATTTTTGAAACCATAAAAATGCATCAAGAACCTTGGATTCAGTAATCTCCCCTCACTGAGGCAAGGTTGTTATTCGTTTCTACCCAGACTTGACAACCCAATGTGGAGTGACACGTGGTTAGGACAAAGCATTTCCTGTTGTGTGTCAGGTCTTGTTTGGATGCCTGGAAATTGTAAATGACAATGGTTCTGAACTTTGAACTTCAGCAGCTCTAAGTTCCGTTTTGTGTTAAACACCACGGGTGGTATCAATGAGATAGAACCATATCAGTGCCCTCCTGAACACCAGGAAGTACCTCCAAAAAGAGTAATCTTCAACTTGGGCTGGAACCCACTGCCAGTGCCCACTGCCCACTCGCTAGGAGGTTGGTCTTGCCACAGAAACACTGGCATCTTTACGCACAGGTCAGCACCATCAGAGGCATGTTCAGTGTAGTGGTGTAATGGTGTTTTTATGTGATAGTTTCCTACCATTATAATCATTTGGTCCTTGCCATGAAGTAGTCATGATGGTGGCTCTAGGATTCAAATAAAACTGGATCCAAAGGCTCTAGGATTCAAATGTAGTTGATAAAAATAAAAAATAAAAAATCTTGAAAATGAATTTAAACACAACGTTTTTGGTAAGCCTTTTTCTCTTTTCAGTGGTGTCTTTTCCCAGGTAAACAGATAATAATTTGTATAAACAATAGGATGCTTGCTCTTAGCTTCCTCAAGGCTGTAAATGTTATTGGGGGGGGGGGGGGGGGTAATGCTCTAAAAAATGTCCTCACCACAGTAACGGAGATATGGTTGTTGAGAGAGTCTGATGCTCTGATAGTATAGGGGATTCCTAAAAGCGGCTTATGGAAACATGTTGAAATACCGCACACCTCCAAATAAATAGGCCTACCTGGATTATCAGCCAAAGGCCAATTACTGTAGCTTTACTGTTCAAATATCAAGATGGCCGTCCAAAACCAAATGATCTTGCATGCGCGTACAGGAAATAATGATTTCTAAATAAATACGCTCACTTTGAACAAAACCAGCCTTTTTAGGTGCTAAATGTACTCTCAACAGCAGTTACCAGTGCCCTCATGGATTCATTTAAACTGTAACTTTCAAGACAGATGTGTCATAATCCGAATGGAATCTGTTTACAGACAATCAAAGAAGGGAATATTATCACAATCTATGTAAACAGACAATTATTTAAAGCAAATAAAAATAAACCAAACAGAGCAAATAACTCTTACCACCTTCAATAAAAAACAATTGCCTCTGCAGTGCTCATACTAGCTTATATAGCCACGTGTTTATGGGGCAGTTTTACCATAAACACTCATTTACAATATACTTACTGCTGCCTAATATCCTCTATACTGGTCAGATTTATTCTGTATAAACACGGGAGCTGTAAAGTAATAGTAATCAGAATAGGGTTAATGCAGTAGCTGTCTATAAATGCTAGATATGCTTAAGTGCCCTTGTCAGGTAAACCCTTTAATTGGTATTCCACAGCACGCGCCTGCCTGTTGAAATACCAACGAACGCAGAGACTCACGGACTGAAGGCACTTTATTAGATTACATATTGTCTTTAAAGGATGATAAATGGCGCGTTATTTTAAGATAATAATAATTACGAAGTACATATATGTGGATAAAAAAACATCATAATATATATATATATATATATATATATATATATATATTTACGTCTATGCTGGGCAATATGTGAAAATATAGAAGGTTTCACAGAACATTTACACAAGGTATTACAGAGCGATGTCAGAGCAATGTCATGACCATCCTATCAGTATGACGCTGATTGTAGTGTGTCAGTTGCACGGGGCCTAATTAAGGCCAGAAGCTGTATATACCAGAAGCTTATTAGCCAGTACCAGTTACAGATGTCTGGCAGTCTGTAACAATCAACCCCTAATCCCCCCTAACAGGCTACTTAGACTTAATGCTATACATGCTACGGTCACACTGGCCAATTGTTGTGACCGAGCCAATATTTCTGAAGTGTTAGAGGTATTGTAAATAGCACATCGAGAGCTTTCACTACAATATTAATACGAATGTTAAATAACGGGTCAATTGGACATGCCATTGTGCATGGTATATGGTTATGATGGAGGCTTTTTGGACATGCCATTGTGCATGGTATATGGTTATGATGGAGGCTTTTTGGCTTTGCAGAAGGGTACACTTAGTTTCCTCAAGTGAGACAGCCACGAAAATGCCTCATGGCACTTTTGACAGACTTACCTTTTGCCTGGGTAATTAACCTTTGTCTTGTTGGTAATTTCGACGATTTCGACATGACGTTACAGAACCCAATCCAAACCAAGTTCATGTTTGGCAACTCGGGAGATATGGGGCTTAGGGTTGACATACTCCCTGTGCCTTAGGTAGTAAAATGTCAATGTTTAACCATTGAAAAGTAAAAGGAAGTAAGTAATCAAGTAAATATGTCAAAAAGAGCTCTAAAGTCTACACTTCAACAGTAGGCTATTGGAGATTTAGTACGATTTTAGTCAAAGATATTGATATTCTCACCATATTACAAAATAAATCACAATAGAAACACAATTTGTCACCCATTGTGTTCGAATGTTTTACTGAGCTCAGTTGACGTCTTCACACACTTTATTTGAAATGTCTCTTCAGCTGAGGTTTTGTAATGAAAAGGGACAAGATGTCTCCATGCTGAAATTCGCTGTCGTGTTAAATTTGTGACCATTGTCCCCTCTTCTCCACTTCACGTGGAGAGTGGTTGTCTTGGTCAGGTGTAGAGGACGTCACGTCAGGCGATAAGTGTGGCAAGGCCACTGACACATCTGAGAATGTCTAGCTGGATTCTAACCCATACTTATGTCAGACTAGTTTTTAACCTGGCTTCCCCTGATCAGCCAGAGGATCCGACTGTGATAAAAAGAGAGGAAAGGGAATCCTACGTCTCGTCTCCACTCAGACATTCACATGTTTTGCTATCTGGGAAGTCGGATGAAATGTACGTTAACCAGACGTAAACAATGAATGGGGAGCGTTTGTATAACATGGGTTTGTATGTCTTTTTGTCTGCTCCATGAGCTGCAGTTCCTCCTCACCTCCTCTGACCTGGTGTCAAAGTTCACACCGCATCACTAAACCGGTGTAGTCAGCCACACTTCACGGCTCTCTGGATAGGATAAGAGGCCTAGAGGAACAGTGATATTGCAGGTGCAGTCTACTGTAGGAGACAATGGTGGGAACGGGACACTACACACTCATACATGATGATTAGCATTGCTGATCCTGCTATGCCCTGGCTTTGTCTTTCTGCTAAAGCCTGTGAATGAAGTCTGTGATATGGGCTAACATCAGGCCAGGGCTGTCAGTATAGTGTGAATTGGCCATGACAATCTTGCTCCCAAGGCATGTCAGAGCTGCTACTGGTGTTTCAAACTATTTCAGACAAAAATTAATTTAGTTTAAAAACAAATAGTTAAAACCAACATTTAATCATGATTTAAAAGGCGATTAGGGGCGGTAAGTGCCAGAACATATTTAAATGATTTTACAAACTCTTCATTCAATGGTATAAATGAATAAACAAAACAATATTTGACCCTATACCTTTCCACTGTCCTTTGATGCTGCGTCTGCCAGTCTTTTGACAAAGACAAGCCTGCGATAAGTAGCCTTTGAGGTCGTTATGTTTTACTGCCGATTGTTAATCAGTTTCTGAGACGGCAACAATGGGCTACCTCCGCGTTTGATTTGACTATAAAGGAGTGTTTCTGTAAACTCCCCAACAAGCCTGAGGTCAAGGCTCTGTCGATCTCTCCCTCGCAATAAGGTTAAAGAAACAGTGCGCAGAGTGATCGAATACAAGCAAGTGTCATATTTGACATATTAGCCTATATATCAGCCACTGTCAATAAGATAGACAGGGGGGCCAGAAATTCTGGGAACCACACATCACCTATTTCAGGGAAAACACAGATAAGAACTAGAAAACGGATTTAATAACAAGCAAATATGAATATTGTTGCCCCCACAAACTCCCAAGAACATTAAGAGTTAGCAGCACTGTGTATAGAGGAACACATGAATAATCGAAACAAGTTTTTAAAAATTGTTCCAGTCTTCCCAGCATGCTAACAGATGAGCAGTGTAGAGCAAATATGGTGACAGAGCTCTGATCTCTGTGGCTGGCTGAGGTTTATGGCCCCTCAGTCCGCTAATTAACCACATTAACAGGCCTTTAATAGCTGGCCCTGACCTGCCCTCTGTCACTGAGCTGCACAGTAATCCATGCACAGCCTCACCACACACAGTCATATTGGAGGAACTGAGGTTATATCCGCATCCATGGTAATAATTAACTGGCCAATTATTAACCCCTTTAATTTCCACGATTTTCTTCCGCTGACTTTTCACTGATCGTTAATGTGATGTCTTCATCTGCTGCTACAGATCCCACTGAAGAGTTTCATTATTTCATTATTTTCATTCATTGTTGTCATCACAATGAAATAGCTGTGAAGTAATGAGACACGTTGAAGAAGTCTGAATCCTGCTTCCTCATGCTGAACCAGCTACATTCAAACCATTCTGATATTCAGTTCATTTATTTTACAGCCTCTGCTTTTTATATCATCATTCCTGGTTTTAGCAGGTGATTCTCAGATGTGTCTAGTTGACCTGAGAATGGACTCCTGTTTTACTGCTGACATGCTACTGAGGGACTCACCCTGGCATCAGAGCCCCCCAGGGCTAGCTACATAAAGGTCTCCACCTCTAGCTAATAGAATGGTCCCAATGGACCTCATTGCAATATTAAAACCTCAAATGAAAATTCCATTGCGCTAGGTGAAAATTGTCACACCATGTTTTCAATACATAGGAATCCTCGATATGTTGCTGCTGCCTTGGAGGGATTTTAATGGGGCACGTCTTGCAATAAGATGGGACCGATCCTGTGCTGCAGAACAAAAAGGTACCAAATAAACAAAGTTGTTTTTCCCTGCACATATTCGGTTTTATTTAAGATGGCCACTGTGCTGGCACATGGGCACCTCTTTGAAACCAGATTACTCACGATAATAACCTGCCGTCAACTTCACCACGGGCAGCCCCAGTGGTTGTTGTGAAGAAAGGAAATCAGGGCAATTGCTTCTTTGTCAATTACAGACAACGGAATAATGTGTGACACGCTTTTTCTGTGCCCAACGTGAAAGTAGTCGAGGACGCTATCCGTGGTGCCCAGTATTTCAGCACAATCGATCTACACAGTGGATACGGGCAAATTGAGGTGGAGACATCCAGTACAGAGAAGACAGCGTTTAGGCTACGCACCTGGGGCTCTACCAGTTCAGTGTGATGCCATGTGGTCTCAATTAACGCACCTGCCTCATTTTAGTACTACAATTACTACAAGGGCTAGAAGAGTGTGAATTATTCTGTATGTTTTTTTTATTGAGTGCTGTACCCTGCTCAATGAAACATTAGTAGTGCTTCAATTTTCATTATCGACACAGCTGTACAGACATCTACAAAGAGAGTGTGTGTACACCCAGCTCCTATAAGAAGACAGGAGAGGTTTAGGTGTCTCTGTCACCCTAACTCTGGAGTCTCATTAAGCAGGTGCCAGGGACAATCTGCTAGCTGTGAGTCAACAAGCTTTCATTGGCATTAGCTTGGCCAGGCAGGGACAGGGGCGCCTCAAAGCGAATGCGAAAGTCAGGTGCAAATCAACGGATTGCTTTATGACCACGTGAGAGCAACATACCTGGAGGAGGTGAGATGCAATATAAGTTAATCATTTTTCTACTCCGGTTACAAGCTCAAAGGGGATACTTCTCGCACTGTGTCACAGCAGTTCTTCATATGGCAAGTTTTCTCATGGTGTTACAGCTAGAGCTACTATGTGGAACTATTTCTGTAAACCTCAAGAAGAAATAGAAGACACTTTAAAGGTTGAATAAATCATTATTTGAATCAGTTACTTATCTGTGGAAAAACAGTTCATGTTTATTCACTATTATATGTGAGACCCTACAGGTGATGATAAACTGCTATTATCCCTGTCAATTTTACAACAGCATTTTATTTGACATACATGTATTATAACACACATTTAGATTATTTGTTCATAAACAGTAAAAGTCAACTACATCTGACATTTTCAGGGAAGCATTGGAATGATCCAACTGGGAAATCAAAAGAGAAGAGAATGGACCAGCGCCAACATTTAATGAAGTGTTAAACCCTAACGATACTGTATTTCTGGGCCGGAACTTTGCAACAACATTATATTGAGTTACAGTTGATAGTGAAGGGTCAGAGTTTCCCGTGGAAAGCCCTGGCCTCTCTTGTATGGTTCCTGTGTCACTGACTGTTCCTGTGTCACTTCCCCATTGGCTGTTCAAATGCAGAGATCAAAGAACTTCCTAGCCCTTGATGGCAGGATGACCTGTCTGTGCTCTGTCCCCTTCTCCTACCCTTGTTCTCCACCCATTTACCTGAGAACTGGAGAGTTCCAAAAAGAAAAAACCAAGACAATACATCACCTCCTTTCAGGAAGTATAGATTAAAACTACAAGAAGTCCACTGTAAGAATAATACAATATCTGATATGAATATTTGACTTTTTTTTACTTTTGTGACAGAGGTATCCAATGACAGTTTTACATGAGCATGAACGGGCCAAATTTCCACTATTCTGTAGTTTATACAACCTTAAGTTTGAATGCAATTCATCAAATTTGATGGAGTCTAATAATTACAGGTGTAATAATTAGGATACCATTAATACCCCTACTAAACATTCCTGTAAGCATTCAGTAGGCTATACAGTATATCAAGTAAGGTTCATGAGATTTACAGTCACCGGTAATATGGATCAACCTTCTGGGATGATAAGACCACTTGTAGGTGGTTGTATATGACACTCTAAGGATGTTAACGAGGGTATTGCACCGTAAAGAGTAGTTTAGGTACCTGTTCTATTGTGTGCGACAAATCTCATGTGTGGTTGAGGATTATGATTAGATAGCATTACCACCTGCTGTTAATATTATGTCACCTATGCTAGGTTTTTATATTTATAAAACTTGGATGAGTTAGGTTTACAATGTTTCCAAAATGTCGACATATTGTTGCAGTAATACTGGTTTTGTAATTTGCAAAGCCTTTTCATTTGTATTTCATTCCACTAATCCTTGACCTTTCTTCTACAAAAAAAAATATTCAGAGACCACGCCACAATATACAGTATAAAAGTAAAATGGGGGTCGAAAAATCAATTGAAACATCCATTATGTAATTAATTGGTGCATAAATGAATACATTGTTTATTATTATTATTTTTGGGGGTTGCATTCAAGTGTATGTACAGTGCCTTGCGAAAGTATTCGGCACCCTTGAACTTTGCGACCTTTTGCCACATTTCAGGCTTCAAACATAAAGATATAAAATTGTATTTTTTTGTGAAGAATCAACAACAAGTGGGACACAATCATGAAGTGGAACGGCATTTATTGGATATTTCAAACTTTTTCTAACAAATCAAAAACTGAAAAATTGGGCGTGCAAAATTATTCAACATCTCTGGGAGTCTCTGTGGGGGTGCCACAGGGTTCAATTCTCGGGCAGACTCTTTTCTTTGTATACATCAATGATGTCGCTCTAGCTGTTGGTGATTCTCTGATCCACCTCTACACAGACGACACCATTCTGTATACTTCTGGCCCTTCTTTGGACACTGTGTAAACTAACCTCCAGACGAGCTTCAATGTCATACAACTCTCCTTCCGTGGCCTCCAACTGCAAGTAAAACAAAATGCATGCTCTTCAACCATAACTGCCCGCACCCGCCCGCCCGTCTAGCATCACCACAACTCGGTTCTGACTTGGAAGACGTGGACAACTACAAATACCTAGGTGTCTGGTTAGACTGTAAACTCTCCTTCCAGACTCACATTAAGCATCTCCAATCCAAAATTAAATCTAGAATCAGCTTCCTATTTTGCAACAAAGCATCCTTCACTCAAGCTGCCAAACATACCCTCGTAAAACTGACTAACCTACCGATTCTTGACTTCGGCGATGTCATTTACAAAATAGCCTCCAACACTCTACTCAGCAAATTGGATTCAAAGCCCCATACACTACCCACCACTGCGACCTGTATGCTCTCGTTGGCTGGCCCTCGCTTCATATTCGTCGCCAAACCCACTGAGTCCAGGCCATCTATAAGTCTTTGCTTGGTAAAGCCCCACCTTATCTCAGCTCACTAGTCACAATAGCAGAACCCATCCATAGCACGCGCTCCAGCAGGTATATTTCACTGATCACCCCAAAAGCCAATTCCTCCTTTGGCCGCCTTTCTTTCCAGTTCTCTGCTGCCAATGACTGGAACGAATTGCAAAAATCACTGAAGCTGGAGTCTCATATCTCCCTCTCTAACTTTAAGCATCAGCTGTCAGAGCAGCGTACAGATCAATGCATCTGTACATAGCCCACCTGTAAATAGCCCATCTAACTACCTCAGCTCCTTTGCACCCCAGTATCTCTACTTGCACATTCATGTCTTCGCCTCTACGGCCTATTTATTGCCTTACCTCCCTCACTGCTTTGATTTATCTTGGCCAGGTCGCAGTTGCAAATGAGAACTTGTTCTCAACTGGCCTACCTGGTTAAATCAAGGTGAAATAATAATCTGTGATTATGGTAGCATCCACATTAATGTAGAAGTCTTTATCAGCATATTATAAAAAAGCTTAATAATGTCTTAGCGTGGTGCGGTGAAGAATCCAACACTTTACCTTGTATGCAGTATAAATCACATGAGAGGGAGCACCTCCTCTAAGAATTAGGCTGATTGAGAAGGTTTGTATCTAAAGCAACCTGCCTACACATTTTCTGAAGGACAACAGACCACACAGTCAAAGCTGTGTGTTGGAAAACTTTGGTAGAGCAGGAATCGTGTTGCTCATGTGAATTATTTATTTTTAATACACGCGGGGAGACCCATCATGGAGCATTTGTTGTGTGACAAGTTGACTAATCAGTCCGAGTATAGAGAATCACCCAGTGGGGGGATTATCTTTGTCTTTATGGATTTATGGTAGATTTATTGTTTTACAGAGATGAGACATTTAGTTTAGTGTCAGGCGGCTTGCTGGATATGCTTAGCTATAAGTCCAGTAGTGGGTGGGTGGTTATCAGGGGTTTTCACAGCATTTCCAGATGTAGGATTCCTCAGTGTGTGTAGATAGCTGTAAAAAAAAAATACACTTATATTGTATGGTAATGCAGTTCATTACAGTTCTTTGTAGATTATGACAACATGTAATGCTGGTTAAGGAATTATAATTGGATCTACAGGAGCATTGGATGGTATAACATTGCTCAAGAGATGTGTAAACTGACATTTAAAAAAAAAGAAGACATGTATATTTTAAACTGCCATATAGAGTCCAAATATTATTTGAATAACATTTTTAAAAGGGAACCTTTTCTGATTGGAATTTAAATTGAGGTCTCTTTATTGAATGTATTGAGAGGTGTGAGGTGCTTTGTTTTTAGGGAGCTAAAATGTGAAGTTGTGATGATGAGTCACAATGGGAATAATGTTTATCATGCTCTGTGAGGTATTTTCTGCCAGCATGGACAAGTGGGGGGAAAGAAATATAATCTACTACCTCAAGATATGATTTATTCTCTCCTCTCTCTCCCATCATGATTCCCATGAGAAAAATTAATGAAGGTCAAATAAATGAAGTCGAAGAGACAGACCTTTTGCCATGTACATTTTGTAGATCTTTGTCACCTGTCAGTTGAATCATTAACTAAAGCCAGGTCATAAAGTTGTAGTTTATGGAAAGTTTGATCATTGTGGGTCGTAAAGATCGGGCCTTTTATTGCCCCCTGGGCGGGGCCCATTGCATGATCTTACCTTGACACAATATGCATGTGATCCTACTCTTTTAACCTCCCTTGGAAGCTACAAACCTGGAAGCCGGAGGTCGTTGTTGGGTGTTTTGCATTTTTGTTTTTCTGTTTGTTTTTCTGTATGCTGGTAACTGCCTGGGGATGTAATGCTTCCTTAGCTAAATGCATGTTCTGCTATACACCTCTTCTCCAGATTTCCCAACATGTTCTTCTCCCTGCAGCATTTGCATCGTTCTAAGAATGTGGATGCACTGGGATTCTTCTGGCCATGCGTGTAGTGTTACGTGACAGATGCATGTATCCCTTGGGTATGCACGGATGTTTCATAGATTGTCAGGTGACTGGTAATTGTAGAGGTCCATTTCCTTCTTGGAATAACAGCGTTTACAGTGTGTTACAAAACAGACCCAACTAATTGTAATGTCCCAAATATAAATATGAATTGTTTTGGATGTAATTCATTGGTTTTTATAACATAACAAAAAATTATATGATACTAAAATGGAGTACGGAGTGCTAATTTTCCATAACTCTATAAGCTACAGAATTTGAGTATGTTTTTTCATTTTATAATGCATATTTTGTGTATATATATTTAGAAACATATTGAGCACATGTTTTTAAACTTATATGGCAATTATTTCCTGAGATTTGAAATGCACAAAGTCATTAGCAATCATTCCATGCTATTTCTGCAGTATTACCTGCACTTAAAAAATAAATCAAGGTATTTCCAAAAAATAAATACACATATTTCCTTCTCCATGTACACACGTCTATGGAAGATCAAGGAAATAAATCGAATATATTAATATGTTCATTATACTAATTTTGAAAAATAGTTTTGAAATTGCCTTTTATTATGACGATTGATGTGTAAATAATTAAGCTACTAATTATTTACATAGTTATTTAATGAAAAATGACCCTCCAAATGTAATTAGCTATACAACCATTGATTGATTCGTTTTCTTCGGGATTACCGACAGCAATGGCATGAATGATAAAATCGGCAAAGATGAGGTTTAATAAATAATAAAGATTCACCAAGCTGACATTGCAATTCACACTGTACAAATATACAAATGATATGTACGCATATGTAGTCTGTTTGACACTGAGTACTTTTAGTAAGGATATTTACATGTATTTACATTCTTCATTCTAACATCACTTCAAATGAAACTAGACTGCTGACTTAAACATCTTGAACTATGTAACGACAGTCGTCTATTCTAATGATCTTCATTTTGAAGACGAAAAACATACATTTTACAATAAATGTCCATAACAGCTTGGTTTGAAAATTAGAAATGGAATAATTTACAGTTGTCCAAGTGTGTCCATATGTTTGGAAACAACTATTGATGTAATTACAGTAATCCTGGGATGTTTCTTCACAGCAATTGTCACAGATGAACATTGTTTCTTTATCATACGGTAATGCTTCCACCTAGTGGTCCAGTACGATACTAAAGTAATGTAAATAAGGGAACGATACAATATCAAAATACAGGTGAAAAGAAAATAGCACTGTTTCTCTCCTGTAGTCTCTACTATTATCTATTTGTATGAAGAAATATATACCTCTAAATACTATACCATAATCTCCTCAATGAACCATCATTGATTGGTAAATATGATTAGTGAATATGGTAAATAATTGCGTAGTCTTCGCTTTATCCGAGCTTGAAGTTACCGTAATGGGAGGTGTCTTGGTAGGAGGTCTTGGTCTCCTCCTGTGACCATTTGGGCTGTAAATCCTCATGCATCTCAATATAGATGTTCTCCTCCACATCTAAAAACACATCAGTGCAGTTTGGGGGAATAGAATGTTTAATGTGAATGCTCTATAGTATTGCAACAAAACTACATACAATTGAGGATATTACTTGTACCTTTTTTCTTTGTCTCCTGACACCTCTTTTTCAAATTCAAAATGGCGACGGCCAGTGTCATCAGTGCAAATGCAAAGAGTCCAAATGCAGCTACAGTTGAAATGTGACCTTTTTCCAAAATAAGTGCCACAGTTGAATTGTACGTACAGTGCCTTCAGAAAGTATTCACACCCCTTGACTTTTTCCACACTTTGGTGTGTTACAGCCTGAATTTAAAACACATTTCTTTGTTACTGGCCTACACACAATACTTCATAAGGTCAAAGTGGAATTATGTTACAAAAAAAATGAATTAAAACTGAAAAGCTGAAATGTATTGAGTCAATAAGTATTCAACCCCTTTGTTATGGCAAGCCTAAATAAGTTCAGATGTATTTCTTTTAACAAGTCACATAATAAGTTGCATGGACTCACTCTGTGTGCAATAATAGGGTTTAACATGATTTTTGAATGACTACCTCATCTCTGCAACGGTTGTCGTCTTCCTCTTCTGAGGAGGAGTAGGAAATATCAGACCAATATGCAGCGTAGTAAGTGTTCGTCATATTTATTACACTGAACACAGGAAACAAACGAACAAGCGAATGAAGAAAAAACCGAAACAGTCCCGAATGGTGAAGAACACTGACATGGAAAATAACCACCCACAAACAAGAGTGGGAAAACAGGCTACCTAAGTATGGTTCTCAGAGACAACAACTACCCACAAACAAGAGTGGGAAAACAGGCTGCCTAAGTATGGTTCTCCATCAGAGACAACAACTACCCACAAACAAGAGTGGGAAAACAGGCTGCCTAAGTATGGTTCTCCATCAGAGACAACAACTACCCACAAACAAGAGTGGGAAAACAGGCTGCCTAAGTATTTTATTTTATTTATTTTTATTTTACCTTTATTTAACCAGGTAGGCAAGTTGAGAACAAGTTCTCATTTACAATTGCGACCTGGCCAAGATAAAGCAAAGCAGTTCGACAGATAAAACGACACAGAGTTACACATGGAGTAAAAACAAACATACAGTCAATAATGCAGTATAAACAAGTCTATATACAATGTGAGCAAATGAGGTGAGAAGGGAGGTAAAGGCAAAAAAGGCCATGATGGCAAAGTAAATACAATATAGCAAGTCAAATAGTGGAATGGTAGTTTTGCAATGGAAGAATGTGCAAAGTAGAAATAAAAAATAATGGGGTGCAAAGGAGCAAAAATAAATAAATAAATAAAAATTAAATACAGTTGGGAAAGAGGTAGTTGTTTGGGCTAAATTATAGGTGGGCTATGTACAGGTGCAGTAATCTGTGAGCTGCTCTGACAGTTGGTGCTTAAAGCTAGTGAGGGAGATAAGTGTTTCCAGTTTCAGAGATTTTTGTAGTTCGTTCCAGTCATTGGCAGCAGAGAACTGGAAGGAGAGGCGGCCAAAGAAAGAATTGGTTTTGGGGGTGACTAGAGAGATATACTGTGTGCTACAGGTGGGAGATGCTATGGTGACCAGCGAGCTGAGATAAGGGGGGACTTTACCTAGCAGGGTCTTGTAGATGACATGGAGCCAGTGGGTTTGGCGACGAGTATGAAGCGAGGGCCAGCCAACGAGAGCGTACAGGTCGCAATGGTGGGTAGTATATGGGGCTTTGGTGATAAAACGGATTGCACTGTGATAGACTGCATCCAATTTGTTGAGTAGGGTATTGGAGGCTATTTTGTAAATGACATCGCCAAAGTCGAGGATTGGTAGGATGGTCAGTTTTACAAGGGTATGTTTGGCAGCATGAGTGAAGGATGCTTTGTTGCGAAATAGGAAGCCAATTCTAGATTTAACTTTGGATTGGAGATGTTTGATATGGGTCTGGAAGGAGAGTTTACAGTCTAACCAGACACCTAAGTATTTGTAGTTGTCCACGTATTCTAAGTCAGAGCCGTCCAGAGTAGTGATGTTGGACAGGCGGGTAGGTGCAGGTAGCGATCGGTTGAAGAGCATGCATTTAGTTTTACTTGTATTTAAGAGCAATTGGAGGCCACGGAAGGATGGTTCTCAATCAGAGACAACAACTACCCACAAACAAGAGTGGGAAAACAGGCTACCTAAGTATGGTTCTCAATCAGAGACAACAACTACCCACAAACAAGAGTGGGAAAACAGGCTGCCTAAGTATGGTTCTCCATCAGAGACAACAACTACCCACAAACAAGAGTGGGAAAACAGGCTACCTAAGTATGGTTCTCAATCAGAGACAACAACTACCCGCAAACAAGAGTGGGAAAACAGGCTACCTAAGTATGGTTCTCAATCAGAGACAACAACTCCCACAAACAAGAGTGGGAAAACAGGCTACCTAAGTATGGTTCTCAATCAGAGACAACGATTGACAGCTGCCTCTGATTGGGAACCATACCAGGCCAAACACATAGAAATATAAACACAAGAACAAAACATAGAATGCCCACCCCAACTCACGCCCTGACCAACCTAAAATAGAAACATACAAAAGGAACTAAGGTCAGGACGTGACAATCTCTGTACCCACACATACAATGATCTGTAAGGTCCCTCAGTCGAGCAGTGCATTTCAAACACAGATTCAACCATAAAGACAAGGGGAGATTTTCCAATGCCTCGCAAAGAAAGGCACCTATTGCTAGATGGGTAAAAAAAAGCAGACATTGAATATCCCTTTTGAGCATTAATTACACTTTGGATGGTGTATCAATACACCCAGTCACTACAAAGACACAGGTGTCCTTCCTAACTCAGTTGCTAGAGAGGAAGGAAACCGCTCAGGAATTTCACCATGAGGCCAATGGTGACTGTAAAACAGGTACAGAGTTTAATGGCTGTGAAAGGAGAAAACTGAGGATGTAGTTACTCCGCAATACTAACCTAAATGACAGAGTGAAAAGAAGGAAGCCTGAACAGAATTTAAATATTCCAAATCATGCATCCTGTTTGCAACAAGGCACAAAAGTAATCCTGCAAGAAAATGTAGTAAAGAAATGAACTTTTTGTCCTGAATACAAAGTGTTATGTTTGGGGCAAATTACACATTACTGAGAAACCACCATTTATATTCCCAAGCATAGTGGTGTCTGCATCGTGTTATGGGTGTGCTTGTATTCATTAAGGACTGGGGAATTTTTCAGGATAAAAAAGAAACAGAGTGGTGCTAGGCACAGGCAAAATCCAACAGGAAAACCTGGTTCCACCAGACGCTGGAGTTGCTTACCAAGAAGACAGGGAATGTTCCTGAGTGACCGAGTTACAGTTTTGACTTAAATATACTTGAAAATCTATGGCAAAACTTGAAAATAGATGTCCAGCAATAATCAGCAACCGATTTGGGATGTAATACATTTTGAATTCAAGCTGTAACGCAACAAAATGTGGAATAAGTCAAGGGGGTATGAATACTTTCGGAAGACACTCATTCATGAATGTTACAAGGTATTTTGTTCTGTACCCTATGTACCCTGATTGATATTCGTGACCCTCAAAGCTTGACTCAATACATACTGTGCTACCCGGACAAGTAATGGGAAGGTCTACTTTACAGAGAGTGATTCTGGACCAATACTATGCAGAAAAATGCACGAGGAGTTACTATACAAAAAATATATGAAACAATCAAAACCAAACATCAAACTGATCAAAATCATTCACTCAAATCATCACAGACAGGTACGCTCATGCTAAAACGTACATGTACATAACGATTAGGTCAATGTAGATTATAGAGCAGATGATGTCAAACATGCAAAAATGACAAACTACTCACCTAGAATACTGAGCTCAATGTACCGCTTGGATATACATTCTCCATCATCATTAAATAGTTCCACTATATGCCCCTTTTAGCTATATACATGTTTGCATGTTTCCATGTCGCGTCAGGGACCTTGGCATGTAACTCAATTTCAGTGTGAAGGAAAATGGAGGCTCCTGCGTCAGTCCGTAGGCTGAATGATAAAACAGATATTTCCGTGTTAAAATGTTTTGGGATGCATATCCTCCATTGTTTTTTATGCTAGGCCACTCTGGTAGGCCTACATTATGATCAAATAGCCACAGTAGTCTACATGGCCACTGTTAAAGCTGCAACTTAAAACAGGTACAGCATCAGTGTTCACAGTAAAAATATGTTGGAAGTTGCGCAGAATTTTCACAACGTTCAAGTTTGCACTCAGTTGACCTGAAAGTGCCTAATTTGTTTGAGGGAACATTGGTTGTGAGTAGACAGACGTGGTTGAAACTGTGGGAAGTGGGACTGTGCAGTGCTCGTCTCGTAGCCAGTTGAGTTTGCAAAGACTATGCATCACTGTTTGACAAGTGCTAAACCCATATCCTGTGGTATCTTGTGCTTCTGAAGTTAATCTTCGCAGCTGACATTAGTGTGTGAGTCTAATGAAAACTAGACCAGAATTTCTTGACAAACTTTCTATTTTATAAACATGTCCTCTCCTCAGACTATGAGAGCTGAAACATCTAGTGGTGGGTTTCCAATATGGATGCTGCTTCTTTATCTTTGCATAAGCTATGGTAGGTTGAATATGTTAATAGTATTTGCATATCTTATCTTAATAAGTTTAACCCACTATAATTTTTGCTAATCTATTCTAAAGCATTGAAAAACTTAAATTTCAGTTTTTGTAGAGACGCACAGTAGCAGCCAATGTATGGTGTTCAATGTAGGTCTACATCCCATGAGACAATTCAAATAATATAGAGGTAGGCTATATGATCACACCGACCCGTTGTTTTATTACTTATTTCATTGGGCTGATGGTGCCTGCATCTGATGGTCAGTCTCAGTGGAGGGAGAGAGCAGCAGACTGAGGGTCCGCCTCTCATCATCCCTCCGCTCTTTCTTTTTCCCACTGACACTGACCCAAAAGGGACACCGTCTTCCAGGTGACGGCAAGACTCAAGTCGCACCGCATTATTTCTGTCTCAAGCACAAATTCATGTCGTTACTTCTGTGAACAGAGAAAGTGAAATAATCCTTGATATATAGATACAAAAAATAAGCCGCTAATAATAACAACAACGCAAGTTATCCTACTACTTCCTACTCATTCATTACCGCTGTAGTGCTTGTTGTAGCGCTGACTGGAAAAAGAACGCTCATTTTATGGCTTATAAAAGTGTTGAATAAAAAGTGTTGACAGTGCTGAGTAAGAACTTAAACATGAACTCACTCATAAAAACAGCATATCTTTGCTGTATTCGGTGACAGTCTCTCTCTAGTCTTGGTTTTAAACATGTAGCTTTCTTTCATGCCTGCTATGTTACTGCAGACACGGTCATCTGAGCCATCCGATTGGCCAGCAGTACGCCTATAGTGCATTTGATTTGCTCTCTGGGCCGGCTGGGAAAGCAGAGTTTGTACCTTCAGACAGAAATGGTTCAAAATGACAACAGTTCTATCTGTGGGCTGATATTTTTGAGTGGCAATCCTGGGGAGCTGCATGGTAGTCTCAGGGCTACTGCATGTGCAGTTTAGAGGGAAAATTGCTCACAAACATGTCCTGCTCACCAGGGCCGGATTAAGAAATCGGAACTATGAACATTATGAAGTGGATATGAACACACGTACTCAATTACATGTCCGCTTACACATACGGACTTATACATATACACACACCTGATCTCGCTCTCTTCTCCCACTCTCCATTTCTCTCTCTTCTCTTCTCTCCCTCTCTCTCTCCCTATTGTCGAGAACTGTTTTATCATTTTTTACATGTTTATTGTTTGTCTACAAGTTTATATATGTTTACAACAAGCAAGGGGAAGATATCAGAATAGGGGCATTGGGGAATAATAACATATTGTACGGAAAACATTTGTACTGTAGTGAAGCCGTCTCAAGAGTAATGCAAGGTCTCTTTCATGATCATGTGAAACGTCAATTGCTATGGAAATGCTGGGATGTGTTTTTCAATGATGTTAAAGGTAATTATGATGGTGATACGATATGGATTATATTTACCATCATGAATATTAAGGCTATACGCACACTACATGTTACACACATAGACACTCAACCACGCAAACTGGCAGTTATTATTTATTTGGACAGCACACATTATAGTCTTATTCTTATACAGACATCGTACAAACTCTCATTATATCACATCCAATATCATACACAACAACATACTCAGATTTACTACACACATAATATCTTGTCTCAATTTTCTAACATCTGTGGCATTGGCTCACAGGCAAACAGGCAAGGGAATAAAACAAATATAGCTAGAACCTATTTATAGAATTCTAAATATCAAACATTTGAAAGCTCTAGTTTTGACCATCATAATACCTCTGATGGCAGTAACTTTACAAGCACTAATTATGGTCCATTTAGACTGAGAATAGTATCTAGTTATGGTAAGGGGTGAAATAAGTATAGCCAGTAATAATTGTAATGGTTTAGCAGATTATAAAAAAAAGATCAGTCTTTACATTTCTAAAAGAAAAGGAATGTAACAATTACTGTTTACAGGAAACTCACTCTACATCCTTAGATGAAGTTGTTTACAGGAAACTCACTCTACATCCTTAGATGAAGTTGTTTACAGGAAACTCACTCTACATCCTTAGATGAAGTTGTTTACAGGAAACTCACTCTACATCCTTAGATGAAGTTGTTTACAGGAAACTCACTCTACATCCTTAGATGAAGTTGTTTACAGGAAACTCACTCTACATCCTTAGATGAAGTTGTTTACAGGAAACTCACTCTACATCCTTAGATGAAGTTGTTTACAGGAAACTCACTCTACATCCTTAGATGAAGTTGTTTACAGGAAACTCACTCTACATCCTTAGATGAAGTTGTTTACAGGAAACTCACTCTACATCCTTAGATGAAGTTGTTTACAGGAAACTCACTCTACATCCTTCGATGAAGTTGTTTACAGGAAACTCACTCTACATCCTTAGATGAAGTTGTTTACAGGAAACTCACTCTACATCCTTCGATGAAGTTGTTTACAGGAAACTCACTCTACATCCTTAGATGAAGTTGTTTACAGGAAACTCACTCTACATCCTTAGATGAAGTTGTTTACAGGAAACTCACTCTACATCCTTAGATGAAGTTGTTTACAGGAAACTCACTCTACATCCTTAGATGGAGTTGTTTACAGGAAACTCACTCTACATCCTTAGATGAAGTTGTTTACAGGAAACTCACTCTACATCCTTAGATGAAGTTGTTTACAGGAAACTCACTCTACATCCTTAGATGGAGTTGTTTACAGGAAACTCACTCTACATCCTTAGATGAAGTTGTTTACAGGAAACTCACTCTACATCCTTAGATGAAGTTGTTTACAGGAAACTCACTCTACATCCTTAGATGAAGTTGTTTACAGGAAACTCACTCTACATCCTTAGATGAAGTTGTTTACAGGAAACTCACTCTACATCCTTAGATGGAGTTGTTTACAGGAAACTCACTCTACATCCTTAGATGGAGTTGTTTACAGGAAACTCACTCTACATCCTTAGATGATGTTGAATGGAAAAAGGAAGGGGGTGGTGAAATAATTTTCTGTCATGGACAAAGCCACTCAAAAGATGTGATGATATTAATTAACAAAAATGTCGATCTGAATGTGCAAATAGTCAGGAATGATTCGCAAGGAAAGGTGGATCTTTTTGAATATGAAAGTGGACAAAAAAGAGATTTGGCTCATTAATCTATGTGGTCCAAATCAGGATGATCCATACTTAATCGAAAACATTTATACCAATTTATTGATCATTTGTTAATCATTTGTTGCCTTTCAAACAGCATTGCAGAGCTGGATACAATTTCAATTTAATCCCCCTGAAAAGATAGAACAAATATTATGGCTGAACTCAAATGTGTTGGTTGATAAAATACCTGTACTTATGGGAAAGGGTATTTTGTTCTAAAATTGTATTGTACATTGGAATGGTAGAGTTATGTCCTTCATGGAGTTATCAGAATTGTATGGGAAGGTCTGCTCAATCCAAGAGTACAACCAATTGATTACAGCATTACCCCAAAAATGGAGGAGGCAGGTGGCAGTTGGAGGAGGTAGGCAACTGGTCTGTCTGCTCAATATAAAGGATCAAAACTGGTGGAGGAATAAAAATAGCATACATAGGAAAGTATACCAGTTTCATTTGAGGACAAGGATGTTGACAACTGACAACAATTGACAACTGTGACAACTGTGCCGAATGAGGACGTGAAGCCTCCAAGATCCCCCCCACAGTTCCCCATAGCTGTCCCTCAACCATCTGAGACCCCTCCCATAGTCATCTCCCCAAGAAAAATAAAAAATAAAATAATACAAAATATAATTAATTCCATTCTCCACCCCCAAGAAGCCCCCCAATGCACCAACAACCAAGACAATGAACTCATGAGAAAAAGAAAACAGAAAACCACAATGCAAAAAAAACAAAGGACATCAATGACAACTAAAATCATAACAGCAAGGCCAACTGTATATGTTTGAGTGCATGTCTGGCACTAAATACAATGCTTCAGTAGTAAAGATTGAAAAAAGTAATGGGCCTAGACAGCTGCCTTGGGGAATTCCTGATTCTACCTGGATTATGTTGTAGAGGCTTCCATTAAAGAACACCCTCTGTGTTCTGTTAGACAGGTAACTCTTTATCCACAATATATCAGGGGGTGTAAAGCCATAACACATATGTTTTGCCAGCAGCAGACTATGATCGATAATGTCAAAGGCCGCACTGAAGTCTAACAAAACAGCCCCCACAATCTTTTAATCATCAATTTCTCTCAGCCAATCATCAGTCATTTGTGTAAGTGCTGTGCTTGTTGAATGTTCTTCTCTGTAAGCATGCTGAAAGTTTGTTGTCAATTTGTTTACTGTAAAATAGCATTGTATCTGGTCAACACAATTTTTCCCAAAAGGTTGGTAACAAGCTGATTGGCTGGCTATTTGAGCCAGTAAAGGGGGCTTTGCAATTCTTAGGTAGCAGAATTACTTTTGCTTCCCTCCAAGCCTGAGGACACACAATTTCTAGTAGGCTTAAATTGAAGATGTGGCAAATAGGAGTGGCAATATAGTCCGCTATTATCCTCAGTAATTTTCCATCCAAGCTGTCAGACCCCGGTGGCTTGTCATTGTTGATAGACAACAATCATTTTTTTCACCTCTTCCACACTAACTTTAAGGAATTGAAAATTACAGTGCTTGTCCTTCATAATTTGGTCAGCTATACTTAGATGTGTAGTGTCAGCATTTGTTACTGGCATGTTATGCCTAAATGTTCTAATCTTGCCAATGAAAAAATCATTAAAGTAGTTGGCAATATCAGTTTTGTGATGAATGAGCCATCTGTTTCAATGAATGATGGAGCTGAGTTTGCCTTTTTTCCCAGAATTTAATGTAAGGTGCTCCAAATCTTTTTGCTATCATTCTTTATTTAAATATCTTGATTTCATAGTGTAGTTCCTTCTTTTTATTCAGTTTAGTCACATGATTTCTTAATTTGCAATATGTTTGCCAATCGGTTGTGCAGCCAGACTTATTTGCCATTCCTTTTGCATCATCCCTCTCAACCATAACATTTTTCAATTCTTCATCAATTCACGGGGATTAAAAAAAATGCACATTCATTTTCTTAAGGGGTGCATGCTTATTAGCAACTGGAATTGGAAAATTCATAAATGTGTCAAGTGCAGTGTCTGTGTCACGCCCTGGTCTTAGTATTTTGTGTTTTCTTTCTTTATTTGGTCAGGCCAGGGTGTGACATGGGTTTATTTTGTGGTGTGTTTGTGTATTAGGGTTTTTCGTAGGTTTTGGGATTGTGGCTTAGTGGGGTGTTCTAGCAAAGTCTATGGTTGCCTGAGGCGGTTCTCAATCAGAGGCAGGTGATTCTCGTTGTCTCTGATTGGGAACCATATTTAGGCAGCCATATTCTTTGGGTGTTTCGTGGGTGTTTGTTCCTGTCTCTGTGTTAGTTTGCACCAGTTTAGGCTGTTTCGGTTTTCACGTTACGGTTATTGTTTTTGTATGGTTCGTGTTTCGTGTTTCGTCTTCATTAAAGATGTATCGAACTGACCACGCTGCATTTTGGTCCGACTCTCCTTCAACGGAAGAAAACCGTAACAGTCTGTTTGCTCCTCATTACACACCACGGGCCAACAGATATTCTTTACAGCAATAACATTGGAATCACTACAAAACTTCTTGTATGACCTCTTATACACTATTTTAGGCCCAGCCTTTGGAACTTTAGTCTTCCTAGATATGGCTACTATATTGTGATCACTACATCCGATGGATCTGGATACTGCTTTGTGTAAATAGAGTGAACAAAAATATGAGCGCAACATGTCAAGTGTTGGTCCCATGTTTCATGAGCTGAAATAATAGATCACAGAAATGTTTCATATGCACAAAAAATGTATTTCTCTCAAATGTTGTGCACAAATTTGTTTACATCCCTGTTAGTGACTTGCCTTCATGGAAGGAACCATGAATTCTGCTCTGTATCAGAGAAATTCTATGGGAGAATGTCAGGCCACCCATCTGTGAGCTGAAGCTGGGTCATGCAGCAAGACAATGATCCAAAACACACAATCAAATCTACAAGAAAATGTATAAACATTGAGTATGAAACATGTGCAAAAATAGAGGAAATCAGAAAGGGGTTACATACTTTCTCTTCCTCTTTGCCCCCCCCCCCCCCCCCCCCCCCCCCCCCCCCCCCCCCACAGGCCTGAGCCTAGGAGATTCAGCCCCAGTAAGCCGGCCCTGCTTCTCACCTCACCTTCCACTTATTCTCTTCATGATGAGCAGGCTGACCACAGGCCAGGCCTAGTTGAGCTACTGAGCTTTAGAAACCGCTACATTAATAGGTGTGGTGACAGAGGGACGATGCTCATGTTGTTTTGTTTCGTTTTGAGTTACTCTGCCAAACATGAACTCATTAACCACTCAAATATAGAACAACCTGCTAAGCCATGCAATGCATTTTACACTCTGGGCCTACTTTAACTAGTGTCGTTTCCCTTGCTCATTTTCTTTTCTTAAACATAATAGTGTATTAAGCAATGATAGTAGCCAATCTGCTGTGAGATATGTGGAACCTGTATATCAAATCAAATCAAATCAATGCTTCTAGTTCCGACAATGCAGTAATAACCAACGAGTAATCTAGCTAACAATTCCAAAACTACTACCGTATACACACAAGTGTAAAGGGATAAAGAATATGTACATAAAGATATATGAATGAGTGATGTACAGAGCGGCATAGGCAAGATACAGTAGATTGTATCGAGTACAGTATATACATATGAGATGAGTATGTAAACAAAGTGGCATAGTTTAAAGTGGCTAGTGATACATGTATTACATAAAGATGCAGTAGATGATATAGAGTACAGTATATACGTATACATATGAGATAAATAATGTAGGGTATGTAAACATTATATTAAGTAGCATTGTTTAAAGTGGCTAGTGATATATTTTACATCAATTTCCATCATTAAAGTGGCTGGAGTTGAGTCAGTGTGTTGGCAGCAGCCACTCAATGTTAGTGGTGGCTGTTTAACAGTCTGATGGCCTTGAGATAGAAGCTGTTTTTCAGTCTCTCTGTCCCAGCTTTGACGCACCTGTACTGACCTCGCCTTCTGAATGATAGCGGGGTGAACAGGCAGTGGCTCGGGTAGTTGTTGTCCTTGATGATCTTTATGGCCTTCCTGTGACATCGGGTGGTGTAGGTGTCTTGGAGGGCAGGTAGTTTGCCCCCGGTGATGCGTTATGCAGACCTCACTACCCTCTGGAGAGCCTTACGGTTGTGGGCGGAGCAGTTGCCGTAGCAGGCGGTGATATGTGCATCTGTAGAAGTTTGTGAGTGCTTTTGGTGACAAGCTGAATTTCTTTTGTATTTCTGAGGTCATGATGATTCATTGCTGAAGGAAATACTCTACTGTAACCTGTGTAAACTCATTGAGAATATTATTTCCAGTACTGTAGCAGTATGAGTGAAGATGAGAGAGAGAACTGCATTGTTATTCATAGAGAAACTAAGGGAAATGATTTATAAAGCAACAGTAAAGTATATGTACAGTGAGGGGAAAAGGTGTTTGATCCCCTGCTTATTTTGTACATTTGCCCACTGACAAAGAAATGATCCATCTATAATTTTAATGGTAGGTTTACCATTAAAAACTCACTAGGAATACACCAATCATAGCACATAGAAATGTACAAGGCTAGACACACAAAACAATTAGCATACACTTTTTAAAAAGAGAATGAGGTATACAGAGTTAGCTCAGATGTACAAATTATTATCTTTATATTCAAGCATCAAGCATATCAAAAAACTTCTCACACATTCACTGACAATGTACGTAAGTATCATACAAAAGTCTAAAATGTTTAGATTCCAATGTTCACTCACTGGTGTCCATAAAGCGTTCACTGAACTTGAACATAAGCTACAACAATGTACGTAAGTATCATACAAAAGTCTAAAATGTTTAGATTCCAATGTTCACTCACTGGTGTCCATAAAGCGTTCACTGAACTTGAACATAAGCTACAACAATGTACGTAAGTATCATACAAAAGTCTAAAATGTTTAGATTCCAATGTTCACTCACTGGTGTCCATAAAGCGTTCACTGAACTTGAACATAAGCTACAACAATGTACGTAAGTATCATACAAAAGTCTAAAATGTTTAGATTCCAATGTTCACTCACTGGTGTCCATAAAGCGTGGTCTCTTAATTTGGAGTGGTCTCTTTAATTTTTTCCCAGAGCTGTATATTATTGTGGTTATGTTCCCTAGCTTATGTAGCATGAGTCATGACCGAATGCTGGCAAGTCCATAGTCTAGGTTTACTAGTCTTTGCTAGTTGAAACATATTGCCTTCAAAGTTATATTATGATCGCCATGCTGCACTCATTACTATGATATAATTCCTCCACGAGTGCGCAAACTGTTTAGCCTACCGGCCGTTGTGTCACTGTTATTAGCTAAGCTACTTAGCTAGCCATGCTGGGTGTCATGTGTGTCAGTGTGTGTTTTAGCTAGTGGTTTTGACTGACCTGGTCCCTTACTAGTGAACATGTCGTTTATTTTGCAGCATTTAGCTGCGTTTGTGGCAAGGGCCTTTCTCTTTTTGTTATCCTCTCCCTCTCTGCTTCACCTTTCCTTTTCTGACCGTCCATTTCGCCGTGCGACTTGTCTAAAATGTTATCCGTAGAGAAGCAGGTAGACTTTTTAAAATATATGTTTTTAAATGTCATAATACAAGAATAACTTACATTGCTACATCAAACATGTCTAACAAACCAAACACAGGTATTAACAATGCTCAAACATACACAAAATATCAATAAAAATAAAATACAAAAATGAAACAATTTAAGTGCAATTATGTTCACTCTGAAAATATCTTATTATAATGATTCATGAAGATGTTATTCTTGTTGTTATTCACTAGGGTTACTGTTTTAATAAGATAATTAAATTCAATCAGAAAAATATGTAATTTTTGTTTGTGTAAAGTGTTTGGCACAATAATAAAAAAATTAACAATAATTTCAGTGGTCTTGTTATCATTGCAATAGTAACATATCTTTCATGTCAAAAATATAGGCAGTGTTCATAATGGTAAATAAGTATTTTGCAAGATTTTCCCAAAATTCTGACACAAATTTACATTCAAAGAACTTTTTTTCACATAAAACGCAGATATCATCAATAGCCACAAATTTGGATATCATAGAATTACATGGATATATCTTATGTAAAATTTTGAAGTGCCTTTAACCATGCATTTTTCCAGACAATGTCGGGAATAAGCATGTTCCAGAAAAACTTTCCTCTCGGCGTAAATTGGTTTTGTGAATGAAGAATTTGTCTCATATATTTATTACAACAATACCTCTCAAGTAAGCCCACGCCTTCCAATCTGAGTTCTGGATAAACTTAGTGATCATTCCCAAAGTTAAGATGAGTTTTCATAAGTGTAGTTAGACCACTGGGAACGGCTTTGATCACGCAGGTGGACGGTTGCTATGTGCGTCGCGGAGAGACCTCATTTTTGGCGCGGGGACACTGCAGCGAGAGAGTGAGAGTCGAGCCTGATACGTGGAATCTCCGTCAATTTATTCCCGCATGCTATATTATCGCTGGTCAAGTTGACTATTCACGGCAGGCCAAAACGACCCTCAGGCCACCGGGCAATGTCCTGGTGCTCCCGACGGCCAGTCCGATATTGGGGGCATGCATCAAACAGTAAATATAAGTTATACAATTAAGAGGCATACAATGTTTTGTCACATAAACTGAAATTGCGCGAACTATTAGAATTTTAGTACCCAGGAAATGGTGGTGCGATTTCTGCATAGTGCATCTTTTAAGTCTATTTATCTCAAATCTGAATGGTGCCCCATGTGATCAGCGTAACAAGGGATGTTCAGCACAACAGTTTAGTACTGAAGAATGGCTGAGTGGACTAAGACAAGAGACCAAGGTTCACATCCACCTCCTTACATGCATACTAGTGATGATGGCCCACTTTATACATGTTACCTCTGCTATAACTTTACATAGCCCGAAACATTAGGATTGTAACATTATTTATAAATGCCTAGCAACTGTAGCCTATAATTAGTGCAAAAGTCTACCCTTGGAAAAGTATTAAATTCCCAGAGTCTTCTTTAAAATGTCAATCAAAATATTGACAGAAAATTAAACAAATATGTATAATCAATCAATATTTATGCTATAAATCATTTGCAATTTAAAACATTTTATTATATTATTAACATTATTTTTGTGTTTTGATGCTGCCTTTTACCTGCACTGAAACACCATAAGGGGTTTTCACAACACTATCCCCGTGGGGATAATAAACAAAAACAATATACTGTATACGGTAATACGTATACCACTAACAGTATCTGGTGAGCTAGTCCCAAACTGTTTGTGTGTTGGAGAGTGGAGGGCGGATTTGAAAGGGAAGAGGGTTATTCGTCGACACCCTTACTGGACTATATAGCCCGTTAAACAATTGTTGTTGGGTGATTGTGGGACGGCATACTGTCACCAGTTCTCTCTGTCTTGTAGTTCTTATGTGGACGTTTCCGGTGGAATTGATGCTGCTCCCATACACGCGTAGGAACAAAGGGTTCCAAAAGGGTTCTGCAGCTGTCCATACAGGAAAACACTTTTTGGTTCCACATAGATCTATTTTTGGGTTCCATGTAAAACCCTCCGTGGAAGATAGCACATTTTTCTTAAGATTGTAGAACTTTGAACCATCGCCACAGCCCATTCCCGGAATGAGTGAACCAAACTGGGCCTACAGATTACAGTGGGGGTGTCACAAAAGGGGTGTCATTATATTGTTCTTTTTGTCTGTTTCTTTGTCTAAATACTTTGATTATATGCAACTAATTTAAGACAGACCACAAAAGAAGCAGCAACCTGGCTGTAAGCTCCCACCAAATTGTGAAGCACCTGTGTGCTTTAACCTTTATTTATCTAGGCAAGTCAGTTAAGAACAAATTCTTATTTACAATGACAGCCTAGGAACAGTGGGTTAACTGCCTTGTTCAGAGGCAGAGAACAACAGATTTATACCAGCTCGGGGATTCAATCTAGCAACCTTTCACTTACTGGCCCCACGCTCTAACCACGAGGCTACCTGCCGTTATTGCATGGAAATAGTTCCTAAACTCTTAGCAAACTAAATGGCGTAGTGTTGGCTACACTTATTTATCGACCGACCTCACATTCTGCTGACTTGGAATGTTAAATTGTATTAACATGTATTAGCTCAACTGGATTTCCTTTTTTTTTAACAACTAAAATAAATGTGTCTTATCATACTAATATAATCTTGTACTGTTATCACTGCAACAATATACGTAAGAAAACACAAATAATATTAACTTAAGCACTGTAAAAGATGTACAATGTCTTTATTTATCTACAGCCTCTCACCTCTTAAGGATTACCCCCTTTTTTCAATTTTCGCCTAAAATGACATACCCAAATCTAACTGCGTGTAGCTCAGGCCCTGAAGCAAGGATATGCATATTCGTGGTTCCATTTGAAAGGAAACACTTTGAAGTTTATGGAAATGTGAAAGAAATGTAGTAGAATATAACACAATAGATCTGGTAAAAGATAATACCCCCAAAAAACTGACAAGGCACAAATCTGTCGTTCTGCCCCTGAACAAGGCAGTTATAACCCACTGTTCCTAGGCCGTCATTGAAAATAAGAATTTGTTCTTAACTGACTTGCCTAGTTAAATAAAGGTCAAATCAATTTTAAAATGCGCAACGTTTTAGACTGATCCAATGAACCATTGCATTTCTGTTCAAAATGTTGTATCAAGACTGCCCAAATGTGCCTAATTTGTTTATTAATAACTTTTCCTGTTCAAAATTGTGCACTCTCCTCAAACCGATCCCGAAGATGATTTATAAATGTATATACCGATCCCAATATATTATATAACAGTTATAACTAAGTATTTTAACACAAATAAACATTGGTACAACAACGTGGATGCCTCAGAAGAAATAAAGGATTACATTTACAGTATGATATGGCAGCTCAGTTTACAGGAAATGTTCAGATGCTTTCTCTCAAGCAATAGAGCTAAGGTCTGACTTGCAAGCACCCTAAGTCGGGATCCATTCAACATTGAAATACAGATAAATTGATAGTATGGTTTTAAGGAAAAATGACAAAATACTTAAAAATTGTCATACCATTGTACAATACAACAGAAAAGTTGATACTTATTAATCTTAACAAACTCAAAATGACATGCAGTACGTCTTTCTTGTTGCCATCTCTTGATGTTCATTTGTCACTAGTTCAATGGTCTGTCCGACCAACTCAACCAGGGCATGCATGCACAGAACGTTCAGGCAACCCTTGTCTTAGTTCTGCTTTATAAAATTACATGTTGTTAAAATATCTACCCTTGAGTCTTACTTACTTACTTACTTACTGACTTTATTGTCCCCATGGGGAAATTTTGTTGCAATGTCATGTACACATTTAAAGTGGCCTTTAAATACAAAACAAGATTGACAATACAACTTTCCTAACAGTTACGCACCAATAAAAATAATAATAGTAAGAAATAAGAAATACAACTTATTTTTTAAAAGTCTGCCTGCCACGTCTGGGTTCCCAGCCATGTTGATCTGTCCTTACTCCACCATGTCTGTGGCTGGGGTCCTCTGCTTCCTTTGCTTGTCTATTTTCACATCAGCGTATACCACATCCTCATCCTTGTTAATGCTTACTGAAAAATGGAAGGAAGAGGAAAGCTGTTGTACAATCTGGACATGTTGTATGTTCTGCACAAAGTACAACTTTTATTTGTAATTTTTTTTACCTGAAGTATGATATCTGGATCTTCGATTCTTGCATAGATGGTTAATACCGACATATAGTGCAAGAAGTAGTGTGAGAGTTCCAACAATCAAAGCCACAGCCACTGTCACAGCTACAAAGGGAAACTGGGAAGAGACAACTAGAAAAAAAACACTACACTTTTACATGATTCATGACTCATACAAATTCAATTATATCTACTCTTAATTCAAAAGGTGAGAATGAAGTCAACTGTCCTGACGTTACCTGGGCAGGCCAGGAGATCGATTGTTGAGTTCCTTCTGCTAACATTATTCTGAACAAAGCAGGTCAGTTCTGCCATATCACTGCTCTTCAGTGTGACAGCATTAAAGGCTACAGTCCTGGTCAGAGGCTGGCTGCTCATGGTCCAGCTATACTGAAGACCATCTCCCTCTGAGGAGCATTTGACCAGGGTCTCTCCATTAGGCAGACAGAGGTGAGACAACACTGGCACTGACACCGGGGCTGATAGACACAAACACAGAGACGCTATAAAATCTACTGACTCACACAAAATGTATATCTAAAGCATTACAGTATATGTATTAACAATAACCTCTCTCGGTGTAGTATTACTGCTGCCAAGTACTGCAGTATAAACTTATTGAAGTACTGACATCCCAGTGACCTTTCAGAACCCCCCCCCCCCCCCCCACCAGGAAAAGGATGCGTTAAGTATTTAGGCCTAACTAAAAAAAAAAAAAAGGTTCTGTACCTTGTATCTGAAGTCGCATGTTGACTTGGCGCAACAGTGATCCATCTGAGTTATGTATTTCCATCTGATAATCTCCAGAGTCATTTTTTAAGACTCTGTCCAGCCTGAATGTTCCATTATTAAAGAACTCAGAGCGATTCTTAAACTCCGGTTGCAATTTCGGTTTCCAGTCTCTACCAGTTTTGATGTTCAGAATATATTTATCACCTTTCGTCAATCTTATTTCTTCATTACCGCTGTCTGCAGTCAGGACAATGAACAAGGCTTCTCCCAAAGCCCCATAGCATTGATGAGTTCCATTATCGTGAGAGAGATTACAGGCCGTGGCACTGACTGGGGAGTAATTATTTTAGGTCAGTGGGTAGTGTTTGTTTGTGTTGCATTCATTTAAGTCTGAAAGTGCATTTAAGTGAAAAATCTAAATATAACAATAGCTCAATGCAAAATAATAGTTAAATAAAGGCTAAAAAAAATAATGACATTTATGTTAAGCAAATATTTCATTTACAGAGCCTTCAGAAACTATTCACACCCTTTGACTTTTTCCACATTTTGTTGTGTTACAGTCTACATTTAAATTGATTAGAAGTAGATTTTGTGTCACTGGCCTACACACAATACCCAATCATGTCAAATTAGAATTGTGTTTTTAGATATATTTTTTTTTATAAAAAAAAACGAAAAGCTGAAATGTCTTAAGTCAATAAGTAGTCATCCCCTTTTGTTATGGCAAGCCTAAATACGTTCAGGAGTAAACATGTGCTTAACAACAAGTTTCATTGACTCACTTTGTGTACAATAATAGTACTTTGTGTACAATAATAACATTCTTTTAGAATGACTACCCCATCTCTGTACCCCACACATACAATTATATGTAAGGTCCCTCAGTCAAGTAGTGAATTTCAAAAACAGATTCAACCACAAAGACCAGGAAAGTTTTCCAATGCCTCGAAAATTGGTAGATGGGTAAACATTTATAAAGCAGACATTGAATATCCCTTTGAGCATGGTGAAGTTATTAATCACATTATGGATGTTGTATCAATACACCCAGTCACTACAAAAATACAGACGTCCTTCCTAACTCAGTTGTCGGAGAGGAAGGAAACCGCTCAGGGATTTTACCATGAGGCCAATGGTGACTTTAAAACAGTTACATGGAGGCTGGGGGAGCAAACTGAGGCTGGATCAACAACATTGTAGTTTCTCCACGATACTAACCTAAATGAGAGTGAAATGAAGGAAGCTTGTACAGAATAAAAATATTCTAAAACATTCTAACTGTTTGCAACAAGGCACTAAAGAAAAACTGCAAATAAGACATTTTGCAATAAATTCACTTTATGTCGTGAACTCAAAGTGTTATGTTTGGTGCAAATCCAATACAACACATTGCTGAGTACCACTCGTCATATTTTCAAGAATGGTGGTGGCTGCCTCATGTTATGGGTATGCTTGTCATCGGCAACGACTAGGGAGTTTTTAGAATATAAATAAACGGAATAGAGCTAAGCACAGGCCAAATCCTAGAGGAAAACCTGGTTCAGCCTGCTGCTTTCCAACAGACACTTGGAGACAAACTCACCCTTTACAAGGACAATAACCTTAAACACATGGTCAAATATACACTGGAGTTGCTTACCAAGACGACATTGAAGGTTTCTGAGTGGCCTAGTTTTGACTTATATCGGCTTCAAAATCTATTGTAAGACTTAAAAATGGCTGTGATCAATGATCAACAATCAACTTGACAGAGATAGAAGAATAAAAAAAAACTGTTAAAAACTGTTAAAATATTGTATAATCCATGTGGCAAAGCTCTTAGAGACTTACCCAGAAAGACACAGATGTAATCACTGCCAAAGGTGATTGATTCAGGGATGTGAATACTTATGTAAATGAGACATTTCTGTATTTAATTTTCAATGCATTTGCAAAAATGTCTAAAAACACGTTTTCACGTTGTCTTCATGGGATATAGATGGGTGAGATTTTTCCAAATGTATTATTCCATTTTGAATTCTGTAACATAACATAACAGGCTGTAACATAACAAAATGTGGAATAAGTAAAGGGGTATGAGTACTTTCTGAAGGCACTCAGTTATTGATTATTTATTTAACAGTGAACCCACTCTTCTAGAATATGTACTGCTTTTTATATATATATATATATATATATATATATATATATTTTAACATTATGTAATCATTGAAACTGGATTAGCAGAACATTGGATTAACAGAACATTTTCAACAATTAGCATACTTTTCTGATTGTTTTTGTTTGTTTGTTATTATGGCTTGGCTAGGCTTAATTCTCCTTATTCTCTGTAATATAATGTCTTACCTTGTGTTGCTGCTGTCACCACCAGAACTATAATTATCATGGGATCCATTTATCTTTTGCCTGCATGAAGGAATGAAGTTAAGCATAAATCTCAGAGGAGCATTAGCTTCAAAAAGGTGTAAATGGACTTAAACGGATCAAAATGTGATGATTCTATACAAATCAAAGACAGGCTTGTAGACAGTTTGTCAGGGCGACAGACAGACTTTGTCAGTTCTGCATGCCGTGCCCTTGTAGGTGCATGCTTGAAGTGAATAGCAAACCATAACTAGCCTACTTTGCTTGCAAACATTGTATTTTATGATTTTGTTAGGTATTTATAACATATTTGTCACGCCCTGGCCTTAGTTATCTTTGTTTTCTTTATTATCTTGGTTAGGTCAGGGTGTGACATGGGGGATTTATGTGTTTTGTCTGGTCTAGGGGTTTATAAATACCTCGGCTTTTGGATTGACAAAAATGTGAGGTTTAAAAACATGCGGATAAGCTAGTTAAGAAGCTGAGATTTAAAGTAGGCTTCTTTTATAGAAATAGATCATTCCTCTCCCTAAACAGTACAGTACAGTACAATATCTGTACCTGCTCTCTTGTAGTTTAATTTTTTGCTGTTTAATTGCATTAGCAAGTTGATTTGTGAATTGTTTTGTGCTCAGGGCACCATTGAGAATGAGACCCTGGTCTCAATTGGGCTCCTCTTAATAATTAAAAGTGAAATAAAATACAAATGAAAGGTCACTACCTTTAATCTAAATTAGCTGCAATGGAATATTCAGTACTGTATCCACATACCATGTTTACACTGAGTTAAGGTTGCCCATTCGTGTGCCAAGCTACAGCATTTCTGCCCCTCTCAAACAGGTCAACTTAATCTCTAGGCAAATGGTCCAATTTCGGCTGCCACACTTTAGTATAAATGTTTTAATTTCCCCTTTATCCTGGAGCTAAATCTTTCTATAGGCAAAACCTCCCAGATTCTTAATACATGATCATTGCATGGGTTGGTTTTTTAATCCAAGTTAAATAACTGTTACTGTCTTTTCTTAGTAACGATTGGTTTCATTAGCCATGGTTAATACTGTGTGGGTCAGTTTCCTGGACAGAGAGGAAGCCTAGTCCACAGCATTATCAATAAAGAAAGTCCATTGAAATAGCTTTTCAGTCCAGGACTAGTGTGTCCAGCATGCAATTTATAGTAGACCGCATCTTGTATTATCTTAGATTTACGCTAGACCTGTCTTTTTCCTCAAGTATCAACTTACATCGCCATATAACTCATTAGATAGAGAAAATGCATACACGTATACTGACCAGTATCCCTCACCAAAGTCAAAATGGCCAAGAAGTCCTGGAGAAAGTGGGCAAAATGTATGGTGCTTTAGAAAATGGTTATGCTCCTTGAATAGCTGTCATCTCATCTTAGTCCTCTCTTCTACAGTGTGAAAGTAATGTGAACAACGTGTGACGCCTGACATCCGCTCAGATTGTGGCCAAAATTTGCTACCTGTACTTCTTAATGTTTTAAGGCCTAGTGAGCAGCTGAAACACTTTCTATGTATCATTTCCACACAAAAAAGGGACCCTAAAAGTGAATATATACATTATAATAATAATATAATACATTTAAACAGATCTTTCCATTTGTTAGGCGTCATCATGTTTATTTTGTGTCAGGCAAAACACAAATGAAACAAACCTTTAAAGAAACTAGTTTGATGCAAAGTAACAATAGCTCTTAATACAAGCCCATACCAACAAAAAGATTGGGATACCACATATAGATGATTAGACAGACGTTGTGGATTACAGGTGGCATATCATGCTTTGATTAATGTTGTGCTTCTTTGAAAAACACCATTAAATACCGTTAATAGAATCTGGACTAGTTCTGTGTTAGATGTGCAGTGCTATACACAACAAGGACTCCGTAGTCACTAATATACAAATGTAACAACAAGATGTTCTACTTTAAGGCGCTTTGTAAAAAAAAACATGAATCTAACTCTCAATACAGGAAGGAAACCAGATACTGTAGGCCTAAACATGAAAACCAAAGTTCAACTGGAGTGGTGGGTCTCATTTTCCATCTCTCAGAAGTGGTTTCATAAAACTGTCCCCGCTCAAAGCGTGGAGCAGTTTGAAAAGAAATGGCATCCTGCATTAAGGAGATAGGTCTCACTCAATCGCCTTAAAAGGTCAAAGTTTCAAAGAAAGGTCCAAGAAAGAAACATTATTCCACACTGTGTCTTGGGAATCAAATCAATTCCATCATTAAAATAATACCAATGATCGAAGGCCTATATATCACGTTCCAAAAACTCGGACCACTCAAAACACTGTAAAAGACGGGCAATGCCTTTGACATTATAATATCCTTTTATTTACAGCCCCACATTCACAAGATATTATATAACGACGGAAAATTACTACTTTGACCCTTTAGAAAATGTATTTTTCTAAACACACACACACACGTCAACTTCGTTACGTTACAAACGTGCATGCCTCAAAAGAAAGTGTAACTTACCCAGAATATTAAAAAAAGCCGTGCTCTTATACAGTACCATAAGGTCCTCTCAATGTGCTCCTGTCAACGGTACGAGGAGCGGAACAACCTCAACATCAGAGCAACAGTCTGATTGAGGTTCTAATGCCGTATTAAAGTGGCAGTAGGCCTGGCCATTATCACAATAAGACTAAACTACTGTATAAAACAAGTATACATTCTGTAGAATCAGTTCTAGAAAAGACACAGAGAATTTGGCAGTTGGGGTTCTTGGTGTCTCCTTCCCTATCAAATATTTTGAGGAAAACATTTGCCATATTCAGCGGATTTGTTCACAAATTGCTTTGCAGTACAAAGTGGGATATTCATCTATAGTGAACTGCCAATAGTATACAACTTTGGAAGAAAAAAAAAGCTAAATCCCTTTCGGCAGTTTTTCACAGCACAATCAAACATTCTGTGAGGAGCTTATAGAGGTGATATAATTTTCTAATTTGTCCAGTATTTACATTCTTCTGACAGTAAAAAGATAAAACACTGGTAAAATCTCAGAGTACATCTGAAATGTCACATTTAACACATTTTGAGGACTACAAGCCCAAGCAGAGAGAACCAACGCTCATTTTACACTTGCATGCAATATAATGTGATGCTAACACTGGAGAGGAAAGAAAGTGAAGGAATGGAACACATGGATAAAACAAAGTCACTTAAAATCATTGCCATTTTAAAATCCACACCAAATCTTTATCACACAATTTATTTTTTACAATCGGACTTATTGCAGAAAATCCTGGGGTAGTGTTAGTGGTCTTTTGCAAATTGCTTCTTACTTTAAACTGTAGTAGGCAGAATACTGTACTTTAGAATATCTGTTGCAAGTGAGTTAAACTGCTCTAACAAGCAGGAGGGTTTGTATTGATAACACTAATAGGTAGGGAAGATCTGTACACCCACAGTCCTCATTGGGAAAACCTAAAGAAGCGCTTTAATATTACTTTCCCCTACAGTACCCTACCCATGTTAAATATAGCTGTTTCTGTAGATATAAAGATGTATTTGTGTATAGTATTGAAGCCCAGAAATGGCACTTTGTTGCCCTAGTCATATAATCACATGAGGTGAGTGGCTATTCAGACTAGCGGTCCACCATTTAATCATTTAAACCTGTGAGGGGAAAGTACGGTTTCCTCTGTTGTCTACGCTATAAATGTGCTCGAGGCACCATGATCATGGGGTGGTGGATTATCAACTGTGGAATACACCATAAGACCCATAATCAAAAGGAACATTTCACTGTCCGTGAATGTTTGCCCACTTCTCATAATCCAATCCATGTCAAATTAAACAAACATGTACAGTAGATATTTTGGTTCAGTGACACATGGTACATCGTCAATGTTTCTATCATAGCCTGCAAGTCCGGGTTCAGAGGATGGCGTGGCGGTGTGTAACGGTATGGTGTAAGTGCAACTGCATTGAAAAGGCAAAGTCACGTGTAAAAAAAGATCTAGGCGGCGATTACGGCAAGTGCTTTAGAGATTCAACCCCACTCACACATCCATTTGTACTAATTGTGCCTCTGCCAATGAAACATGATGAGAAAAAAAATTAAGTCAGAGCAGAGACCGAATGACAAGCGCCGAGATGGTCCTGAAACGCACAGCATATATACATACATGAGAGCCTGACACGGTGTGACATTTATGCGATTGGCTTGTGACAGACAGCGTTGAGAGGAGTAATCTGATTTCAAGTAAAGAGATGAGATGCAGTGGGCTCGTATTTCCTCAGGCCGGTCGGTGGGCATCCCTCTGTGTCCCCATGCAGCCAGCTGGTCACCCACCTGTGTCACTCAGAGAGATGTCTCACTCAAACCCTCCCGCCTCTGGAGCTCAGCTGGGCGCAGGGGAGGAGACAGAGAAACGGAAAGGTTAACTTTACCTCATTCAAAAACAAATAGGAGGGAATTAAAGAGACGAAAAAGAAACACTGAAAACATAATGCAGTAGTCTGTGCCTGTCCAGCTAATGTATCTCTGGCATTGAGTAATAATAGGCCTGCATGCAATTGCAACAACTCCCACCAGATGGCAGGCCCTGATCTGAGATCTGTCTCCAGTATAGACAGTAGAAGAGCGGTGAGGAGACTCACCAGACTGACTTACTTGGTGATGGCGGAGGGTGATCCAGAGCGGTGGAAGTGGACTATCTGCCACTTGCCGTCGCGGCGGTGCCAGATGCGTGTCTCCTCCGACTGGGCGGTGCGGGGCATGCCGTTGGTGTCGATGTATTGGGTGATGCGGATGTAGGCGATGCAGGCAGCTTCCTCCCCGATCAGGTGGATGTGGGGGTTCAGGATGGTGGTGTGGACAGGCTTACTGTTCTTAGACCACACTGGGGTGAGGAGTAGTAAACAAATAAGACAATAGTCAGTCAATTAATAAGTCATTCTACAGGAATTTTCACAGTGGTTTATGACTAGGTATGCCATGTTTTCTCTCGCTGATGATGTCACTTTTCCCTTATCAATTCTTTATGTAGTTAATATTTGAGTGGGTTCATTAATGTTATCATATCAGCATGTCTCTCTCAGCCTGCCACACTCTCATTATGTTTCTCTCCCTTTCTCTCCATTTCTCTCTTCCTCTTTCTCGCTCTGCCATTTTCCCAAATAGCCCAATCAAGCCCATTAGAGCCGTTTCCACTGCCTGGGAGAAGTAGTGGCTGATATGAGAGGATTAGAGCAGAGCAGGGTTGGTCCATTACTCACCACAAATGAGAAATCAGGGAGCAAATGAGCCAGAAGCGTGCTGTCTGCAGCCACGGCTGGACACAGCCACTGCATCAGCTAATGAGCGCAATATTCACTTACAGAAACTGGCCCCAAGCTTCTGTTCTCAACAAGCTTCTGTTCTCCACAACTTCCTGTAATCCTGTAATTGTCACCTTGGTAGTTTACTCCTGCATTGTTTTTATCAAAAATATATTTCTTGGTCCTGCTATAAATTACGTGCCGCTTATATAGTCTTCATAAACACTACATCAACGTGTCAGAAATCACATGTTTATGTCATGCTCTATAAAGGGTTTATTAAATGTGGCATAACTGTGTGACATGACCACCAATGTCAAATGTGACATAAACCTGTGTTTTATAAGGGGGGGGCATAAGCACTGCTTAATAAAGTATTACATCATATTAAATAGGCTTCAAAGTGTCATGCATCTAGGTAGAGCATAGCAATGCCAGGATAGTGGGTTCGATTCCCACGACCATCCCATACGTAAAAATGTATGCATGCATGACTGTAAGTCGCTTTGGATAAAAGCATCTGGTAAATTGTATATATTATATTATATTATTCTAAAATATTTATAGGATGGCCCAACCTCTTTCCCTCTTTAGTGCATAGCTAGTATTGGACATGACCTCAACTTTCCCCCAAAATGCAGTGCTGCAAGATGACACACACTCTAAATTGCAGTCATGCTCAGCAAAAAACATTGGTAGGAAATCCATTTGTATTTCCAATTTTTTTTTCTCTGTTTTGTTTTTACAGGTTTCGGTTTCCCCCAGTTTTTTCACACTTTTCAATAGAAAAACAAACTAAATTGGATTTTTCTGTGTTCGCAACAATGCTTAAAACATCTTAAGCTGACAGTCCCCAAAATCGGGCACTGGATGTACTAAAAAATAGGTACAGTGTATTCAAAAAGTATTCAGACCCCTTGACTTTTTCCACATTTTGTTACATTACAGTCCTATTCTAAAATTGATTCAATAAATGTTTTTCCTCATCAATCTACACACAATATCCCATAATGATGTTTTTAGAAATCTTTGCAAATAAAAATAACAAAAAATTCAATGAAATATCACATTTACATAATTATTAAGACCCTTTGCTATGAGACTCAGTATTGAGCTCAGGTGCATCCTGTTTCCATTGATCATCCTTGAGATGCTTCTACAACTTGACTGGAGTCCACCTGTGGTAAATTCGATTGATTGGACATGATTTGGAAAGGCACACACCTGTCTATATAAAGGTCACACAGTTGACAGTGCATGTCAGAAAAAAAAACAAGACATGAGGTCGAAGTAATTGTCCGAGACAGGATTGTGTCGAAGCACAGATCTGGGGAAGGGTACCAAAAAATGTCTGCAGCATTGAATGTCCATAATAACACAGTATCCTCTATCATGGAAGAAGTTAGGAACCACCAACACGCCAAACTGAGCAATTGGGGGAGAAGGGCCTTGGTCAGGAAGGTGACCAAGAACCCGATGGTCACTCTGACAGAGCTCCAGAGTTCCTCTGGCGATGGGAGACAACCATCTCTGCAGCACTTCACCAATCAGGCCTTTATGATAAAGTGACCAGACGGAAGCCACTCTTCAGTCAAAGGCACATGGCAGCCCGCTTGGAGTTTGCCGAGAGGCACCTAAAGACTCTCAGACCATGAGAAACAAGATGCTCTGGTCTGATGAGACCAGGATTGAACTCTTTGGCCTGAATGCCAAGCGTCACGTCTGAAGGAAACCTGGCACCATCCCTTCGGGGAAGCATGATGGTGGCAGCATCATGCTGTGGGGATGTTTTTCAGCGGCAGGGGCTGGGAGATTAGTCAGGATCGAGGGAAAGATGAATGGAGCAAAGTACAGAGAGATCCTTGATGAAAACCTGCTCCAGACCTCAGACTGGGGAGAAGGTTCATCTTCCAACAGGACAACGGCCCTAAGCACACAGCCAAGACAACACAGTATTGGCTTTAAGATAAGTCTCTGAATGATCTTGAGTGGTCCAGCCAGAGCCCAGACTTGAACCCGATTTAACATATCTGGAGAGACCTGAAAATAGCTGTGCAGCGACGCTCCCCATCCAACCTGGTTGACCTGATACAACCTGATAAGGGTGTTGTGTGCAGATTGATAAATATATATATAATTGAATACATTTTAGAATAAAAAGTCAAGGGCTCTGAATACTTTCTGAATATGTTTGCATTTGAATACTGTATATGTTTACATTACTTATTTGATTGGTTTCCCACCGTTTTAGAAGTCAGAAGACATTCCTAGGATGATGTCATCATCCCCAGTCGAATAAACCTGTATTTGTCTCTATCTACTGTTATGGCAAAGAAAAACATGAATCCAGCTGGACTGAATCAGGACACAGACATGGCAAAGCAATAGCGGAATTTGTCTCAAGCAGGCGGATCTAAATACAAAAACGTTCATAGTTCTCCGATAAAGAATGCGACCTACACCCTTCCTTAAACCTGAAATAAGTAAATAAGTCATTTTGTGGGGGAAGTCAAACATTTGTTTTTTATGTCGGAGGCAGACACATTGCATATGCTCACAATGACTGAAATCGGGGCCCTTTAGTCCTTCTCCTCTTGTCTGTTTAATGTGGATTGAGACGTTCACAAATTTAACAGATTTTAACTATCACGAATGTCAGCCTTTATTAGCTCAACGTAATTTAAAGCAGGACCTCTTTGGGTGATAGCTATTCAAGTTTGGTCACGTATACCTCCGCTCCCCCGCTCTGGTGCTCAATGTCTCCGGCCTACTAACCACCGATCCTGACAACCCATTATTACGCACACCTGGCAACCTTCATTACACACACCTGTGCCTCATCATTAGGCACACCTGGACTTCATCACTTTCCTGATTACTCACCCTTTATCTATCCCTCCATTGTTATCACCCTTCAGGCAGTATTGTTTCTGTGTTCATATGCCACTCTTATTCATCTATTCACTCTGTTCGTTCTTATTAAACTCACCAACTGCACCTGCTTCCTGACTCCCTGCGTCGTCGTTACAAGTGGAATAGAGAAATCAAGTTTTTTTTTTTATCAACAATTTTGAATTGGTTTGGATATTTGACTACTTCTCCAATCAACTAGCTAGCTGTTTTGATTTGAAATACCAGCCTAGATCTTCCTATATCATCGCATTGCCCGTAGCCAAAGACCGTTTTTCATGCGTGCAGTTTTCTGTACATTGCTTCGGAATGGTTGCTTCAACTGCTGGATGGAGGTTTTTTTTTCAAACAGAAGACTTTTAGTGGCTTTTTGCTGCTTTGATGTGCTTCTCACCTGTGGTAACCATGGAAACTAAAGATGCAACTAGACACTGGTACACACGGGAGAGCCTGCTTCTTCTAAGACATCCATTCTAGTCTCCACCAGGGCTGGATTGTCACGCCCCCTGATCTGTTTCACCCGTTGTTGTGATTTTCTCCACCTCGTCCATTTGTCGCTTGTTTTCCCCAGTGTATTTATCCCTGTGTTTCCTGTCTCTCTGTGCCAGTTCGTATTGTATGTTTTCAAGTCAACCCGCGTGTTTTTCCCGTGCTCCTGTTTTCTACCCCTTTTTCTAGTCTTCCCGGTTTTGACCCTTGCCTGTTTTTTCTGGATTCCGTACCCGCCTGCCTGACCCTTCTGCCTGCCCTGACATCGAGCCTGTCTGCCACTCTCTACCTCTTGGACTCAGAATCTGGTTTTGACCTTTTGCCTGTCCAAGACCATTCTCTTGCCTACTCCTTTTGGAGTATAAATAAACTACTCTAACCATCTGCCTCCTGTGTCTGCATCTGGGTGTGCCTTGTGCCCTTACTGTATATAGAAGGGATGATGGATATAGTCAATGACTCTAACCATCTGCCTCCTGTGTCTGCATCTGGGTCTGCCTTGTGCCCTTACTGTATATAGAAGGGATGATGGATATAGTCAATGACTCTAACCATCTGCCTCCTGTGTCTGCATCTGGGTCTGCCTTGTGCCCTTACTGTATATAGAAGGGATGATGGATATAGTCAATGACTCTAACCATCTGCCTCCTGTGTCTGCATCTGGGTCTGCCTTGTGCCCTTACTGTATATAGAAGGGATGATGGATATAGTCAATGACTCTAACCATCTGCCTCCTGTGTCTGCATCTGGGTCTGCCTTGTGCCCTTACTGTATATAGACGGGATGATGGATATAGTCAATGACTCTAATCATCTGCCTCCTGTGTCTGCATCTGGGTCTGCCTTGTGCCCTTACTGTATATAGAAGGGATGATGGATATAGTCAAGCCATACCCACAAGCCCATGTTTGGATAGGAAAGCCCAGGAAGTGAGAGAGAAGAGGCAGAGGCTAAGGAGACTGGCGGCGACCAACGCCGGAAGGTGTCAGACGGAGGTGGTGGTCGCTCCACCATCCAAGGCAGAGGCCCAACGCTGGGTGAAGATGGACTGTGTTGAACCCGTTGTGGGAGAGTGGACAAAGGACCAATCAATTGAGAACTCAACCAAATGCCCCAAACGGATCTTCCTGAGGTGGACTCATTCAAGCCCCTCGCCTCCAGAGGCATTGTTTACATGTTAATGTACGTAGTCTACTGCCAAAAATACACGAGATTCTGGATTGGATAACATCCCAGCTAGATTCTTGAGTGATGCTGCTGATCACATTGGACCTTATTTAACCCTCAGAATCAAGAGGTGAAACATGCAAGGGTTGTTCCTTTAAACCAGAATGGAAGCAAAGTTGAGCTACAGACCAGTGTCAATCTTGAGTGTGTTGTCAAGGTTGTTTTTTTCACTCCATGAACAGATCCTAAAGTACATTCTATAGAACATTCACTCCAGTTCTATATTCTCCCGGCACTAGTTTACTATACTTGACAGGTTTTATCAAGCAATAAATTGACACGGGCAACTTCTGTGGTATGGAGCATTTCATGCTGTGAACCATGATAGTTTGCTGTACAAACCGAAAGCAATTGGTTTTGGCACCGACTCCTTATTATGGGTGAAGCCACACCTAACTGATAGGGTCCAAAGTGTGGATGTGGGCAGGACATTGTCTGATGCTAAGGAGATAAATGGTTCACTGGCGGGACACCACAGTTTTGGGGCCATTGCTTTTTGTTGTTGTTGCTCTACCTAAATGACACAGACTCCGCCTGTTCCTGTACGTGGATGAATCTGCCCTCTTGGTTTCACATATAATAAGTAGACCGTTGAAAAGACCCTAAGCAGCGAACTGACTAAAGTCAGTAAGTGGTTATCCGACAACAAACTGTCTCTGCATTTAGACAGAATGTATCCTGTTTGTTTCACAACGTGAGAAACTCCTCCTCAACTTCTCTGTCAAGTGTAATGGTGTAGCGATGAAGGGGAAAAATGCTCTGTTACATACTTGGTGTGTGAACTGGACCAACACTTGACAGGTGAACTCATGGCTCTGAAGGTCATTGGGAAGGTTCACTCCATGACAAGGCTCCTGGATACAGAGTCTATGAGGACCCTGGCAACATCTCTGATACATTGCCACTATGACGATGCTTGTATCTCATGATTCAGTGGCATAACAAAACTTAAAACGTCCGAAAACAAAACAAAGGAAAATGACACTCCAAGCTCAGCCATAGGACGCACATTTCAGGGGACTGAACGGTTGATTTGGTGGTGCAGATCAAACTGTTGATGTTTTTTAAAAGTTATAAATGATCTTGCCCCCAGTTACCTGTCTGGATATATTCATTTCATTAGAGACTCTCATAGCCATCACACCAGAGCCAGTTGGCAATATCAGACCGCTGCGCTATAGAAGCATGGCTGGAAAAAAAGCTATTTCCATTACACTGGTGCAGAGGAATGGAATGGTGTACCAAACCATATAAAATACATCCCTACACGAGGGAATTGAAAAATAAACCAGAAGAAATGGTTTATGGGCGAAATGCTTTCAAACGGCACAGGCTTAGAGAAAGTATCATTGTTTTAATGAATGTTACCCGGTAATCAATTCCATTTTATTTTCAAGGTTTCCTCCTTATTGATGAGATGTGCTTTGTTTTCATGTTATAATCTTGTGTATATTTTGTTTTCGTGTATTTTCATGAAGCATTTTGTGGTTCTATTGTGTTTATAATAAAAAGAATAAAACATCTAATGAAATATAAATTACATTGTGTCACTTATTATGGATGCTGTTAGCTAGAGCTTATTGGCACAAAGGGACTATTAAAGCGCATTCCAAAGATATATTATACTAAAGTGTCACTTTCTCCCTCACTGGGACAATAAATGGATTGTTACTGCTGTATAGCAAGAGGTTTATAGTCATCCTGTGTACAGCCCTGGGATTTGATTACATATCCTCAACACAGTTTTCCTATAGCGTGAAACTGTCTGTGTGTGATGTAAAACGTATATTTATCATTTCAAAAGACATATCGTAGGAGTGAAGGTAGCAGCTCACAGTTCTCAAAGTAAAAGCGGTGGAAGTCCAGGCCCTCCACCAGGTTACCCAGAGCCTCTGGCTCAAACGCTGTCACGCTGGGGTCACACATCTTCCTACAGGGGAGAGAGAGAGAGAGAGAGAGAGAGAGACAGAGAGAGAGAGAGAGAGAGAGAGAGAGAGAGAGAGAGAGAGAGAGAGAGAGACAGAGAGACAGAGAGAGAGAGAGAGAGAGAGAGAGAGAGAGAGAGAGAGAGAGAGAGAGAGAGAGAGAGAGAGAGAGAGAGAGGGAGAGGGAGAGAGAGAGAGAGACAGAGAGAGAGAGAGAGAGAGAGAGAGAGAGAGAGAGAGAGAGAGAGAGAGAGAGAGAGAGAGAGAGAGAGAGAGAGAGAGAGAAAAAGGCAGACAGAGTCAGGGATAGAGACAGTAAGACAACTGGAGAGAAATAGAGCCAAGGTTATCTTCTGTTATGCTCTTTGAAGTGCTTCAGTGAAGCGGTGAGACTGACCCTCCAGTCAGAGCTGCTTTTGCAGTATTTGGGGCATGTGACTCACTCGACACAGTGTTTTCCGTGTCCATGGCAGATCGCTGCATGGTTGTAAAAGAGTTGAGCATGCAGGCAGAAGATTCTTTCCAGGCCTTGGTAATTGGCAGACAGCCCTACCATGACTGTGAACCTCTAACAACCACCTCTAAAAAAATCCCCTCCTGGCCTGGATGAGAATTTTATACACTTGGTTTTGAACAGGTGCTCCGATGACCCCCTGGCCGCAAGTTGTGACAGACATGCGAGGGACAGACTGGGGGGTTGCTACTCTCCTCAGAATGCCAACTTTGGAGAAAAACCTGCTGCTGAAGAAATCTATATCTGGCACTGTGCAATGGGCTGGGGGAGAGTCACACTACTCAAGCACTTCAAGATGGGATATTGAATTGATCACTTTTACCATTTACACATTTCAAGAGCTGCATATAATGAAATAAAACATTATTCGTACGGTTTGCATAGAATATATTACCATGCAGCTTACGTACAACATTCTGGAGCAAATTATTGACATGCACAAGCTATTCTTGACCAAGGGATCAGCTTGTTAAGCCTTCAAATGGCCTCGATTGGTCAGGCAGACATTTTTCTACCCTCCTTTATCAGAGGAATTTAGTCCCAGACACATGCACTGAGACTGATGTTCTCTCTAAATCAGTAAGGACATAGACCTAAGGAGTTCTCCCCTCACAACCGCCTTAATGCCATCTTGGATTAACGTCGAAAGCCAAACCCGGAGTTATCAATTGCACTGTCACAGTTGAGCTCAGACTCTATCAGTGGAATTGCATTGAAGCAGATGTCACTAACATTTGTTTCTATTCCATCTATGTTACTTATATGCACTCTTAGAAGGGGGGAAAAGGGGGTTATCTATAACCTAAAGGGTTTCTTCGACTGTCCCCATAGGAGAAACCTTTGAAGAACCCTTTTTGGTTCGTTAGAACCTTTTTGGGCTCCAGGTAGAACTCTTTCCACAGAAGGTTCTACATGGAACCCAAAATGGTTCTATCTGGGTCCAAAAAGGGTTCTATCTGGAACCAAAAGGGGCTATTCTGTGGGAATTGCCGAAGAACCCTTTTGGAACCCTTTTTTTTATCTGAGAGTGTACAGCAGTAGAGTGGGTGAACAGCAATGGGAAGGTACATTACACGATTTCTTTACTTACGTATAGCTCTCAAAGTCTCCATTGCTGATGGCTTCTATAAGTTGCTCTGTCACCTTAATGATCTCCTGTTTCCTCACTGTGAAACACAGACACACAGCTCAGACACACAGCTCAAGCACACAGCACAAACACACAGCTCAAACACACAGCACAAACGTACAGCTCTGCACTGAAACTACTGACAACAACCACCATGATGAATGGGACTGCAGTAAAATTCATTATTTTCCAATATGCCTGGCACTGGAAGAAATAAATGAGATCCCTCCTTCGTAAAGCCCTGGGATTTGATTATATATCCTCTAAAATTCAACACAGTTTTCCTGTAGCATGAGACTGTGAGGTACCATTTCAAAGATACATTATATATTAGGAGTAATGTGTGTGTGTGTGTGTGTGTGTGTGTGTGTGTGTGTGTGTGTGTGTGTGTGTGTGTGTGTGTGTGTGTGTGTGTGTGTGTGTGTGTGTGTGTGTGTGTGTGTGTGTGTGTGTGTGTGTGCATGCATTTGTGCATGCATGCCTGTGTACATGCATGTGTGTGTCCACGTGTGTGACCGTGTGTGTGTGCGTGCTTTGTACATGCATGTGTGTGTCCGTGTGTGTGTCCGTGTGTGCTGCCTACTGCCTCCCAGTGCTTTACTGCGTGTGAAGGGGATGTTCTCTGCCCACACGGAGAGCTGCTTGTGCCGAGAGAGCTTTTACTCCCACCAGCTCTGGGTCGCGCCTTAAAGAGGGGTCGCTCACAGGGGTGACATCCTCGCAGTTTCACCTCCTAACTCACTTTTCCTCTTCTGTAAATACAGAACTGATATAATTATAATTTTCTCTCTATCCTTCCTTCAGCCCCCCCCCCAACCACTGCAGAGAACACAGTTCTATCTCTCGTCCCGCCCACTCTACCCACACAGTTGCTCTGCATCACCCGGATTGCAGTTCTGCCACATGGATCTCACTCCTCCCTGGAGAAATCACAATGCAATTTTCTGGAACTACTTCTGGAAGGAGATAAGGTGTTGAAATGTACACATTTGTTTCCCACAAAAAATCTACGAGCCTCTCCTAGTCAAAGAGGATCCTTAACTCACAGGCCCTTCTCTTCGAACACTCTTAAAAATACAGGTGCAAGTTGGGATCCAAATAAGGTTATTGAGAGCGAGGCTAGAATATTGACATATTTCACAAGGCCTTCTTTTGAGGGCCTAGTTATACCCTAATACAGTGACCTGAAACTCATAGTTTACAAGGCACATCAGGCCTGCAAGTCACATTATGCTGGCCAGAGTGGGGATATTCAACATTTCAATTTTTTATTACACCACAACCAGAATTCAGAATGACTGTCAGGATTTGGTAGAATAATGTGTGAGACAACCTTAAACATCTAAAGTGGAACAATCATATCAGTAACGGGTGCGATAAATCCAAGTAACAGATTGGAATATTTTGTAAATATGTATGTTATTGATATTTGAGTAGCCTAAGATGAATGAATCAATCAATGTGCAAAAACACTAAAATAACAAACAATTACAAAGAAATCTGCCAGCAATAGAGCATGCTGGGAAATATGATGATAGACATGGTTTTGGTTCAACTCTGGTCATAGAGAGCAATAGTAATGGCGTCTTTTTGTAGGCATTAACTCTGTCATGGCTTGTTGAACAAAGGCTATGGTAAAGTGAATTGAGTTTTTTAAGGGTTTTATATAAATGTTGAAAATAAGATCTGTGGTAAACACAGGCTTAGGAGAGTTTAAATGTTCTGTTCTATTAAATCATCTTAATCTGCTAAGGTCACTTTTTGTACATTTTGAAGCATTTATGTAATTTTAAAACACATAAACGCTTCATAATTCATAACGGTCACGTTAACTGACTGATATTATCTCATAGAACAAAACGTATAAGATCTCCTAAACCTGTGTTAACCTCAGACCTTATTTTTGCCGTTTACCCCAAAACTTTTTTCTTTCGCCATTCATTTTCCCCATAGAAATGGCTGAATGAACCAGAGGTAACTCATTTAACTGGCAAGCTCTATTAACACCAACACTGTGGTTATTTTACACCTCTGAATCATTTTCCCCATAGAAATGGCTGAATGAACCAGAGGTAACTCATTTAACTGGCAAGCTCTATTAACACCAACACTGTGGTTATTTTACACCTCTGAATCATTTTCCCCATAGCAATGGCTGAACGAACCAGAGGTAACTCATTTAACTGGCAAGCTCTATTAACACCAACACTGTGGTTATTTTACACCTCTGAATCATTTTCCCCATAGGAATGGCTGAACGAACCAGAGGTAACTCATTTAACTGGCAAGCTCTATTAACACCAACACTGTGGTTATTTTACACCTCTGAATCATTTTCCCCATAGGAATGGCTGAACGAACCAGAGGTAACTCATTTAACTGGCAAGCTCTATTAACACCAACACTGTGGTTATTTTACACCTCTGAATCATTTTCCCCATAGGAATGGCTGAACGAACCAGAGGTAACTCATATAACTGGCAAGCTCTATTAACACCAACACTGTGGTTAATTTACACCTCTGAATCATTTTCCCCATAGGAATGGCTGAATGAACCAGAGGTAACTAATTTAACTGGCAAGCTCTATTAACACCAACACTGTGGTTATTTTACACCTCTGAATCATTTTCCCCATAGGAATGGCTGAACGAACCAGAGGTAACTCATTTAACTGGCAAGCTCTATTAACACCAACACTGTGGTTATTTTACACCTCTGAATCATTTTCCCCATAGGAATGGCTGAACGAACCAGAGGTAACTCATTTAACTGGCAAGCTCTATTAACACCAACACTGTGGTTATTTTACACCTCTGAATCAACATATACAGTGGGGAGAACAAGTATTTGAAAACCTACAAAATCGGCAGTGTTTCCTACTTACAAAGCATGTAGAGGTCTGTAATTTTTATCATAGGTACACCTCAACTGTGAGAGACAGAATCTAAAACAAAATTCCCGAAAATCACATTGTATGAATTTTTAAGTAATTAATTAGCATTTTATTGCATGACATAAGTATTTGATACATCAGAAAAGCAAAACGTAATATTTGGTACAGAAACCTTTGTTTGCAATTACAGAAATCATACGTTTCCTGTAGTTCTTGACCAGGTTTGCACACACTGCAGCAGGTATTTTGGCCCACTCCTCCATACAGACCTTCTCCAGATCCTTCAGGTTTTGGGGCTGTCGCTGGAAAATACAGACTCTCAGCTCCCTCCAAATACTTTCTATTGGGTTCAGGTCTGGAGACTGGCTAGGCCACTCCAGGACCTTGAGATGCTTCTTACGGAGCCACTCCTTAGTTGCCCTGGCTGTGTGTTTCGGGTCGTTGTCATGCTGGAAGACCCAGCCACGACCCATCTTCAATGCTCTTACTGAGGGAAGGAGGTTGTTGGCCAAGATCTCGCGATACATGGCCACATCCATCCTCCCCTCAGTATGGTGCAGTCGTCCTGTCCCCTTTGCAGAAAAGCATCCCCAAAGAATGATGTTTCCACCTCCATGCTTCACGGTTGGGATGGTGTTCTTGGGGTTGTACTCATCCTTCTTCTTCCTCCAAACACGGCGAGTGGAGTTTAGACCAAAAAGCTATTTTTTTGTCTCATCAGACCACATGACCTTCTCCCATTCCTCCTCTGGATCATCCAGATGGTCATTGGCAAACTTCAGACGGGCCTGGACATGCGCTGGCTTGAGCAGGGGGACCTTGCGTGCACTGCAGGATTTTAATCCATGACAGTGTAGTGTGTTACTAATGGTTTTCTTTGAGACTGTGGTACCAGCTCTCTTCAGGTCATTGACCAGGTCCTGCCGTGTAGTTCTGATCCCTCACCTTCCTCATGATCATTGATACCCCACGAGGTGGGATCTTGCATGGAGCCCCAGACCGAGGGTGATTGACCGTCATCTTGAACTTCTTCCATTTTCTAATAATTGCGCCAACAGTTGTTGCCTTCTCACCAAGCTGCTTGCCTATTGTCCTGTGGCCCATCCCAGCCTTGTGCAGGTCTACAATTTTATCCCTGTTGTCCTTACACAGCTCTCTATTCTTGGCCATTGTGGAGAGGTTGGAGTCTGTTTGATTGAGTGTGTGGACAGGTGCAGTTAATACAGTTAATACAGGTAATGAGTGGAGAACAGGAGGGCTTCTTAAAGAAAAAATAACAGGTCTGTGAGAGTCGGAATTCTTACTGGTTGGTAGGTGATCAAATACTTACGTCATGCAATAACATGCAAATGAATTACTTAAAAATCATACAATGTGATTTTCTGGATTTTTGTTTTAGATTCCGTCTCTCACAGTTGAGGTGTACCTATTCTAAAAATTACAGACCTCTACATGCTGTGTAAGTAGGGAAACCTGCAAAATCGGCAGTGTATCAAATACTTGTTCTCCCCATTGCATTTAAAATAGTCTTTTTTATTTTTTATTCTGAAGAACCGATGATGCCATGTCAGGAACCCCACAAACTCACAAACTCAAAGGTTCTTTATCAGGCAAGAGTTCTCCAGGGAACCTTAAGAGCTGAGAAAGAACCACTGAATAACTTGTATTCATTGTTCAGTGTAGTTGGTAAGAGATAGAGGTCTTTTTATTTTTTAATCAGTCTTTTTATCTATTTATTCCCATTCCCTAGAACATGGAGGCTCAAACTCAAGGAGCCCTTAATGACATAAGCAATAGCTATGCAACTCCCCCACCAACCGTTATCTAACAGACATACTCATATTCATTCATAAGGGTACTGCCGCTGTCAATGTATCAAATGGGAGTCAATACAGTAGCTATTTGTATTGCTTTATGAACTTAAATGTTTTCACAGTAGTCAATTGTCATAGTAGACCTGCCTCAAAAAACATACAGTAGAGATTTTAGAATCTGCTCTCCCCCTCTGTTAGGTTGTCAGTCTGTAGCCATGTACAGTTCATTCCAGACGAATTCAGACCCCTTCCCTTTTTCCACATTTTGTTACGTTAGAGCCTTATTCTAAAATGGATTTAAAAAATGCTTCAATCTACACACAATACCCCTTAATGACAAAGTGTCACACCCTCATCTGTTTCACCTGTCTTTGTGCTTGTCTCCACCCCCCTCCAGGTGTTGCCCATCTTCCCCATTATCCCCTGTGTATTTATACCCGTGTTCTCTGTTTGTCTGTTGCCAGTTCGTTTTGTTCTTGAAACCTGCTATCGTTTGTTCCCCTGCTCCTGTCTGTTTCTTGCTCCTGTGGCCGAGTCCTTCCCGGTTCTGACCCTTCTGCGTTCCCTGACCCTGAGACTACCTCCCGTTCTATACCTTACCCCATCTCACTGGATTACTGACCCCTGCCTGCCCTGACCCTGAGCCTGCCTCCCGTTCTATACCTCTCCCCATCTCACTGGATTATCGACCCCTGTCTGTCCTGACCCTGATCCTGAGCCTGCCTGCCATTCTGGACCCTTTGCACCTTCTCTGGACTTCTGACCCCTGCCTGCCTTTGACCGGTCATTTGCCTGCCCCTGTGTTTAGAAATTAAAATGTGTTTCTTCGACACTGTCTGCATCTCGGTCATACCTGAAACGTGATACAAAGCGAAAACAGGTTTAGAAATCTTTGTAAATGTATTCAAAAGCAAAAACAGAAACACCTTATTTATATTAGTATTCAGATTCTTTGCTATGAGACTCAAAATTGAGCTCAGGTGCATCCTGTTTTCATTGATCATCCTTGTACATACAGTGCCTTGCGAAAGTATTCGGCCCCCTTGAACTTTGCGACCTTTTGTCACATTTCAGGCTTCAAACATAAAGATATAAAACTGTCTTTTTTTGTGAAGAATTAACAATAAGTGGGACACAATCATGAAGTGGAACGACATTTATTGGATATTTAAAACCTTTTTAACAAATCAAAAACTTAAAAATTGGGCGTGCAAAATTATTCAGCCCCTTTACTTTCAGTGCAGCAAACTCTCTCCAGAAGTTCAGTGAGGATCTCTGAATGATCCAATGTTGACCTAAATGACTAATGATGATAAATACAATACACCTGTGTGTAATCAAGTCTCCGTATAAATGCACCTGCACTGTGATAGTCTCAGAGGTCCGTTAAAAGCGCAGAGAGCATCATGAAGAACAAGGAACACACCAGGCAGGTCCGAGATACTGTTGTGAAGAAGTTTAAAGCCGGATTTGGATACAAAAAGATTTCCCAAGCTTTAAACATCCCAAGGAGCACTGTGCAAGCAATAATATTGAAATGGAAGGAGTATCAGACCACTGCAAATCTACCAAGACCTGGCCGTCCCTCTAAACTTTCAGCTCATACAAGGAGAAGACTGACCAGCCAAGAGGCCCATGATCACTCTGGATGAACTGCAGAGATCTACAGCTGAGGTGGGAGACTCTGTCCATGGGACAACAATCAGTCGTATATTGCACAAATCTGGCCTTTATGGAAGAGTGGCAAGAAGAAAGCCATTTCTTAAAGATATCCATAAAAAGTGTCATTTAAAGTTTGCCACAAGCCACCTGGGAGACACACCAAACATGTGGAAGAAGGTGCTCTGGTCAGATGAAACCAAAATTGAACTTTTTGGCAACAATGCAAAACGTTATGTTTGGCGTAAAAGCAACACAGCGCATCACCCTGAACACACCATCCCCACTGTCAAACATGGTGGTGGCAGCATCATGGTTTGGGCCTGCTTTTCTTCAGCAGGGACAGGGAAGATGGTTAAAATTGATGGGAAGATGGATGGAGCCAAATACAGGACCATTCTGGAAGAAAACCTGATGGAGTCTGCAAAAAGACCTGAGACTGGGACGGAGATTTGTCTTCCAACAAGACAATGATCCAAAACATAAAGCAAAATCTACAATGGAATGGTTCAAAAATAAACATATCCAGGTGTTAGAATGGCCAAGTCAAAGTCCAGACCTGAATCCAATCGAGAATCTGTGGAAAGAACTGAAAACTGCTGTTCACAAATGCTCTCCATCCAACCTCACTGAGCTCGAGCTGTTTTGCAAGGAGGAATGGGAAAAAATGTCAGTCTCTCGATGTGCAAAACTGATAGAGACATACCCCAAGCGACTTACAGCTGTAATCGCAGCAAAAGGTGGCGCTACAAAGTATTAACTTAAGGGGGCTGAATAATTTAGCACGCCCAATTTTTCAGTTTTTGCTTTGTTAAAAAAGTTTGAAATATCCAATAAATGTCGTTCCACTTCATGATTGTGTCCCACTTGTTGTTGATTCCTGTTTGAAGCCTGAAATGTGGCAAAAGGTCGCAAAGTTCAAGGGGGCCGAATACTTTCGCAAGGCACTGTATGTGGTCAATACAATTGATTGGACATTATTTGGAAAGGTACACACCTGTCTATATAAGGTCCCTCATTTGACAGTGCATGTCAGAGCAAAAATCAAGCCATGAGGTCGAAGGAATTGTCTGTAGAGCTCTGAGACATGATTGCATTGAGGCACATACCTGGGGAAGGGCACATGACAGCTCGCTTGGAGTTTGCCAAAAGGCACCTAAAGAAACAAGATTCTCTGGTCTGATGAAAACAAAATTGAACTCTTTGGACTGAATGCCAAGTGTCATGCCTGGAGGAAACCTGGCACCATCTCCACGGCATTGTGGTGCAGTATTATGCTGTGGGGATGTTTTTCAGTAGCAGGAACTGGGACACTAGTCAGTATCGAGGGAAAGATGAATGGAGCGAAGTACAGAGAGATCCTTGATGAAAACCTGCTCCAGAGCGCTTAGACTGGGGTGAAGGTTCACCTTCCAACAGGACAACGACCCTAAGCACACAGCCAAGACAAAGGAGGAGTGGCTTTGAGACAAGTCTCTGAGTAGCCCAGCCAGAGCCCAGACTTGAACCCGGTCGAGCATCACTTGAGACCTGAAAATAGCTGTACAGCAACCAATCTGACAGAGCCTGAGAGGATCTGCAGAGAAGAATGGGGGAAACTCCCCAAACACAGGTGTGCCAAGCTTGTAGCGTCAAACCCAAGGAGACTCGAGGCTGTAATCGCAGCCGAAGGTGCTTCAACAAAGTACTGAGCTAAGGGTCTGAATAGTTATATAAATGTGAAAATCTAAAAACATTATGGTGTGTAGATTGATAAGGGGGAAAAACAATTGAATCAATTCTGGAATAAAGGCTGTATTGTAACAAAATGTGGAAAAAGTCAAGGGGTTTGAATTCTTTCCGAATGCACTGTAAGTGGACTGTAACTGTAGTAAGAGTGAACCTATTCATAGCCATGTTGTGCGGGTGTTAGGGTTATTTATAGCATTATTGAATGTCACTTTCTGAGCCAGAGAAAGCCATATCTCAACAGCTGTGTGTGTGTGTGTGTGTGTGTGTGTGTGTGTGTGTGTGTGTGTGTGTGTGTGTGTGTGTGTGTGTGTGTGTGTGTGTGTGTGTGTGTGTGTGTGTGTGTGTGTGTGTGTGTGTGTAACATACAGTACATGATGCGCATAGGGTATCTGTTAGGTTTAGTGGAGATACTGTATATTCCTCCTGAAAGCTGTCACCCTGTCCTATTAACACGTATAGACTGCAGGTGGTGAGACTGTGAGAGGTGAGAGGAAAGCGATAGCCTTACCTCTGGTGTCTTCATCCTCAATAGTGGTGTTGGTGCTTTCTGAGGATTCCTAGAAACAACACACAGACAGGTTCAGAGATTCACACTCAATTACAGCAGGTGTTATTCTCTCCACACGAGGGTGAGTGGAAGATCCGAGTCAAGACACACACACACCACACACCTCGGACAGACAGCCGGCCTCCTGCCTGTCTGCACCTTTCAGAGAGAGAGAAAACAGGCTATTTGGTTAATCAGAGGTCTGGGTGGTAAGAGGAGTAGGGTGGGATATGGGAGGGAGGAACAGGAGGGAGGTAAAAACCTAGAGAAGGAGAGATAGGTTACCCCCCCCCCCCCCACACACACACAAGAGCATATGAAAAGCAGAGGGATTAGGCAACGTTAGAGATGGGATGTTCACACACACAAAAACAAAAAGAAAGTCCAGCTCCATTTTGAATGACAGCTTTATTTGCTTGTTCTTTGGTTCGTTTGGATTTTTTTAAACGCTATTATCACTTTCCCTGTTAGGCGGAAAGTCGAGCGCGGCAGAGACGCGCTGTCAAGAGGATGGGGGGGGTGGGGGGGTGGAGGGGGGGGGAGGGGGGTCACACTCACCATCAGCTGGACGCGGCAGAGACGCGCTGTCAAGAGGATGGGGGGGTGGGGGGGTGGAGGGGGGGGAGGGGGGTCACACTCACCATCAGCTGGACGCGGCAGAGACGCGCTGTCAAGAGGATGGGGGGGTGGGGGGGTGGAGGGGGGGGAGGGGGGTCACACTCACCATCAGCTGGACGCGGCAGAGGATGGGGGGGTGGGGGGGTGGAGGGGGGGGAGGGGGGGAGGGGGGGGAGGGGGGTCACACTCACCATCAGCTGGACGCGGCAGAGACGCGCTGTCAAGAGGATGGGGGGGTGGGGGGTGGAGGGGGGGGGAGGGGTCACACTCACCATCAGCTGGACGCGGCAGAGACGCGCTGTCAAGAGGATGGGGGGGTGGGGGGGTGGGGGGGTGGAGGGGGGGGAGGGGGGTCACACTCACCATCAGCTGGACGCGGCAGAGACGCGCTGTCAAGAGGATGGGGGGGGGGGGGGGGGGGGGGCGGTCACACTCACCATCAGCTGGACGCGGCAGAGACGCGCTGTCAAGAGGATGGGGGGGGTGGGGGGGGGGGGGGGGTCACACTCACCATCAGCTGGACGCGGCAGAGACGCGCTGTCAAGAGGATGGGGGGGGTGGGGGGGTGGAGGGGGGGGGGGGGTCACACTCACCATCAGCTGGACGCGGCAGAGACGCGCTGTCAAGAGGATGGGGGGGTGGGGGGGTGGAGGGGGGGGGAGGGGGGTCACACTCACCATCAGCTGGACGCGGCAGAGACGCGCTGTCAAGAGGATGGGGGGGGTGGGGGGGTGGAGGGGGGGGGGGGGGTCACACTCACCATCAGCTGGACGCGGCAGAGACGCGCTGTCAAGAGGATGGGGGGGTGGAGGGGGGTGGAGGGGGGGGGGGTCACACTCACCATCAGCTGGACGCGGCAGAGACGCGCTGTCAAGAGGATGGGGGGGTGGAGGGGGGTGGAGGGGGGGGGGGTCACACTCACCATCAGCTGGACGCTGGAACTGGACTTCCTTTTCTGGAAGAGAAATGAGAAGAGGTTAGACAGGAACACACAGGATGAGATGGAGACGGAAGCCAGGGAGCAACAGAGGGAGGAGAGGGACACCTCCATGCTGCAGAGGGAGGACGTGTGTGTATGTGTGGTTGGGTGGGTGGGTTTGAGGCTGAAGGTGTTGGTGTGTGTTTGGGGTTCGTATTGCCACGGTGCCCTTGTCGTCTCCCCCCGGACACCTCTCGGAGCCGTCTGGTTGGCAGGCCGTACGGCGGCGTGTCATTAAGGAAACCTCCGGGCCAGGCAGGGCTGTGGTCAGGGAGGAATGCCTTTGATAAGGCAGAGGTGGCAGGGCTGAGTGGCCAGCAGCATGCCTCACTTATCCCAGTATCAGACACCCTGGACTGGACTGGCTGGGGATTACCACAGGTGGAGCATATCCCCTGATACATGTATATAGTATCTCACACACACTAACTCACAAAACAGACTCATAATACTGGAACAGACGAACGACATCAATAAACAGACAGACTCTCTCTCCTTTTGGCTCTCAAACTGAAAAGATGTCCAAGCGCTAATCTCATTAGCTACCTATCTAACTGACAATATGCTGAACATTGGATGGTGTTGCAGCAAAGCATATTGTCGAACAGAGTTGAAATGAATCTTCTGTTCTCCTGTGTGCTACTGCATATGTCGGTAGGGGAATTTGTCCGCCCGTTTGGAAAGAACAGGCAAGGTGTGTGTTTACAACTTTGGACTTATGTCAAGGAAGATGACTGAACTTGGACTGCTTCCCCGCCAGCTGTCTCTGTGCATCTGAACAGTGTGACATGAGGGCAAAACTAAACATAACACCTCTCCACTCCACCGCCCAGTCTCACACCAAGGCATGGGGCCGAGACAATAGACTGTGTATGGGGGCAAACAAACAGGGAAGCGGGGGCTATTAGCAGCTCCAGTTCTGTACACTGGAGGAGATCAGGGCTTTGGGTGGGGCCAGCATGTTCAGAAAGAATGGAGCAAACAGTCAAACTCCCATAATCCCATATTGTACTTAGATCTGTGTTCAGACGTTTTCAAAGAGCATGTTGGATTATTCCATTTCGCAAGTGAAGCTTTTAACGTGAAAGCACCTTTCACCTTTCACAACATGTTGAATAACGGCCAGATTTTGAAATGATAATGGTCTATCGACAGCAGGTGTTATATACACTAAACGGCTAGCCTCCAAAAGCCCTCCTCCAGGTCAGGTTTATTCCACGGTGAGAAGAGATCCCTGTGGAGCTGGAGCCCTACCTTCACACCATCCGTCTTCTTGTTGGCCTTGTTACCTCCTGCGCGGGACACAAAGAGAAACAGGGACAGGGCGATCAAAAAGGGCACGAAAGCCCAGAAGAGGAGGGCGAAGGGCATGGCCAACACTCAGTCGAACGCAAAAAATAAAAAGAGTTAGAAGAAAATGGAGTAAATCAGATCCAGGTGTCTCTGGGAAATCAAATGTGATATTTTCTTCAAATCCAAGCCCTCTTCCTGCTCTCCACTGATCATAAACTCGGATGAGACAATGATATTGCCGAAAGAGTCCGTAGTAGCATCCGAACCAAACGGGTTGTTGAAGAGTTGTTCTCTCAGGTCATTCAACTGGTCAAATAAGAGTTTTTAGGGAAATAAAGCACAGTAAAAACAGAAATAGAAAAACACAAATTTCAAATGATTTACTCTGTAGGGTAACACCAGAGGTTCTGGTGAACCAGACTGGGCTCTGCTACAGAGGCTGGCTGGGTGGGTGAGAGGGATCCGTGATATAGGAGCACTTGAGATAGGGAGATACCATGGGCACATTCCAGCCCCACTCCCTCACTCTCTAGAGTTTGGCTATGATCCATACAGTACATCACGTCCTGTTATTCCTAGTGCTCTGGTCCATTTTGTTGCCCGCTCCCTCCACCTATCCTCTTCCCTTCCTCTCCTCCTCGTCTCTGAGCTGGAATCATTTATTTGATGTCCTCTCTATGAGAGCTGAGCCAGGGTGTTTCCCCCACTTTATTTTCAACAACATGGCTACTAATTTTAGCCCTGGAGTGGGCCAGGGCTGTGTGGAGCATGGCCTCTCGTCTGGCCTCTCGTCAGCTGGGGCGTAGCCTGATCCCCGCCTCGCAGCCCCCTAGCTCCCTGGCACTGTGACCCCAAATCTCTTCTGCTGCTGGGGGCTGTGAGGGGTTGTGGCTGTACGCCGATGGGATTTCCCCCTGGTCTGCTCCCCGTCTGCAGTGGAATGGCTCTGGTAACCCCAAGCACTGACCTGAGGTCCGCTTTCTCTACCCTAATCCAAATCGCACTATTTACCATCTTAAAAGCAAATCTGGCCTTGGACCAGTGTTTCCACAGCACTTCCGACCCACCCCAAGCATAATAGGAGAAGTTAATAGGCTAGAAAAAAAGGCTATTAAAAGCTTAAAGGGGAGATTTGGCTCCAGCGACATTATCATTATTGTAAATAGGCATGAAGTGGTCATCTTGCCTTATACAGTATCTGTGGACTGTAGTTATCAATGGCTATCTGGAGGGTAAAGATAGACCGGGGAAAAAAGGAAAGATGAATGGTAGTGGTTAGAGGTGCTGAGATGGTTTTAAATCCACAAGGATTCTAGGGTCAACGCTGTGGGGGCTTGGCTTTCAGACAGAATTCCCTGGCAGGTGGGAGATATAGGGTGGGGATCTATTCCTGACTGGTATGAGAATGCCTGCCCATTTAAAGATGTCCCCTCACTGCTATTCATTTCCCCTGCTGTCCCCTTCAGGTCTACTTCTTTAATATAAGAATGGTTATATGGAGCTATGAGGGGAGATAAACTCTGCTGGATGGAGATTGGTAGAGATGTATAAACTGTGAGATTGGAAGGGGATCCCTCCATCTCTGCTTAGATTTTTTTTTCTCCAAAACAATGTTCAACTGTGGCTCGTTCATCAAGCCGTCCCTTCCTTGTAACCAAGAGGAGTATAATAAATGAGAGGATTTTGACAGAACATTGCAGATTACAGCAACATAGGGATGGTAAATAGCCACATGATGTTCCACTAGTTCAGCGGTGGATTCTATGGCACAGAACCATCTGAGTGAAGTCATGGAGGGACTGAGGATCCAATAGCAGATGGCTCAGCCACAGTAAGTGGGCTGGGATGACAACAACACATGCACCTTTGTCAATCAACAATCTACATTGTGATAACAACTAGCCTTTTAGTTAACAGATGGCCAGCCTCTTTCAGCCTCCCTACTATCACTAAAGCTATTGCTTGACGGATTAAAACACAAAATGTCCTTGAAAGATTTTAGTCTCTGGAGAAAATAATATGTCCTACAATGTGTCGTTTTGGACAGAAATCACAGACGTCGTTCCAATGAATGGGACAGTGAATGTGTTGGTATATCCGGGCCAAAGTGTCTGACAGGGGAGTGTCAACTGGAATGGGGAAGTGTCCTGATGCATGACCAGTGAGTTCCACAGGCTGTCATCATCTCCTCCCTGTTCCATGGGCTTGGAGCCCCCCCCCCCCCCCCCCCCCTAGTCTAGGAGCAGCCATCTGAGACCATGTCACTCCTCTAGGATAGCGACCTCCCTAGGGACACTGTTAAGCTGTCCTCTAGTCTGTAGCTCCGTTGGTAGAGCATGGCGCTTGCAATGCCAGGGCAGTGGGTTTGATTCCCGGGACCACCCGTACGTTTAAAAAAAAAAGTTTTAAAAAAACGAAGCATGCATGTATGTCGCTTTTGGATAAAAGTGTCAGCTTAATGGCCGATTATTAAGCCCACTCATGAATGGAGAGGAGGACCGTTCGACAGGGCACCTCTACATGACTTACCGGAGAAGTTTCGGGTCGCCAACATGGTGGTGAGAATGGCACCCTTTGAACAAAGAGAGATGGATTGTTACATAAGATGAAAGAACAAAGGGATTCATGAAAAATGAGAGTTTATACTCTACCGTGTTCTTGGCTAGAATATAGCATTAACAGCTCGAGTAGGATGCTCACATGTATTATCAACAGCTTGGATTGCTGCTTACTGTCAATGTGATGACCTAGAGTACTTCAACATTTTCTGTCTTAACAGCGCCAAATGAAATGTGCATGGGCAATCTCTATTCAAAAAGCAGTTGGTGTCACTGCATGAATATCACAATTCGTTAGTTTTAAGGTGTAGGTCGTTCCGATTTCTTAAGTGGAAGCTGAATGCATTACAATTCAATGGATCTGCCTGAAAGGGGTTGTGTAAGAGGGCAAACACAAAAGCCCTAAGTACAAAACCAAATGCATTAGATAGCTTCCACGTGAGACAAATCAAACAAAGAGACGTCCTCACATCTTGAACCATGGACTCGTCTAATGAAAGACATTTTGCCTCAATAGATCGCGCCATGAAGGCCATTTTGCCTTGATCAAATTTCCATCCTCATTCAAACCGCCCTATTGGGTTCAAACCCCCTCACGGATATTTCTGGGCAATACAGAGATGACCATGTTAACGTTCCAGTATCATATCGACACTTCATTTTGCTCCCTGGGAGCTCTGCAATACCTTCAGCTTTCTTCTGGCGTTGAACTTTTTCAGGCATTCCACCGTCTCCTGTCTGTGCATGCAGGAGGCCACAGTGGAGCGGTGCTGTAGAGAGAAGAGAAGAGGAGAGGAGAGGAGAGGAGAGGAGTGGAGTGGAGTGGAGTGGAGAGGAGAGGAGAGGAGAGGAGAGGAGAGGAGAGGAGAGGAGAGGAGAGGAGAGGAGAGGAGAGGAGAGAGAGAGAGAGAGAGAGAGAGAGAGAGAGAGAGAGAGAGAGAGAGAGAGAGAAGAGGAGAGGAGAGGAGAGGAGAGGAGAGGAGAGGAGAGGAGAGGAGAGGAGAGGAGAGGAGAGGAGAGGAGAGGAGAGGAGAGGAGAGGAGAGGAGAGGAGAGGAGAGGAGAGGAGAGGAGAGGAGAGGAGAGGAGAGGAGAGGAGAGGAGAGGAGAGGAGAGGAGAGGAGAGAGAGAGAGGAGAGGAGAGAGAGAGAGAGAGAGAGAGAGAGAGAGAGAGAGAAGGAGAAACAAAAGTCATGCCCGGTTCGATACAGGGCTGAATCCTACCGCACCTCGTGGCCATCGTGAGAATGTGTGGACGTGCTCGCTCTGCACTCACTGAGATCCACGGGTGCTTGAGGACCTCAGAGGCTGTGATGCGCTTGGCAGGGTTGATCGTCAACATCTTGTTAATGAGATCCTTCGCCTCTGGAGTAACAGTGTCCCACTCAGGCGAGGGGAACTACAGTACATGTAAGAGGAGACATATCACAGAGCTGATGGCCTTTACATATAAATCAATTGTGGGAATATAAAGCTGGTGATGATATTCGAATGAGCAAAAATCCCTTTCCCAAACGATTCTCCAAAGTCTGTAGTCAGAGTAGAGGAATAAGAAAGTGTAGAGTGTGCCATGTCAGCCACAGTAAACAGGCTGGGATGACAACAATACACGCACCTTTGTCAATCAGCAATCTACATTGTGATAACATCTAGCCTTGTAGCTAACAGATGGCCAGCCTCTTTCAGCCTCCCTGCTATCACTAAAGCTATCGCTTAACGGATTAAAAGACAAAATGTCCTTGACAGATTTTAGCTTCCGGAGAAAATAATATGTCCTGCAATGTGTCCGTTTTGGACAGAAATCACAGACGTCGTTCCAATGAATGGGACAGTGACTGTATTTGTGTATACTAGTATACAATACAAACGATTTCCCGAAGTCTGTAGGCAGAGTAGCGGAACAAGAAAGGGAGGAGTGTGCCATGGGATACTAACATGCAGATATTTTTTTCCTCCCAGCAGAATGCCACAATTATACCAGGCACTGAATTGAAGATGATTCATCTACTTGGAAACTAGTGCATTACACAATCCTGAAGAGACACTGCATTTCAACTGTTCCCCAGCAGCCGTGAGCTACAAAGTAATATCGTATTGTTAAGAACAGGAGGGATGTGACTCACATCGTAGGCCCCAGCCTTGATCTGCTGGTACAGTCTGTGCTGGTCCTCATCCCAGAACGGAGGGTAGCCCACCAGCAAGATGTACAGGATCACACCTGTACAGACAATATACATCACTACACAATAGGAGACTGTCCATCACTCCAGTTACTCAAGAATGAACTAGCATACAGCACATACATCTATCTACCTTTGGTGAAAATAAAAGGTGCTGTAGAAATCAATACATCTGAACCTTGATCACTCATGTATATATGTATGTACAGTGTGTGTGTGTGTGTGCGTGTGTGCGTGTGTGTGTGTGTGTGTGTGTGTGTGTGTGTGTGTGTGTGTGTGTGTGTGTGTGTGTGTGTGTGTGTGTGTGTGTGTGCGTGTGTGTGTGTGTGTGCGTGTGTGTGTGTGTGTGTGCGTGTGTGTGCGTGTGTGCGTGTGCGTGTGTGTTTGTGTGTATGCATGCGTGTGTGTGTGTGTGTGTGCGTGTGTGTGTGTGTGTGTGTGTGCGTGTGTGTGTGTGTGTGCGCGCATGCGTGTGTGTTTACATGAATATCTCTATGTTTGTTGAAAAGAAAAGGTGCTGCAGAAGTAGTGTACCCTGTGTGTACAGTGGGGTCCATAATTATTGGCAACCTTGATAAAGATGAGCAAAGAAGGGTCTAAGATCTCTCCCAATCTGTTCTCCAATCTCATGACAATTTAGAAAAAGGCTCAGTGTGTTAGCCTTGCAAGGTGAGGTATTGAATGGTATTGAATGCAAGGGTTCCAATCATTTTGACCAACTATCTTTTAGATTTTGCCAGAAAAAAAAAAGAAATCTGAGAAATTGTATTAGTATAAAATAATATAGTTTTGCATACAAAAATGGTTAGTTGTATAATTATAGGTTTTTCACCTATTTATTAAGGGTGCCAATAATTTTGGACCTCACTGTATGTCTTCCATACACCCCTCCTCTGTCCATTCTCTTCTACTCCCTCATTCCCACACTGTCGCCCCCCTTAGCCATCAACCGTATGTATCCTGTGACTTCCTCTCACTCCCCCGAAGCCTGGCCATGAACCCATTGGCCATGAACCCATTGGCCATGAACCCATTGGCCATGAAGCCCACATGCATCTCAAGGTCAATAACAAAAGGCAGAGAAATACAGCCATGCATAGCGATGGGCCTTCTCCTTTAAAAAAAAAAATATCAAACCACGAGGTTAAACTGCTCATTCTAGATTATGTCGGACAACAACCTCTCCCTCAACGTCAGCCAGACAAAGATCTGATCTTGGACTACAGGAAACGGAGGGCCAAGCACGCTCACATCCTCATCTACAGGGCTGTAGTGGAGCGGGGCAAGAGCTTCACATTCCTCGGTGTCCACATCACTAAGGAATTAACATGGTCCATTAATTAACATGCACGACAATGCTTTCTCCCCCTCAGGAAACTGAAAAGATTTGACAAGACCCTCAAAAAGGTTCTACAGCTGCACCATTGAGAGCATCTTGACTGGCTGCATCACCGCTTGGTATGGCAACTCCTTGGCGCTCAAAAGGGTAGTTCTTTCGGCCCAGCACATCACTGAGGCTGAGCTCCCTGCCATCCAGGGTGGTGTCAAAGGAAGCCGCTACAAATTGTCAATGACTCCAGGACACCCAAGTCACAAACTGTTCCCCCTGCTACCGCATGGCAAGCGGTACCAGTGTACCAAGTCTGGAACCAACAGCACCCTGAACAGCTTCAACCCCCAAGCCACATGACTGCTAAATAGTTAACCAAATGACCACCCAAACTATCTGCATTGACCTACTTTGCACTAACTATTTTGACACATCACATACACTGTTACCACTGCTTATTACTTCTCCTGTTGTCAGGTCACTTTACCCCTACCTATATGTACAGTACATAGCTAGCTCAATTACCTAGTACCCCTGCTCATCGACTCGCTACCGGTACCTCGTGTATATAGCCAATTTACCCTTACTCATTGTGTATTTATTCCTTATTGCTTGGAAGGGCCTGTAAGCTAGCATTTCACTGTTCGTCTACACCACAGGAGGCTGCTGAAGGGAGGACATACTAATGTCAGGAACGGTGCAAAATGGAATGGCATCAAACACCTGGAAATAGTATTTTTGTTGTATTTGATACATTCCATTGAGTCCAACCAGCCATTACCACAAGCCCGTCCTCCCCGATAACTGTGCCACCAACCTCCTGTGGTCGACACCTGCTGTTGAGGAAGCATGTGACAAATGCGCAATGTGGAAAGTTCCTGTACCACTACATATTGTCAAAGTTTATATCATGTTTACATATGATTCATATGATATTGATTATATACACGTACTACGTTCTGGGTAAAAGTTGTTCACACATCGGGTATAATTTCAATCGTCTATCTAAATATAAAATAACGGATAAATAAATCAATAAAATATAGACCAGAGGAGGGCCAATTGAAGCGTGAATTCTGCCACCTTGTTGACACAGAGGCCCTGTGGTACAGTATGTACATAGACATACACTCTTAGGAAAAAAAGGTGCTATCTAGAACCAAAAAGGGTTCTTCGGCTGTTCCAGGTAGAACCCTTTTTGGTTCTATGTAGAACCTTTTTGGGTTCCATGTAGCACCCTTTCCACAGAGGGTTCTACATGGAACCCAAAAGAGTTCTACCTGGAACCAAAAAAGGGTTCTACCTGGAACTAAAAAGGGTTCTACCTGGAACTTAAAAGTACCCTTTTGAAACCCTAAGAGTGTAGAGAGAGCTCAGATCAGATCAATGCACGGCTGCCTTCTCTCCTCTGCTCTGACAGAGAACTCATCTCTGCACCTTGGGATGAAACCAACAGGCCCCCATAAATAAACTGGTGCACTAAATCATAGTTTCTTTGGTCAACATAACTCTAGTAGGTTAGAATCTGAAGCAATCCCCAGTCTGGCCAACTGAGACAAAATAAAGACAAAGTTGTATAAGTGAGGAAACTCATCACATCAGGTGTGAAGTCTATGTCATGCTTTCTGTAGGGAGAAGCAACTCAGATGTAGACAAAAACAAACAAGGAAAGAGGTGGATATCTGAAAGCCGCCCTGCTTACCACAAGCCCACAGGTCCACAGCTTTGCCATATGGGTCCTTCCTCAGGACCTCAGGAGACAGGTAGCCAGGTGTCCCTGCAAAGCCTGCATCACATCCAGACAGAGGCAAATAGTCACAGATAACACAGCTCTGTTGAAATCAAATGTTAGGCAACAAGCAATGGAAAATAATGTGGAGGTGCTTTCTCCCATTGGAGATTAAGTTGATGAATTTCCTGGATGGGCTGTGAGACAGGGGATTGATAAACCACAGGCATTAATCGTGGATTATCTTGAATCACATCTAGGATCCAAACGGACCATTTTATAAAGTTCCAGAAGGGTGATAAAGTATAGCTCCATATAACAATCTAAATACTGGTATCGTAATGCTATACAATACATATAGATATAGGTTTCGATCAAATGCACATGTTGTTTTAGGTGTGAAGTGACACTAACCATATCAATCCATTATATACTGTAATACAGTGCAGTAAAGTGATGAGCGATAACCATCTTCAAATTCTTGAATGCATAGAATACTTCAACCTTCGTCGCAATATAACAAAGAAAAGACAGAAGTCTTCCTTGAGAACTTAGTATTCTGTCACAAACCAAGAACAGAGCACAGTGTTAGAGAGAACTTCTCTGATTATTATCTTCCCCCGGAATGTTAAGAGAGAGTAATTAACTTAACATCATCCACAGGTTCCTGGGGCCGCCTGCCTCACATTTCTCTCAATAGGGCTTCATCTGTGGTATGCAGTCCATATCCTTATTACCTACCTTAACCAGACGGGTTTCTAACGTTCTACAGTAAGTCTGGACGTTAAACTCTTTATGAGGAGTGATGAGACCGTTATTTCACTCTCATTTTAAGGGTTCACGTCATCTTCTCATGTTCCATCCTTGTTTTGTCCCGAACGTGTCCCAGCAGATCCACTAATAATCATGTGAAATGATTATCACTGACAGTTAACAAGGTTGCTTGCTACTTGGATAGGTTATGGATTACTGTATATATCAATCATCAAAACAGTGAAGAAGAATACATCCCTCCATTTATTCTCCAGACCCATGGAACCAGCCTGGGGTTTGACACACTGTGAACAAAGGAAAGGTTGAAATATCGAGACTCATTTCCATGAATGTGTAATGTGTATAGAATGAGGTGTTGGGTAAGTTACTTTTTTAACTTAATCAGTTGCGGTTACTAGTCAGCTGTCCAAAATTGTAATCAGTAACATTACTTTTGGATTACCTTCAGTTAATCGGATTACTTTCAGTTACTTTCCCCTCAAGAGGCATTCGAAAAAGACAAAGGATCCAAAGGAGCCATTATAGGCATTTGTTGTGTCATCATAGTGGTCTCTGACTTGTGCTCAGACTTGCTCAGGTGGAACAAACTTAAACCTACACATTTTTCTCCATCCTGAATTGAATGTCATTGAGAAAACAGAAAGGTTTCATAAGGTTTAATTTTTTACAAAAGTAATCCAATGAGTAATTATTTCGTTTTTTCAAAAGTATCTGTAATCGGATTACAATATTTTTGCTAGTAATGTAACGGATTACAGTTCAACTAAGTTTTTAATCAAATGACATGTAAATGATTACATGTCATTACCCAATCCCCAACCCTGATTATAATGAAGCAGCAGAGCTGGATCTGACAGCTCCACCAGCAGTTCTTAGAAAATATAAAAAATATATCAACCAGCCAGGGGTTTCAGAAAATCATCCTGATCGAAGAGATGTACGTCTGTAAAAATGAATTGTGGGTATTGGATAAGTGTCCTCTGGTTCATTAAAAATGAACTGAAAACTAAAAGACATTCCTAGTTCCTAGTTTTAAAATGTATATGGGTCGTTCAACCAAAGGAATTCCTTTTTAGGCTGTTATATTCAATGAAGTGCCCTTTAATATAGACCAAAAAGGGATTTCGATAAATCAGATTTTTAATGTGAACAAAATACTTGCTAAAGTACCAAAATTCTGCATTTTCTGCATCTGTGCACAAAGTCATTTCTGAAGAGTATTATTTCCTTAATGTGATTAGTGACAACACAAATTGTGATTCATTTTCAGTCAACCCTGTTACATGAACTGAACTCTCGTTTTAATATGGTCAAACCATTCCTTTAGAAATGATTTTTTCAAAAGAAACATTGAACATATAATCATGAAAATATGGTGTAAAAGCAGGTGGTTCTACTCTTTTTTGGCAGTAAACTGAGTTGTTTGATCATAACACTTCACAAAATTGTTACCCATAGATATACAGGCTCAAAATGTTTTAAAAATGTCATGTTTTAAAAAAAGCTTACATTCAATTGCTCCTCCCTGTTGCACACAACAACCTTCCATTTCCCCTGTCACAGAGGGATTTATGTCTGATTTAGTAAAGATGCACTATGCAGAAATAGCTCCACCATTTCCTGGTTGCAAAAATTCTAATAGTTCACATAATTTCAGTTTGTGACAAACAAGCAAGTAAAGCGTAGAGAATCATTGTATCCTCTAAACCGCTGTTTGAATCATTGTATCCTCTAAACCGCTGTTTGAATCATTGTATCCTCTAAACCGCTGTTTGAATCATTGTATCCTCTAAACCGCTGTTTGAATCGTTGTATCCTCTAAACCACTGTTTGAATCATTGTATCCTCTAAACCGCTGTTTGAATCATTGTATCCTCTAAACCGCTGTTTGAATCATTGTATCCTCTAAACCGCTGTTTGAATCATTCTATCCTCTAAACCGCTGTTTGAATCGTTGTATCCTCTAAACCGCTGTTTGAATCATTGTATCCTCTAAACCGCTGTTTGAATCATTGTATCCTCTAAACCGCTGTTTGAATCATTGTATCCTCTAAACCGCTGTTTGAATCATTGTATCCTCTAAACCGCTGTTTGAATCGTTGTATCCTCTAAACCGCTGTTTGAATCATTGTATCCTCTAAACCGCTGTTTGAATCATTGTATCCTCTAAACCGCTGTTTGAATCATTGTATCCTCTAAACCGCTGTTTGAATCATTGTATCCTCTAAACCGCTGTTTGAATCATTGTATCCTCTAAACCGCTGTTTGAATCATTGTATCCTCTAAACCGCTGTTTGAATCATTGTATCCTCTAAACCGCTGTTTGAATCGTTGTATCCTCTAAACCGCTGTTTGAATCATTGTATCCTCTAAACCGCTGTTTGAATCATTGTATCCTCTAAACCGCTGTTTGAATCATTGTATCCTCTAAACCGCTGTTTGAATCATTGTATCCTCTAAACCGCTGTTTGAATCATTGTATCCTCTAAACCGCTGTTTGAATCATTGTATCCTCTAAACCGCTGTTTGAATCATTGTATCCTCTAAACCGCTGTTTGAATCATTGTATCCTCTAAACCGCTGTTTGAATCATTGTATCCTCTAAACCGCTGTTTGAATCATTGTATCCTCTAAACCGCTGTTTGAATCATTGTATCCTCTAAACCGCTGTTTGAATCATTGTATCCTCTAAACCGCTGTTTGAATCATTGTATCCTCTAAACCGCTGTTTGAATCGTTGTATCCTCTAAACCGCTGTTTGAATCATTGTATCCTCTAAACCGCTGTTTGAATCATTGTATCCTCTAAACCGCTGTTTGAATCATTGTATCCTCTAAACCGCTGTTTGAATCATTGTATCCTCTAAACCGCTGTTTGAATCATTGTATCCTCTAAACCGCTGTTTGAATCATTGTATCCTCTAAACCGCTGTTTGAATCATTGTATCCTCTAAACCGCTGTTTGAATCATTGTATCCTCTAAACCGCTGTTTGAATCATTGTATCCTCTAAACCGCTGTTTGAATCATTGTATCCTCTAAACCGCTGTTTGAATCATTGTATCCTCTAAACCGCTGTTTGAATCATTGTATCCTCTAAACCGCTGTTTGAATCATTGTATCCTCTAAACCGCTGTTTGAATCATTGTATCCTCTTGTCACGACTTCTACCGAAGGTAACTCCTCTCCCTGTTCTGGCGGCGCTCGGCGCTCGGCGTCGCCGGTCTACTAGCCGCTACCGATCCCTTTTTCTTTTTCTGGTTGTTTTGTCTGTGTTCCTTTTCACACCTGGTTTTCAATTGCTTTGATTTCTGTTGGTATATAGGGCACCTGTTACCTGCCGTAATTCGTGCAGGATTAGACTTGTGTGTATTGCGCGCGATTGTATTTGATGTTTGTTGTTTTTTCGCTATTACGCACGGGTATGTAAAGTGTCGGAACTGTGTTTGTTCCTCTGTGTGTTTGCACGAGTATTCGAGAGCGTAGTTTTGGGATTTCTTTCTGTGCCGTTTGTATTGGTGGACTATATTATTAAAACACGCTTCTCAGACATCCCTGCTCTCCTGCGCCTGACTCCTACACCTCTCACCAAGACGCATGTTATCACACCTCTATTTTCAGCTATTTGAATCATTGTATCCTCTATTTGAATCTGGTGTACAAAACCAAAAGTAAAAGACGCAAAAACAAAACTTAAGAAATAAAAATAATTATAGAAATAATACACATAGAACAGATCTGCCGCTTCTTAGACTTGCTTTCAATGAGAATGACAGAAGTTACATATTTTAGCTCTAAGATGAACTCGTCAACCCTGTTAAGTTCAACCCTTATACCTTATTTGGCACTTAATAGGCACTTACTATAGTCATTGTTTTATTTAACCTCTTGAGATGGGGAAACCATGTTTTTTATTAAGTTGAACATGATGATGGAAATGTAATACACCAATGGTTTAATCATTTAAATATGTACCGGCTTAAAACCAACAACACGTGCGCCTATGCCTTGCATTGGCTTTGTTTACAAACCGTAAGCTCAAGCAGAACAAACTACCAAAAATACTGGTAACCTTTCATGTGTGGTGCGACTGTCGGCTAGCAAGCTACTTGCTAGCATGCCGGCAAACCACATTGTGTTGTTACTGGAAGTCAGTGTAAATTTTGCGCTGCACTATTTTCTAAAGAATGAAGACATACGACAGCAGTGGCAACTTTTCATTTCGGGTGGACAGGCCGAACAGAAAATCAACATCAGGTCATGTGTGTGCAGTCCACATTTCGGGTGGACAGGCCGAACAGAAAATCAACATCAGGTCATGTGTGTGCAGTCCACATTTCGGGTGGACAGGCCGAACAGAAAATCAACATCAGGTCATGTGTGTGCAGTCCACATTTCGGGTGGACAGGCCGAACAGAAAATCAACATCAGGTCATGTGTGTGCAGTCCACATTTCGGGCAAAGTTGCTTTGTCAATCGGGGAGAACATTCGATGGGTCTTGCCAGGAAGCTGATCTTGAAGACGCTGTACCGTCATTGACAGTGGATCTTGTAAGTGGTGAACATAATGTAAGTATCATCGTTTGATAAAAAACATTTTGTCAACCGGGTGGTGCAGGATTATAATAATACATTTTGCCTGCGCTACATACGGCTATATCGGTCGCAAATACAGGACTATTAAAGGCCCAATCCATCAACACTTTTGTGATTTTTTTCTTATTTTTTGATGTTTCAGGGGGTGCTACAGCACTCCTCTACTTGGATGATCTCCTGAAAAAGGCAAACTATCGGCACATGTCAAATCTCCCATTCCTCCGAACACTTGTTTTGAAAATGCTTTTGCTCAGCAACTCACTGCCTTCCTGAAGACAGTCTGCTTTTAGACCCCATCATACTACTGAGACCATACTCGTGAAGGTGTGTGAAAAAATGTATCATATTTCTCCTCTGGCTTCCTGTTTAAGGCCCTAGCTGATTTCAAGGTTTATCTGCTAACCTACAAAAGTGTTACATGGACTTGCCCCTACCTTTCTCTCCTATTTGGTCCTGCCGTACATCTGCACGTACACGACGGTCACAAGACGCAGGCCTGCTTACTCCTACAGTAGAATTTCTAAGCAAACCGCTGCAGGCAGGGCTTTCTCCTATAGAGCAACATTTTTTATGGAATGGTCTGCCGACCCAATAGAGAGACACAGACTCAACCTTTAAGTCTTTAATGAAGAATCATCCCTTCATCAGGTCCTATGATTGAGTGTCGTCTGGCCCAGGGGTGCGAAGGTGAACGGCAAGGCACTGGAGTGACAAACCCACCCTTGCTGTCTTTGCCTGGCTTGCGCCCCTCTCTTCACTGGGATTCTCTGTCTCTGACCCTGTTACGGGAGCTGTCACTGGCTTGCTAGCGCTCTCCCATGCCGTCTCTAGGAGGCGTGCATCACGTCTAGCCAGGCTTTTATTCCCCCGTTATACTCGACTCGAGTGGGTTGAGTCACTGACGTTATCTTCCTGTCCGGTCTTGCGTCTTCTCAGGCTCTTGTGGTGGGGGAGATCTTCATGGGCTATACTCCGCCTTGTGTCAGGGTAGTAAGTTGGTGGTCTGTTGACATCCCTCTGGTGGTGTGGGGGCTATGTTTTGACAAAGTGGGTGGAGTTATATTCTGCCTGATTGGCCCTGCCCAGGGGTATCGTCGGATGGGGCCACAGTGTCCCCCGATCCACCCTGTCTCAGTCCTCAGTGTCTATGCTGCAATAGTTTATGTGCCGGGGGGCTAGGGTCAGACTGTCCTATCTGGTGCATTTCTCCTGTCTGATCTGGTGTCCTGTGTGATCTTAAGAACGCTCCCTCTAATTTTCCCATCTCTCTCTCTCTCTCTCTCCCCTCCTGGAAGACTTGGACCATGCCTCAGGACTACCTGGCTGTCCCCGTCCCTAGTCCACCTGGCCGTGCAGTAAATTTTGTGACCGCCACAGCTCTAGTCGTGCTGCTGATCCAGTTTCTGTTGTTCTGCCTGCAGCTATGGAACCCGGACCTGTTCACCGGACGTTCTGCTCCGTGTGTCTTTGAACACAGCACAGTCCCGTGGGGCAGGCTGAAGAAACTTCTGAAAGAGAGGCACTGTGAGAAATGACTGAGGACATCCTCAAGCAGGCACAGAAAACTACAGCATTGGAACAGCAGAGAGACTTCCATCCTGGTTAAGAGAGAGCTCCTATCCCAGGGGCTCATGGGATTGGCTGGATTAAAAATCATAGATTTTCTGTGACCGTCATTTCTTTAAAAGGCACTATCTTGCTCACAATTTGCAATGAATGAGTGTGTTTTTGCAGAAATAACAAAAATGTAAAAATAAGAGGTGTTTTTTTCCATTTTGAGCACCTGCCCCTGGAAAGGTCTGTGCACGGCCCTGTTTTGGACCTAAGGGCACCAATCACAAGGCAGCACCAGTCAGTCAGTTAGGTTAGTTAGAGCAGAGTGATGAAAAATGAGCTGTACCTAACCTATTCCAACAAGACGGTTTTACACAGCAGGCCTCACTACTAACGAGTCTGGATGACGCTGTGGTGACATTTCTACTTCTGGATGACAATTCATAAATAAAACAAGCAGCCCGTCTTCTGTTTCCCCTGTTGTAGTCATGGTGCTGCGGAAGTCATTTTTCCTTTCTTGATGGTGTTTTTTTAATGATATGTCCGTTTGTTTTTAGTGGTTGCTATTTCTCCAGAGTTGCTGTTTTTTTTATTTAATTGAGGATGTTCGAGGCAAAGAGTTGTTTTGATTGGATTCCACGGGAGTCTTTTCATTATCTATTTCCCTCTGAAGATTGCGACTGGAATTCTTTGTGCTCAGAAAACCCATTCTTCTTCTTTGATGACACTATGTGACCCCCTATGCAGTTTCCCTGCTGATTATATCTTAAATCTTGCATAAGTAGACCTGCTTTAGAAGCCATTCCTTATTTGCATTTCAGTTTATTACATTTTTTGTGCGTGTAATTACGACTAATATCAGCCATAAGCCATTACCGAACCAGGCTTGTTGTTCCCCCTCAACCTCGATGGCCAGGCCGAAGTCTGCCAGCTTCACTGCAGCACCCTTGGACTTGGAGGCAAGCAGAAGGTTCTCAGGCTGGGTACAAAGAGAGAATAGCCAATCAGTCAGTGAGAAGAGACAAGAGACCTAAGCACAAGCAGGAATAGGGTGACAGACATGATTCTGGGCCTGATTGAATAGTGTTTAGTTTCTTTTGTGGTTGCGGCATTGCAGAGCTCTGATAAATCCAGCCTCCCACACAGGTGGAGGAATGACCCCCCCCCCCCCCCCCCCCCCTCCACTCTGCTACTGCTATGAGATGTTATCTACCCCCTGATACACACAGACATACACCACACATGCGCACACACACACAGAAATCCATTTTATCATTCCATCTTCCCTCAGGGGCAGGAGGAGGGTCTCTTTGTACGGGAATTTGTTAGTGTATGTTTATAACAGTGTGAGTGCTGAAGCAGTCTGTAAGAAAGATTTAAAAAATGCACCTTTGAAAGATTGAGCAAGAAGGCTGCGTTTACACAGGCAGCCCAATTGTGATCTTTCTTTCACTAATTGGTCTTCAGATCAGCTCTGAAAAAGATCTGATTCGAAAAGATCTGATGTGATTGGTCAAAAGACCAATTAGTTGAAAGAAGATCCGAATTGGGCTGCCTGTGTAAACGCAGCCAAATGCACCTTTGAAAGGGTGTGAGGTTATGATAGTGACACTTGGACACGTGTGATTATAAATGGGAACCCATCCTGGGCTTTATCTGTCCTTCATTGACACAACAACAAAGCAGATTCTGTAGCACACACAACGCTGTCTGATATGATGGAGATGGCGTGAGGGTTTGTTGCCGCTTCTCATGTAAATTAGAAACCACATTCCTTTATGGGTCCCTCGAGCTGACATTGAGATATGAAGTGCACGTGCTGTACATGACAAGTTGACAACAGAACAATGGATTGACGGTTGTTGCACTGTAATGAATGCCTATTCTACAATCGTCAAACTGTGTGCAGAGGACATGACTTAGCAGCATGTCCCCTGAATGTTTTGTAAGGGCTTTTGATATTCTGTTCTCATACGTCTGCTTCTCCTCTTGCTTACTGCCGACTTCCTCTGTCTGTCATGTCAATGTGTTGTGTGAAGGAAGTTGATGGTCGCCATCAGGTCAGCAGTAACATCCAGACACCGGACAGATGGAACAGACAGAACCAAACGGAGTGGATAGAAGAGGGTGTGCCCTCAGAGTCACACAACCCCGGTCATGACTTTGAGTTGCAGTTGCCATCTCAGGTGATTGTGGCCTGCAAGCTAAATCCGTCTTAATGGGACACGATGGTGAGAAAATAAATGTGTAGACTGATTGACCGCTACAGCACGTGGTAGTATAAAATTCGGTTTTAACAAATTATTTTCAAATCAGTACGGCGCAAAGTCGTCATGAGAAAATAGCAGTTCAGTTTAAGAATGCAGTTGATACTGTAGAGAGTTATGACACACAGGAGGACGAAGCCATGAGGCGAGGCAGGTCAGGGGGTCTTTAGTAACACCTGACTCACTGTGGGGACCAGAGGAGGTGACAGGTGGATTCCCTAACCAACCACCCATCAAGTCCCAGCTCCACCTGAACTGCCCTGCTATCACATTGTGGTGCTGAATGTCCCCAAGAAAATGTCCCTGAACTGAATCGAATATAACTTGAGGACTGCAGAGGCATTGACAAAGTTATTATTGTCCCATATGCTGCTGACTCAACCGTATGTTTTACGACTAGTTATCCCTCTTCCTCCTCCTCCTCCTCTTCTTCCCGTCAGACCTCTTTGTGAGAACAGTGTGGGGGGTGTGATGGCTGGAAACAGATTTGCTAACATCCCATCTCATCCCACGCTCCCTCTCCTCTGTAACCATTTCCCAGAGGTGGTCCTCACAGAACCATTCAGTAGGAACACAAAGGTTCTAATCGCAGCCCAAATGGTCTGTTGTCTAAAGCCTGAGCACACATTGACTACATAGATGTGTCCTTAAAGGCTCTAATCGCAGCCCAAATGGTCTGTTGTCTAAAGCCTGAGCACACATTGACTACATAGATGTGTCCTTAAAGGGTCTAATCGCAGCCCAAATGGTCTGTTGTCTAAAGCCTGAGCACACATTGACTACATAGATGTGTCCTTAAAGGGTTTAAACGGTCGTACCCCACCAGACCCCAAAATATAAGGTTGTTTAACTCCAATGTTTGCAAAAAATAAATGTAAACAAACACTGTATAGCTTCAAAAACGTGGTTAAAACTATACTTTTGACATCATGGATGGTGACTCCTTGCATCCATAGCTATCTCAGCTTCCTACTGAAACAGCAGCGAGCAGAACGCTTTGTTTTTGGGACTGCTGATTGTTGCTCTAAGGAGTCTGGACGACTAAAACGCATGGTTGAAATGTATTTCAAGGAATTCAAATAACAAACAAATATATCATCTAAAGATTATTGGTATACTTTCTTTAAATTCAAATCCAATGTGACAAACTGAATTTTGAGACACACACAAATGGTAACAATGTCATCAAAGTGAGTGTATTGCAGTGGATAAACAGTCGGGGACTGTGCCGAATATCGTCTGTGTCTTTTAATTGATTCCTTATTAAATCTTACCTTGAGGTCTCTGTGAACGACTCCCATCTGATGACAATGAAGCACTGCCTCCAGAATCTGCTGAATACAATGGCTATGATACGACAGAGAGAGAAAACAGAACGACTGAGTGGGCTGGGAGTTCGGCGGCATTAAATTGAGTGCTCTTGAAAATGGGCTTTGCTTCAGCATTAATCCACACATCATTTTGGGGGGAGGAAATGGTCTCTGCACCTACAAAGACACACCGAGGTGTTAGATTTGGCCATTCATTTTCCTAAAGCTGTCGATCAACACAGTAGTATGGGCCAAAGTCTGTCTGATGAATTTCTTCATGTTGGGCTGGTTGTCAGTGGGAGGCTAATTAGCCACTACACTCAGCTGTCAATCAAGCAGTGGATTAGCGAGAGCCCGGTCCGCAGAGAGAGAGAGACTGATACACTATGCCCGGAGCGAAACGTGTACATTGATTGGAGGTCACTCCTACACCTCCACAGCCATCTGTTTCCATTTGATTCTATTCATTCCTTTTTTTTGTAGCCCTGTCGCTCTGTCACTGCAAATCAATGGCCCAGTCAGTTGCTTTCACTGGCTAGGTGGAGTGGGGAAATGCTCTATCCGTGAAGGGGCTTATGCAGGTAAAGCTGTTCAATCCAAATGAACACTCCATTAATTACAGGGGAACAAAGAAAGGCCTCTGACTGACTACATCACAAAAAAGGGTTGTATAGCCTGGGATGAAAAGCTTTAGACAATATATGTCAGGGTTCTATATCTATGCCTTTAGGTCCTCTCTAATCGCTCTGGATTGGGAGTGCGGTGAGCTCTGTATAATCCACCTAATTTAATACATTTTACGGCTCAAATTATTACGTTGAAATGTCTACATTGCTATTCTCACGTGTCTGTGTTTTGATGTATGCTGTGTGTGTCTGTGCTTGGGTATATGTGGTGTGTGGCAGGTAGCGTTTAAGAGCATTGGGCCAGTAACCCGAAAGGTCCCTGGTTTGAATCCCTGAAAAATCTGTCTGTTCCTTTGAGCAAGGCACTTAACCCTAGTCGCTCTGTGAGGTGGTTCCACTGACCTGGCGTCGGCCTCGCTGTAGTACTCTCGAGCAACGATGTCTTCGAAGAGCTCCCCGCCTGTCACTCTGAGGAAGAGAGGATTGTGAGGCCGCCGGTTTCAAAGATGCAGGTGGACTGGAGCATGGAGCCAATGTGAGAGAAATACACCCTTCCCTGTACCCTTCATATCAGCCACTGAGACACGTTGACATGGAACCTAACAGGCACCTCAATGGTACATTTCCGATGTGAGAAAAGGCAAATCATTGACAAAACTCAAGCCGTTGTCTCTCTGTTGCAAAGTATAGACTATGAGAGTATGAATCCTTTAAAATATGCTTTCTCAGGGCTTAGGGCAACACATACCAGTGTGTAATGTATTGCAATGAGTGCAAGGGCTTAGGGCAACACATACCAGTGTGTAATGTATTGCAATGAGTGCAAGGGCTTAGGGCAACACATACCAGTGTGTAATGTATTGCAATGAGTGCAAGGGCTTAGGGCAACACATACCAGTGAGTGCAAGGGGGTGGGCAACACATACCAATGAGTGCAAGGGCTTAGGGCAACACATACCAATGAGTGCAAGGGGGTGGGCAACACATACCAGTGAGTGCAAGGGGGTGGGCAACACATACCAGTGAGTGCAAGGGGGTGGGCAACACATACCAATGAGTGCAAGGGCTTAGGGCAACACATACCAGTGAGTGCAAGGGGGTGGGCAACACATACCAGTGAGTGCAAGGGGGTGGGCAACACATACCAATGAGTGCAAGGGCTTAGGGCAACACATACCAATGAGTGCAAGGGGGTGGGTAACACATACCAATGAGTGCAAGGGCGTGGGTAACACATACCAATGAGTGCAAGGGGGTGGGTAACACATACCAATGAGTGCAAGGGGGTGGGTAACACATACCAATGAGTGCAAGGGGGTGGGCAACACATACCAATGAGTGCAAGGGGGTGGGTAACACATACCAATGAGTGCAAGGGGGTGGGCAACACATACCAATGAGTGCAAGGGGGTGGGCAACACATACCAATGAGTGCAAGGGGGTGGGCAACACATACCAATGAGTGCAAGGGGGTGGGCAACACATACCAATGAGTGCAAGGGGGTGGGCAACACATACCAATGAGTGCAAGGGGGTGGGTAACACATACCAATGAGTGCAAGGGGGTGGGTAACACATACCAATGAGTGCAAGGGGGTGGGTAACACATACCAATGAGTGCAAGGGGGTGGGTAACACATACCAATGAGTGCAAGGGGGTGGGTAACACATACCAATGAGTGCAAGGGGGTGGGTAACACATACCAATGAGTGCAAGGGGGTGGGTAACACATACCAATGAGTGCAAGGGGGTGGGTAACACATACCAATGAGTGCAAGGGGGTGGGTAACACATACCAATGAGTGCAAGGGCGTGGGTAACACATACCAATGAGTGCAAGGGGGTGGGTAACACATACCAATGAGTGCAAGGGGGTGGGTAACACATACCAATGAGTGCAAGGGGGTGGGTAACACATACCAATGAGTGCAAGGGGGTGGGTAACACATACCAATGAGTGCAAGGGGGTGGGTAACACATACCAATGAGTGCAAGGGGGTGGGTAACACATACCAATGAGTGCAAGGGGGTGGGTAACACATACCAATGAGTGCAAGGGGGTGGGCAACACATACCAATGAGTGCAAGGGCGTGGGTAACACATACCAATGAGTGCAAGGGGGTGGGCAACACATACCAATGAGTGCAAGGGGGTGGGTAACACATACCAATGAGTGCAAGGGGGTGGGTAACACATACCAATGAGTGCAAGGGGGTGGGTAACACATACCAATGAGTGCAAGGGGGTGGGCAACACATACCAATGAGTGCAAGGGGGTGGGTAACACATACCAATGAGTGCAAGGGGGTGGGTAACACATACCAATGAGTGCAAGGGGGTGGGTAACACATACCAATGAGTGCAAGGGGGTGGGCAACACATACCAATGAGTGCAAGGGGGTGGGTAACACATACCAATGAGTGCAAGGGGGTGGGTAACACATACCAATGAGTGCAAGGGGGTGGGTAACACATACCAATGAGTGCAAGGGGGTGGGCAACACATACCAATGAGTGCAAGGGGGTGGGTAACACATACCAATGAGTGCAAGGGGGTGGGTAACACATACCAATGAGTGCAAGGGGGTGGGCAACACATACCAATGAGTGCAAGGGGGTGGGGTAACACATACCAATGAGTGCAAGGGGGTGGGTAACACATACCAATGAGTGCAAGGGGGTGGGTAACACATACCAATGAGTGCAAGGGGCGTGGGTAACACATACCAATGAGTGCAAGGGGGTGGGCAACACATACCAATGAGTGCAAGGGGGTGGGTAACACATACCAATGAGTGCAAGGGGGTGGGTAACACATACCAATGAGTGCAAGGGGGTGGGGCAACACATACCAATGAGTGCAAGGGCTTAGGGCAACACATACCAATGAGTGCAAGGGGGTGGGTAACACATACCAATGAGTGCAAGGGCGTGGGTAACACATACCAATGAGTGCAAGGGGGTGGGTAACACATACCAATGAGTGCAAGGGGGTGGGTAACACATACCAATGAGTGCAAGGGGGTGGGCAACACATACCAATGAGTGCAAGGGGGTGGGTAACACATACCAATGAGTGCAAGGGGGTGGGCAACACATACCAATGAGTGCAAGGGGGTGGGCAACACATACCAATGAGTGCAAGGGGGTGGGCAACACATACCAATGAGTGCAAGGGGGTGGGCAACACATACCAATGAGTGCAAGGGGGTGGGCAACACATACCAATGAGTGCAAGGGGGTGGGTAACACATACCAATGAGTGCAAGGGGGTGGGTAACACATACCAATGAGTGCAAGGGGGTGGGTAACACATACCAATGAGTGCAAGGGGGTGGGTAACACATACCAATGAGTGCAAGGGGGTGGGTAACACATACCAATGAGTGCAAGGGGGTGGGTAACACATACCAATGAGTGCAAGGGGGTGGGTAACACATACCAAAGAGTGCAAGGGCGTGGGTAACACATACCAATGAGTGCAAGGGGGTGGGTAACACATACCAATGAGTGCAAGGGGGTGGGTAACACATACCAATGAGTGCAAGGGGGTGGGTAACACATACCAATGAGTGCAAGGGGGTGGGTAACACATACCAATGAGTGCAAGGGGGTGGGTAACACATACCAATGAGTGCAAGGGGGTGGGTAACACATACCAATGAGTGCAAGGGGGTGGGTAACACATACCAATGAGTGCAAGGGGGTGGGCAACACATACCAATGAGTGCAAGGGCGTGGGTAACACATACCAATGAGTGCAAGGGGGTGGGCAACACATACCAATGAGTGCAAGGGGGTGGGTAACACATACCAATGAGTGCAAGGGGGTGGGTAACACATACCAATGAGTGCAAGGGGGTGGGTAACACATACCAATGAGTGCAAGGGGGTGGGCAACACATACCAATGAGTGCAAGGGGGTGGGTAACACATACCAATGAGTGCAAGGGGGTGGGTAACACATACCAATGAGTGCAAGGGGGTGGGTAACACATACCAATGAGTGCAAGGGGGTGGGAAACACATACCAATGAGTGCAAGGGGGTGGGTAACACATACCAATGAGTGCAAGGGGGTGGGTAACACATACCAATGAGTGCAAGGGGGTGGGTAACACATACCAATGAGTGCAAGGGGGTGGGCAACACATACCAATGAGTGCAAGGGGGTGGGTAACACATACCAATGAGTGCAAGGGGGTGGGTAACACATACCAATGAGTGCAAGGGGGTGGGCAACACATACCAATGAGTGCAAGGGGGTGGGTAACACATACCAATGAGTGCAAGGGGGTGGGTAACACATACCAATGAGTGCAAGGGGGTGGGTAACACATACCAATGAGTGCAAGGGCGTGGGTAACACATACCAATGAGTGCAAGGGGGTGGGCAACACATACCAATGAGTGCAAGGGGGTGGGTAACACATACCAATGAGTGCAAGGGGGTGGGTAACACATACCAATGAGTGCAAGGGGGTGGGGCAACACATACCAATGAGTGCAAGGGCTTAGGGCAACACATACCAATGAGTGCAAGGGCGTGGGTAACACATACCAATGAGTGCAAGGGGGTGGGGTAACACATACCAATGAGTGCAAGGGGGTGGGTAACACATACCAATGAGTGCAAGGGGGTGGGGTAACACATACCAATGAGTGCAAGGGGGTGGGGCAACACATACCAATGAGTGCAAGGGGGTGGGTAACACATACCAATGAGTGCAAGGGGGTGGGTAACACATACCAATGAGTGCAAGGGGGTGGGGCAACACGTACCAATGAGTGCAAGGGGGTGGGTAACACATACCAATGAGTGCAAGGGCGTGGGCAACACATACCAATGAGTGCAAGGGGGTGGGGCAACACATACCAATGAGTGCAAGGGGGTGGGTAACACATACCAATGAGTGCAAGGGGGTGGGTAACACATACCAATGAGTGCAAGGGGGTGGGGTAACACATACCAATGAGTGCAAGGGGGTGGGCAACACATACCAATGAGTGCAAGGGGGTGGGTAACACATACCAATGAGTGCAAGGGGGTGGGTAACACATACCAATGAGTGCAAGGGGGTGGGCAACACATACCAATGAGTGCAAGGGGGTGGGTAACACATACCAATGAGTGCAAGGGGGTGGGTAACACATACCAATGAGTGCAAGGGGGTGGGGCAACACATACCAATGAGTGCAAGGGGGTGGGTAACACATACCAATGAGTGCAAGGGCGTGGGCAACACATACCAATGAGTGCAAGGGGGTGGGCAACACATACCAATGAGTGCAAGGGGGTGGGTAATACATACCAATGAGTGCAAGGGGGTGGGTAACACATACCAATGAGTGCAAGGGGGTGGGCAACACATACCAATGAGTGCAAGGGGGTGGGTAACACATACCAATGAGTGCAAGGGGGTGGGTAACACATACCAATGAGTGCAAGGGGGTGGGGCAACACATACCAATGAGTGCAAGGGGGTGGGTAACACATACCAATGAGTGCAAGGGCGTGGGCAACACATACCAATGAGTGCAAGGGGGTGGGTAACACATACCAATGAGTGCAAGGGGGTGGGTAACACATACCAATGAGTGCAAGGGGGTGGGTAACACATACCAATGAGTGCAAGGGGGTGGGTAACACATACCAATGAGTGCAAGGGGGTGGGGTAACACATACCAATGAGTGCAAGGGGGTGGGTAACACATACCAATGAGTGCAAGGGGGTGGGTAACACATACCAATGAGTGCAAGGGGGTGGGTAACACATACCAATGAGTGCAAGGGGGTGGGTAACACATACCAATGAGTGCAAGGGGGTGGGCAACACATACCAATGAGTGCAAGGGGGTGGGCAACACATACCAATGAGTGCAAGGGGGTGGGCAACACATACCAATGAGTGCAAGGGGGTGGGCAACACATACCAATGAGTGCAAGGGGGTGGGCAACACATACCAATGAGTGCAAGGGGGTGGGCAACACATACCAATGAGTGCAAGGGGGTGGGCAACACATACCAATGAGTGCAAGGGGGTGGGTAACACATACCAATGAGTGCAAGGGGGTGGGTGCTGACATTTGAAAGATCAAAGCAGCCTTCAGTGTGGGAAAATTGCCTTGTCAATTTGTCAGTATGATGAAGTCCATGCTCCCATTTAATAGGTGGGTGTGAGGCCATCCATCTATCAGACAGCCTCCACTAAAAGAGTGGATTCCAGAGCAGAGGACCCTGCCTGTCTTGCTGCTGCATGGGAGAAATGTTGCACTTGGGAGCTGGTTCCTGTGGTGTTGGTGAGTCAGATAAAGCACATTCGGAATGTATTCGTTACAGCCTTGATCTAAAATAGATTTTTTAAACATGTTTCTCATCAGTCTACATACGATGACGAAGCAAAAACAGGTTTTTACATTTTTTTTGTGCAAATGTATAAAACGAAAAAACCTGACATTTCACATTTATATAAGTATTCAGACCTTTTACTCAGTACTTTGGTGCAACACCTTTGGCAGCGATTGCAGCGTCGAGTCTTCTTCGGTATGAGGCTACAAGCTTGGCACACCTGTATTTGGGGAGTTTCTCCCATTCTTCACTGCAGATCCTCTCAAGCTCTGTCAGATTGGATGGGTAGCGTCACTGCTATTTTCAGGTCTCTTCAGAGATGTTTGATAAGGTTCAAGTCCGGGCTCTGGCTGGCCCACTGAAGGACATTCAGAGACTTGCCTCAACGCCACTCCTGCGTTGTCTTGGCTGTGTGCCTAGGGTCTTTGTCCTGTTGGAAGATGAACCTTCGCCCAAGTCTGAGGTCCTGAGCGATCTGGAGAAGGTTTTCATCACAAATATCTCTGTACTTTGCTCTGTTCATCTGTCCCTAGATCCTGACTTGTCTCCCAGTCTCTGCCACTGTAAAACATCCCCACAGCATGATGCTGCCACCACCATGCTTCACTGTAGGGATGGTGCCAGGTTTCCTCCAGACATGACGCTTGGCATTCAGGCCAAAGAGTTCAATCTTGGTTTCATCAGACCAGATAATCTTGTTTCTCATGGTCTGAGAGTCGTTTAGGTGCCTTTTGGCAAACTCCAAGAGGGCTGTCATGTGCCTTTTACTGAGGAGTGGCTTCCGTCTGGCCACTCTACCATAAAGGCCTGATTGGTGGAGTGCTGCAGAGATGGTTGTCCTTCTGGAAGTTTCTCCCATCTCCACAGAGGAACTCTGGAGCTCTGTCAGAGTGACCATCGGGTTCTTGGTCACCTCTCTGACCAAGGCCCTTCTCCCCCGATTGTTCAGTTTGGCTGGGAGGCCAGCTCTAGGAAGAGTCTCGGTGGTTCCAAACTTCTTCCATGTAAGTATCGATGGAGGCCACTGTGTTCTTGCGAACCTTCAATGCTGCAGAAATGTTTTGGTACTCTTCCCCAGATCTGTGCCTCGACACAATCCTGTCTCGGCACTCATAGGACAGTTCCTTCGACCTCATGGCTCGGTTTTAGCTCTGACATGCTCTATCAAATGTGGGACAGGTGTATGCCATACCAAATCATGTCCAATCAATTGAATTGACCACAGGTAGACTCCAATCAGGTTGTAGATGCATCTCAATGATGATCAATGGAAAAAGGATGCACCTGAGCTCAATTTCGAGACTCATAGCAAAGGATCTGAATACTTATGTAATTAAGGCATTTACATAAAAACCTGTTTTCGCTTTGTCATTATGGGGCATTGAGTGTAGATTGATGAGGAAACATTTTTATTTAATCCATTTTAGAATAAGGCTGCAATGTAACAAAATGTGGAAAAGGTGAATACTGACTACTTTCCGAATGCACTGTATTTGTGGGCCTATTTTATGAACCTGCTAGTACAAAGTGATTGGGCTCTGACAAAGCAGTTTGCTCAGAAATGTGTCAGCTTGAAAATATATCCAAGGTAATTTGGTCAAAAATGATCAAAAAGAAACTAAAATAGCTTCTTAGCAAGACCAATTTCTCAAGCAAGAATTTTGCTAGGACTGTCTGGGAGTGGACTGAGTCGGGAGGGGCAAACTGAAAACTAGCTGTTATTGGCAGAGAGGTTTGGAACTCTTTCTTATTGGCCTATTAACAAATTCACAGCACGGTGATGCCACCAGGCAGACCAAAACTCCATCCCACCACAACAAGCTGAAATTCAAACAACTCTTACTCTAAAAGGGCATTATCATCATTTTCACAATTTCACAGTATTATTCCAACCTCACAGTGTGGAAATATATATCAAACACAGGGGGGCTGCACTGGGCCTTATAGCAAACGATAGGGCACAATAAGCTAAGAGAATATATTGTATGGAGTTGTGCTAATGCGACTGCTTCTTGACAATACCCTGCTGTTTCAAATCAGTTAAGAATAACTTGCATTGTCATCAAGATCTTCTTATGCAACACTTTGTCCTGCTGCTCACTTTCTCACACTTACAAAGCTGTTTTTCATTCAGAGACATGAACAGGGAAGAGGCAGGTAAACGAAGACACCTCATAACAGATGCAAGAAGAGTTCTCAAAGTTACAATGGCGTAAGACTTTACCAATGCTACAATGTCCAGTTTCGGTAATGAAAAGCATTCAACGCCTCCAGGGGACTGTAATTACTGTTTTGCAGACTGAAATCAACAGTTCTTTGAGAGGCGTTGAAAGGTATTACATAATTTGAGTGTTTAAAATGCATATAATATTGACTTTTATAGAACTATTACGGTGCACTCAAACGGAGTACACTCAACACTACATAGCTTTTTAGCCATAATTATCAGTTCGATCCAAACCACAGCCTGTACTGTATAGCTTACAAAGGAGCTATTTGAATTCAGGACCTCTACTTGCATTAATGGTAGATAGTGATTCACTGTGGTTCCGTCTTATACGGACTGCTCTGATAAGTGTGTGCAGGAGACACATCAAGACTCACATCAAGCTACCACCCAAACTAGAAAAAACACTGTGTCATTCATGTCAATCATCCCCACTGTGTGCGTGAAAGCAGACGGAATGATGCAGTCGATAAATTCACAGCAGTGCATTACTCACAGGTCAAAGATCAGGTAGTGATGCCCCTCCTCTGAGATGCTGTCATGGAGACGCACTGGACGGAGAAAAGAGAGAAAATAAGTCAACCTATGTAGAAATTGAAAGCGCAAATATTTCACACATAGAATGCATAGTCAATAACCTTCAAATGTCTAAATCACACATGTCAATCACCCAGTCCACTGCATATGTCTAAATCACACATCTCAATCACCCAGTCCACTGCATATGTCTAAATCACACATCTCAATCACCCAGTCCACTGCATATGTCTAAATCACACATCTCAATCACCCAGTCCACTGCATATGTCTAAATCACACATGTCAATCACCCAGTCCACTGCATATGTCTAAATCACACATGTCAATCACCCAATCCACTGCATATGTCTAAATCACACATGTCAATCACCCAGTCCACTGCATATGTCTAAATCACACATCTCAATCACCCAGTCCACTGCATATGTCTAAATCACATATGTCAATCACCCAGTCCACTGCATATGTCTAAATCACACATGTCAATCACCCAGTCCACTGCATATGTCAAATCACAGTGTCTTACATTCCCCAAAATACACTATATGGCCAAAAGTATGTTGGCACCCCTTCAAAGTTGTGGATTCTGCTATTTCAGCAACACCCATTGCTGACAGGTGTATAAAATCTAGCACACAGCCATGCAAGTAGAATGGCAATAGAATGGCCTTACTGAAGAGCTCAGTGACGTTCAATGTGGCACCGTCATAGGATGCCACCTTTCCAACAAGTCAGTTCGTCAAAGTTCTGCCCTGCTAGAGCTGGCCCGGTCAACTGTAAGTGCTGTTATTGTTAAGTGGAAACATCTAGGAGCAACAACGGCTCAGCCGCGAAGTGGTAGGCCATACAAGCTTACAGAATGGGATTGTCGAGTGCTGAAGCGCGTAGCGCATAAAAATTGTATGTCCTCGGGTTGCTATACTCACCGAGTTCCAAACGACCTCCGGAAGCAACGTCAGCAGAATAACTGTTCGTCGGGAGTTTCATGAAATGGGTTTCCATGTCCAAGCAGCCAGACACAAGCCAAAGATCACTATGCGTAATGGCAAGCATTGGCTAAAGTGGTATAAAGCTCGCCACTATTGGACTCTGGAGCACTGGAAATGCGTTCTCTGGAGGGATGAATCACGCTTCACCATCTGGCAGTCAGACGGACGAATCTGGGTTTGCCGGATGCCAGGAGAATGGTACAGTACCTGCCTGAATGCATACTGCCAGCTGCAAAGTTTGGTGGAGGAGGAATAATGGTCAGGGGCTGTTTTTCATGGTTTGGGCTAGGCCCCTTAGTTCCAGTGAGGGGAAGTCTTAACACTACAGCATACAATGACCTTCTAGATGACCCTGTGCTTCCAACTTTGTAGCAACAGTTTGGGGAAGGTCCTTTCCTGTTTCAGCAAGACAATGCCCTGTGCACAAAGCAAGGTCCATATAGAAATGGTTTGTCGAGATCGGTGTGGAAGAAGTTGACCAGCCTGGACAGATCCTTGACCTCAATCCCATCGAACACCCTTGTGATGAATTGGAATGCTGACTTCGAGCCAGGCCTAATCGCCCAACATCAGTGCCAGACATCACTAACGCTCTTGTGGCTGAATGGAAGCAAGTCCCTGCAAGTCCCTAATGCCTTGATTTTGGAACGAGACGTTCGAGGAGCAGGTGTTCACATACTTTTTTGGGGAGAATATCTAGGTTTTGATTATAGGTAGGCTTGACTGAAGTGATGTGGTACATACTGTTCATGAATGACTTTAGTCAAGCTTAGATAGTGCTTCTGGTGTCCTGTTGCTGTCCATATGTTGTCTCCACGATGGAGAGAATCTCTCTCTCTCTCGTCTACCCACCAGTACCCACCACACTCCTCCTCTCCCTCAGCAGGCAGTGTTGTGCTGCTCTGTGTGCATGTGTGTGGGCGTGTACACACTGAGAGACAGAGAGAGAGATAGGGAGGGAGAGAGGGAGAGAGAGAGAGGGAGGGAGAGAGAGAGAGAGAGAGATAGGGAGGGAGAGAGGGAGAGAGGGAGAGAAAGAGAGAGAGAGGGAGGGAGAGAGAGAGAGAGAGAGAGATAGGGAGGGAGAGAGGGAGAGAGAGAGAGAGAGAGAGAGAGAGAGAGGGAGAGGACACGCGTGTGCTTGTGTGTGGGTGCCGAGATAGAAAGGGGAACAAAGTGGAAGACTGCAGTTTAGATACCTTCACCTGCCAACACCGGATACATAGCAACAGTCTCACCATTACATAAGCCTGAAACAGCCATCTCGGTTCATTCCACTCAAAGGCTGCCTGAAAATACTTTGATTTGCATTCGCCACTGTCAACATTGCTAAAACAACCCCCCCCCCCCCCCCACAGAAATGCAGAACTCCTAACGGAGGTGTGGAGAGGGAACGTTTTATGGAAGTAGTGACATTCTAAATGTCCTCATCGGTTTTGATAACCTTTGTGACCCTGAACTGCTGTTTTGTTCAAAAAGAGGGTTTTGGCAAGAGGAAAAGGCCAATCTGGTGTTACTTACCGGTGGTGGTGCTTTTGGCCTGTCGTTGTCTGCTTTTGGTTCCCTTGGCAGGGCTCTCCATATCAGCAGAGAGAACACTCTTCCCTCTGTTAGGGGAATCTTTGACGTCAGCCTCTTTAAAGAAGCTTTCCTTTACCAATCACTTGTCCAGGCTGTTGTTAGGCTATCTGAATATAGATGTGTTTGGGACGCTCTTGAATTACGGTGGCATTTGGGCATGGCATTTTATATATATTTTTTTTGACCATTATGATAACATTATGCCACCAGTAGAAGTAGTAACACCAATGAGAAATGTTGGGTACATTTTCTAGAAATCTACGGTCATCAGTCCTTTAAAAAATATTTCACAAAAGTGATATAATTCATTCTATATTTGAATAGTTTCTATTGATCTATATAATATATTCAATACTTATGTCAAAATAACAGATAGATTTCTCTAAATCCCCCCAAAACATTTCACTACACCTCTACACATCCAGTGGGACAAGCCCATTTGCCTGCCCCCCTGTAGATTCTACAATGCATACAAATAGATGTTTTGCAGTACAACAGACTTGCATATGTCTTTGTGTTAACTAACAGTTCAACAAAACAGAAAAGGTATGCTTTGTTTTTCTTGTCATTTGAAATGGTTTTTACGTGGCGTCAAAGTCAAGGGACCGCATTTACCACCGCAATTCAAGAAGGAATTCTAGCTGAATAGGGACGGGATGGTTGAAGTACTTTGTCTCTCCCACAGAGCAATATGACAACACACCGAGGAAAGCTTTATGACACGCTTGAGAGCCTCTACGCTGATACGCCAATTATCCCTAGCAGAACACAATGCCTTCATTTGTGGCAACATCCTCGTATAGGTAGGGACTGCTGTCAACCCACCAAGCATGATAAGCATGAGCCATTAGGATATCTCCAAACCGCTATATGGGTGTCACTGTCGTAATGGGTTTGAGTGGGTCTTCTACAAAATCCATTCCCAGGAATCACACAACTAACAACAACCAAAAACACAGGCCTATTCTATTGATAACCAAACGTACCAAACCTGGCCCTTAGCCCTTGGCGTGGTGAGCCTGAATTATGAGTATCAGAGCCAATTCATCCAACACGTTGGTTCTCTCCTCTCCTGGATCTGTGTGGGCGGACTTTGGCTCTTTGACGAATAACCGCCCCCGGTTTCGGCAGCGGAAGGCCGCCATGTAAAGAATGTGCTGATAAACAAAACGAGTCAATCCGAAGGCTGCAAAGTCAATTCACTGCTGCTCTGCACCGTCTCAAACAGCATGGTGGACGAAGGAGCACATGAAAAAGGCTGGATGTGGGCCAGTTCTTTAATAGCCTGTGATGGTCGGTTAGGCTCAGGGATAGAGAGCACAGGATGAGGGCAGTGTGTCTCAATGCATCCGGATGATTCAGAAAAAGGCAGCTAGCTCACGTCAGAGCCTATACTGTACAGAACCCGGGAACTTGACTACATTATCAGGGGAGAGCTTGACGCTGATGATCTTTATTCTATTGAGCTGCAGTCTGTGCAGGCAAATTTCCCACGAGGGCTATAAAATGCATACACGGCGACAGGGTCAAATCTTCAGCGAGACGACAGCAGATAATGTATTCCTTTCCTCCCAGTCTGTCTGTTTAGGAGCAGTAGGAATTCAGTTTTATGTTGATAGAAGGCTGGATGTTTCAGCTTCCCCCTCTCTCTCTCCTCTATCCCTGACAGATCACAAACAGCATACAACCTTATCCGAGGGCATCCACAGGCCACACTCGTATTGATTCTCTCTCTGACCACTCGGAGGCTGGGTTCGACATACTGTACAGTACAGTCAAGTTGTGCTCCCTCTCTTCCTCTCTCATTCCCCTCTCTCTCTCTCTCTCTCTCTCTCTCTCTCTCTCTCTCTCTCACACACACACACACTTCAAACGGTTGAAAACATCTTTAGATTAGTTATGCAGTTATATTTACAATGCGGTAATCTAGCAGACACTCTTATTCAGAGCAACTTACAATTAATGTATTCATCTTAAAGTAGCCAGGTGAGACAACCACATATCACAGTCATAGTAAGTACAATTTTACTCAATAAAGTAGCAACAGCAAAATCAGTGCTAGTAGAAAAATATAAGTGAAAGCTTTTTGTTATTAATATAAGTGAAAGATTATTTTTTTAAAGAGGTAGGGTTTCAGATGTTTTCGGTGAGATGGGCAGGGACTATGCTGTCCTAGCATCAGGAGGAACCTCGTTCCACCATTGGGGTACCAGGACAGAGAAGAGCTAGGACTGGGCTGAGCAGGACCTGACCCCCGTCAGGGCTGGGACAGCCAAGAGAACAGAAGTGGCAGAACGGAGGGCTCGCTTGGGGTGTAGGGTTGGAGCGTAGCCTGAAGGCAGCACCATGGTCTTGTAGTGGATGCGACCTTCGACTGGAAGCCAGTGGAGTGTGCGGAGGAGCTGGGTTAACATGGGAGAACCTGGGAAGGTTGAACACCAGGCGGGCTGCGGCGTTGTAGATAAGTTGCAGGGGTTTGATAGCACAAGCGGGGAGCCCAGCCAACAGAGAGTTGTAATAGTCCAGACGGCCTGGATTACAATGGCCAATGGCCATGGACAATGGCCTGGATTAGGACCTCCGCCGCATCCTGTGTGAGAAAAGGTTGTACTCCGCAGGAGTGAGTCACTGCTTTGACGTTTTCAGAGAACAACAGGGTGTTGTCCAGGGCTTGTGCCAAGGTTCTTTGCATTCTGGGAGGGGGACACCGGGGAGTCAACTGTGATGGAGAGATCTTGTACAGTCAATCCTGTCCATGGCAGCGAGTGGGATGCATTATTAAACACTTATGGGTCTGGGAAAAGTAGAAAAGCGCTTCTCAGCCTGTTAATCAGTAAATTACACATTGTGGTCCTGAGCCGGCTCTGACGGTGCCACAGAGTGATGTTCCCCGGCTGTACGCACAAGAACCATAACAGTCAGCTAGCTGTCTGTCTCTCTGGATGGCTGTCGTACTTTCACTGGGCGCATGATTCTGCTCAATGGAGGCAGATTACATCAACGCAATCAAAAGTGAACTATAAGAATCTGATCCAAGATTAGTGACGTATCTTTTTTAAGTGTCCCAGTCTGCACTACTTCATGTTAGGTAGTGTGAAAGAATGCATATAATGTAACACATTGGAAAACAAATGTTGTGGAGTCAGCCAATCAATGAGACAGAATAACCCAAAAAGTATATGAATGGATCATAGTGCTTCTGAGATACACTGAAAGAGTGGCCTCCAAAACGAAAGAACTCACCGATGTTTGAGTGCTTCAGCAATCGGCAGATCCTGGCCTCTCTGTCCAGCTTCTGGTGATCTGAAACGGGGGAAAAATACACAAATAGGTTCATAATGCAGGATAGGGTATTTTTCTTTTCTAGACATGTGCCTTTTGTCAGCTTCCATGTCAAATACATTGTACAGAACTGTGTAATAATTCAACGGTCAGGCCAGAGCTGGTCTGGCTCTGGTGCAGCAGCTCTGTGGCCTGATGATGGACTGTCTATGGAGCTGGTTACATGCAGATAGATGGCTAAGATGGCACCAATTTTCATTGTTTTGTTTCACTTAGTCCTGCATTTTGGAGCTCGAAGCCTAAGATTTTCACCGTACACTACAATAACACCTGTAACTCTGTGCATCTGACTATTCAACACTTTGACTCTGAAATCATCCTAGATCTCTAGAATCTGATAATGAATTATGTGGCTGTTGAGAAAGTTGAGGAGTCTAAAATGACTTGATGTTACCTTGGATTGTAAAGTGTCATGGTCAAAACATATTGATTAAATGGTTGTAAAGTTCGGGAGAGGTCTGTCCGTGATAAAGAGATGCTCTGCTTTTTTTGACACCGCACTCCACAAAGCAAGGCCTGAAGGCTGTATCTAACCTTGATTATTGCCCGGTCACGTGGTCAGATGCGGCAACAAAAAGACCTAGAAAAACTGCAGCTGGCCCAGAACAGAGGAGCACATCTTGCTTTTTACTGTAATCAGAGAGCTAATATGAATACTAAGCGTGCCAGTCTCTCTTGGCAAAAAGTAGAGGAGAGACTAACTGCATCACTTCTTCTTTGTATAATATTCATGTGTTGAAAATTCCAAATAGTTTGCATCGTCCACTTACACACAGTTTAAAAACAAAGGTGTCCATGTATGCCAATGACACAATTGTTGTATTAAGTCCACAAGCTAGATGCCTGCAATGTCTCATTGAAGATCTAGATAACCTTTCTGGACTCTTTGGACAAAAAACCTAATCAGGATATGTCACACCCTGGCCATAGAGAGGCTTTTATTCTCTATTTTGGTTAGGCCAGGGTGTGACTAGGGTGGGAATTCTATGTTCTTTTTTCTATGTTTTTGTATTTCTTTGTTTTTGGCCAGGTATGGTTCTTAATCAGGGACAGCTGTCTATCGTTGTCTCTGATTGGGAACCATACTTAGGTACCTCTTGTCCACATGGGTTTTGTGGGTAGTTGTTTTCTGTATTGTTGGTTTCCTTACAGAACTGTTTGTTTTCCTCTTTGTTGGTTTTTGTTCTAGTGTTCTGAATTTAATAAAATATCATGAACCCGTCTCACGCTGCACCTTGGTCCAGTCATTCACAGGAAGAGGATCGTTACATGATGAGTGTACAATATTACGTATTGGATCTTTAAAAGATACAGGTACAACTTCACAATACCCTGCAGTTTACCTATAACATGGGCTGACAGTGAAGTAGACAAACTTGGAATTCATATCACAAAAGGTATAAATGAGCTCTCCACAATGAATTTCAATAGAAAATAGACAAGATCCTGCAACCATGGTAAATACCTGTCTATTTATGGAAAAATTGCCCTGATTATTTCCTAAGTCATAACTCAGTTTACTCACTTACTTATGGCGCGGCCTACTCCGGATAATTTGTATTTCAAATAATATGAGCAAAGAATATTTAGCTTTATCTGGGATGCTAAACCAGACAAAATTAAGTGTGCCTATCTATATAATGATTTTGGTGGGTTGAGATCATTAAATATAAAAACACTAAACCTCTCTAAAATCTTCACTTATTCAAAAGTTTAACTTTTTACTTTTAAGAAAAGCTCATCCATTGTTTAAAAACGTCCTTTTTGCCTTTGTGCAGATTGCCATGTCTCATTTTCAATTCAATGAAAAACGATACTTTATTCAAAGTTTCTCTCTTTTTCAAACAAGCTTTGCAGAGCTGGACACTATTTTACCCCCCTGAAAAGAGAACAAATATTATGGCTGAAATGTGCTCAATGAAATGTACTCAAATGTGCTGGTTGATAAAATACCTGTATTTATGGGAAATTGTATTTTGTTCTTAAATGATATTGTACATTGGAACAGTAGAGTTATGTCCTTCATGGAGTTATCAGAATTGTATGGGAAGGTCTGCTCAATCCAAGAGTACAACCAACTGATTACAGCATTACCCCAAAATGGAGGAGGCAGGTGGCAGCGGGAGGAGGTACGGAACTGGTCTGTCTGCTCAATATAAAGGATCACAACTGGAGGAGGCAGGTGGCAGTGGGAGGAGGTACGGAACTGGTCTGTCTGCCCAATATAAAGAATCACAACTGGAGGAGGCAGGTGGCAGTGGAAAGAGATAGGGAACTGGTCTGTCTGCCCAATATAAAGGATCACAACTGGAGGAGGCAGGTGGCAGTGGAAAGAGGTAGGGAACTGGTCTGTCTGCCCAATATAAAGGATCACAACTGGAGGAGGCAGGAAGAAGCGGAAAGAGGTAGGGAACTGGTCTGTCTGCCCAATATAAAGGATCACAACTGGAGGTGGCAGCGGGAAGAGGTAGGGAACTGGTCTGTCTGCCCAATATAAAGGATCACAACTGGAGGTGGCAGCGGGAAGAGGTAGGGAACTGGTCTGTCTGCCCAATATAAAGGATCACAACTGGAGGAGGCAGGTGGCAGCGGGAAGAGGTAGGGAACTGGTCTGTCTGCCCAATATAAAGGATCACAACTGGAGGAGGCAGGAAGAAGCGGAAAGAGGTAGGGAACTGGTCTGTCTGCCCAATATAAAGGATCACAACTGGAGGTGGCAGCGGGAAGAGGTAGGGAACTGGTCTGTCTGCCCAATATAAAGGATCACAACTGGTAGAGGAATAAAAATAGCATAAATAGGAAAGTATACCAGTTTCATTTGAGGACCAGGATGTTGACAGCTGTGCATTAGCTGTAGAAATGTAGAAATTCGAAGAGGGTGGCCAGCAGAGATAGGTGGGAGGTACTGAGGGAAGCTGAGGGTTGGGATGTGGAACTGGAGATAGGTGGGAGGGGTTGAGGGAAGCTGAGGGTTGGGATGTGGAACTGGAGATAGGTGGAAGGGGTTGAGGGAAGCTGAGGGTTGGGATGTGGAAATGGAGATAGGTGGGAGGGGTTGAGGGAAGCTGAGGGTTGGGATGTGGAAATGGAGATAGGTGGGAGGGGTTGAGGGAAGCTGAGGGTTGGGATGTGGAATTGGAGATAGGTGGGAGGGGTTGAGGGAAGCTGAGGGTTGGGATATGGAACTGGAGATAGGTGGGAGGGGTTGAGGGAAGCTGAGGGTTGGGATATGGAACTGGAGATAGGTGGAAAGGGTTGAGGGAAGCTGAGGGTTGGGATATGGAAATGGAGATAGGTGGGAGGGGTTGAGGGAAGCTGAGGGTTGGGATATGGAACTGGAGATAGGTGGAAAGGGTTGAGGGAAGCTGAGGGTTGGGATGTGGAATTGGAGACAAGTGGGAGGGGTTGAGGGAAGCTGAGGGTTGGGATGTGGAACTGGAGATAGGTGGGAGGGGTTGAGGGAAGCTGAGGGTTGGGATATGGAACTGGAGATAGGTGGAAAGGGTTGAGGGAAGCTGAGGGTTGGGATGTGGAATTGGAGACCAGTGGGAGTGGAGTTGCTGGGCGGGGGATAGAATCACGGTCAAAGATAAAAGTATTGTAAGTTTGAATGACACTGAGGGGCAGTGTTTTTACAGCTAATACCAGTTTGCCTGAGGCTGATGCCGTGCAGGTGTTTGTACACATGCTTATACACACACTCTCATTCAAATTCACAACATGTGCACAGACACGGCACACACAGGTAAATAGTGCCGTGCACTCAAACATTTTCAGTTGTCCTTCAAGTCTTTGTTGATTTCTGTTTTCCTTTGTCTTTCTCTTGTATTCTCTTTTGCTCATTTTGTTGGTTGTTGGTGCACAGGGGGGTCTTGGGGGTGGGGAACGGATTTTTGTATTTTTTATTATTATTATTCATTTTTCTTATTCTGAGGCTGTGGGGGGGGGGGGTCTCGGATGGTTGAGGGGCAGCTCTTGAGGAACTGTGTGTGTGGGGGGGGGGGGGGGGGGGGCATCTTGGAAGGCTGGCAGTTGGGAGCTTGGGGCTGATGGATCACTGGTTTAGGTTCCCGTTTTTTTACCTTGTGAGGGATCTGTCGACGTGCCATTGAGCAGGGTGTTGACCCTGGTTGCTTCTGTGTGTCACTCTGGATGAGAGTCTGTCAGATGACTAATGTGATGTAGTTGTTGAGCGGCTTCACTGCAAGTACATTGTACATTTTAAAGATTCAATAAAAAATACAAATTTGAAATGACAATAAAAACTTACACACAGCTCTGACACACACACTTACCCCACCAGACATTTTCACAGCATCCAGATGGTAAGACATAGAGCCATGATTGCATGGAACTCCCATCTCAGATTGCTCAAGTGAACAGCAAACCTGGTTTCAAAAAAACAGATAAAGCAACACCTCTAGGCAAAGCAAATGTGTCTGTAAATAGTTCTGTACTTGAGCTGTTCTTGTCAATGAATGTTCTCTATTATGATTAGCTGCTGCTTTAGGAACAGCTAATGGGGTCCTAATAAAGTACTAAATACTGAATAATACTGTTATAATACCCTTATATTATTATAATACCCTTTTCCCTTAAGAGATGTTTGAAAAGAAGGCCTGAAATGTCGTTTTAGCCTGCCTGGCGACGTCACCAGGCGGTTTAAGTTAATAGACGAATAACAAAGGGAGTTTCAAACCTCTCCATCAATAACATCTATGTTTCAGGACACATATCCCTCCCGTTAGGCTCCTTCAATGAGGTCCCTCACTTAGACCACATCCGCACAGTCGTAGAAAAGGTCTTGCTTGATAAATAGCTTTTTGCTAAGAAGCAATGTTTGTTTATTTTGGACCATTTTTATTGAAAGTGATCACAGTAAGGTACTTAATTGTCACCCAGAAATGATTTGAAATGTAGATTTTTTTAAAACCAGCTACAATGGACCATTAATACCAGTATTGATGATACAGAAGGAAAAAATACTGTACAGTGCCTTCAGAAAGTATTCACATTTACACATGTTGTTGTTACAGCCTGAATTTAAAATGGATTACATTGAGATTTTGTGTCACTGGCCTACACACTATATCCCATAATATCCAAGTGGAATTGTGTTTTTAGACATGTTTACAAATGAATTAAAAATTAGAAACTGAAATGTTTTGAGACAATAAGTATTCAAGGAGTTTGTTGGCAAGCCTAAAAAGGAGGAGAAATTGTATTTGCTTAACAAGTGGCATAATAAGATGCATGGACTCTGTGCGCAATAATAGTGTTTAACGTGATTTTTGAATGACTACCTCCTCTCTTCACCCCACACATAAAATTATCTGTAAGGTTCTTCAGTCAAGCAGTGCATTTCAAACAGATTCAACCACAAAGACCAGGGAGGTTTTCCAATGCCTCGCAACAGAAGGGCACCAATTGGTAGATGGGTAAAAAAAAAAATCTAAAGCAGACGTTGAATATCCCTTCGAGCACGGTGAAGTTATTAATAAACGTTAAGTGGTGAATCAATACATCAGCTCGGGGATTTCGCCATGATGCCAATGGTGACTTAAAAAAACAATTTGGCAAAGAAATTACATTTATGTCCTGAATACAAAGCATTACCTTTGAGGCAAATCCAACACAACACTCTTCATATTTGCAAGCATGGTGATGGCTGTATTGTATCATTTAACCTTTATTTAGCTAGGCAAGTCAGATAACAACAAATTCTTATTTACAATGACGTCCGGCCAAACCCGGACGATGCTGGGCCAATTGTGCACCACCCTATGGGACTCCAAATCACAGCTGGTTGTGATACAGCCTGGATTTGAACCAGGGTGTCTGTAGTGACACCTCAAGTGCTGAGAGACTGTGCCTTAGACAGCTGCACCACTCGGGAACCCTGGGTATGTGAATGTTTTTCATTGGCGAGGACTGGGGAGTTTTTTAGGATAAAAACAAACGGACAAGAGCTAAGCACAGGCAAAACCTGATTCAGTCAGCTTTCCAACAGACACTGGGAGACAAATTCACCTTTCAGCAGGGCAATAACCTAAAACCAAATATACACTGAATTTGCTTACCAAGACGACGTTGAATGTTCCAGAATGGTCTCGGTACAGTTTGACTTAAATCGGCTTCAAAATATATGACAAGGCTTAAAAATGGCTGTCTAGCAATGATAGACAACCAACTTAACAGAGCTTGAAGAATAAAAAATAAAAATAAATGTACAATCCAGGTGTGCAAAGCTCTTGGAGACAAACCCAGAAAGAATCACAGGTGTAATCACTGTCATATGTGACTCTAACATGTACTGAATACTTACTGAATACTTTCTGAATACTTTCTGACTGTAGATGCTGACGGTTAACAGTGCTGGTAATGTATAATGAGGGTGTGGGTGGGAGGGGGTGATGGTGGGCACGGTGCAAAGGAGGAGGTTCGGGAAAAGAGAGAGTTCACGTCGCCACGAGCCACTTTGCCCACTAATGAAAGTGAGGGGGAGGGCAGCCAGTGAAATAACAGTGCCGCTTTGCCAGATTAACGCTACCTTCCTGTGTGAGTGCGGAGGGCTTTCTGCTGTATTAATGAGCAATCCAAATGAGGAAGAGGAGACCCCCTATTCCCTCCTAATTTCTACCCCTCTATTTAATAATACAGCCCTTCACTGTCTGCACAATCTGTAGAGCTCAATCGGGGACGGAGAAGGCCTGTATCAGCCCTAAAGTCGTACAAAGGCATTGCCCTCTTCATCAAGTTCATGATCGCATCGGAGATTGGATAAACCAAGCCTCCTCCATCATCCAGGCTTTTCTTGTGTGAGCGGAAGCTTCACAAAAGCCCAAGTGCTGTGTAGCAGCTACATTTATACCACTATTAATGAGTAATGGTTTCTGGGATTCCACCATTAGACAGATAAGATATGAAACAAATATCCCCTCATTCTTTACTTCTATAATATTTGCTGCCGTACCAGCGTTTTATCAAGTGTATGCCAATCTCCCCTCCGTACAGCCCTCCCGTACTGTACTGTATCCACTGTAATGTAAAAGCAAAGATATGTTCTAGACTTTGAAAATGGTGTTGCTAAGCAACGCTACAGAATATACCAGAAATAGAAATATAAGATATATGAGTTTGAAAAAACTACAGAGGGAAAAGTCACAGCAAACTTCGTTATTATGACCCTGTATAAATCCTCCAACAGGGATTATTTC